>NC_091282.1:1061667900-1061973079 GCF_032444005.1 Ranitomeya imitator | reverse complement strand
TAGATCATTTTGCCTTTCTACTCAGTCAATTTTCTATTTTCCACTAGGTCTAAGGCTGCCGTCACACTAGCAGTATTTGGTCAGTATTTTACACCAGTATTTATGAGCCACAACCAGGAGTGAAACGATTAGAGGAAAAGTATAACAGAAACATATGCACCACTTCTGTATTTATCACCCACTCCTGGTTTTGGCTTACAAATGATGTAAAATACTGACCAAATACTGCTAGTGTGACAGCAGCCTAAGACTCACGTGGTTAAAAACAGTTTTGCTGAATTCTTTTATGTAGAAACAGGAAGTGTCTTTGTTCTGCATAAGTCATCATTAGATCTACAATTCTAGACCACTATAAAAGGGGAAGAAATGAGCAGCACGGTCAGGAATTGAAGAGGACTATGACTCATCTAGAGAAAAGAGACTTCCTGTTTCTACATAGTAACATAGTAACATAGTTATTAAGGTTGAAGGAAGACTTTAAGTCCATCTAGTTCAACCCTTAGCCTAACCCAACATGCCATAACATGTTGATCCAGAGGAAGGCAAAAAAAAAACCCATGTCGCAAACAGTAAGCTCCACTTTGGGGAAAAAAATTCCTTCCCAACTCCACATACAGTAATCAGACTAGTTCCCTGGATCAACGCCCTATCAAGGAATCTAGTATATATTCCCTGTAACATTATACTTTTCAAGAAAGGTATCCAATCCCCTCTTAAATTTAAGTAATGAATCACTCATTACATCATACGGCAGAGAGTTCCATAGTTTCATTGCTCTTACAGTAAAGAACCCTCGTCTGTTATCATGCCTAAACCTTCTTTCCTCCAGACGTAGAGGATGCCCCCTTGTCTCTGTCTCAGGTCTATGATTAAAAAGATCATCATAAAGGTCTTTGTACTGTCCCCTCATATATTTATATATTAAAATAAGATCACTCCTTAATCTTCGTTTTTCCAAACTAAATAGCCCCAAGTGTAATAACCTATCTTGGTATTGCAGACCCCCAGTCCTCTAATAACCTTGGTCGCACTTCTCTGCACCCGCTCTAGTTCAGCTATGTCTTTCTTATACACCGGAGACCAGAACTGTACACAGTATTCTAAGTGTGGTCGAACTAGTGACTTGTATAGAGGTAAAATTATGTTCTCCTCATGAGCATCTATGGCTGTTTTAATGCATCCCATTATTTTATTTGCCTTTGTAGCAGCTGCCTGACACTGGCCACTGAATAGGAGTTTGTTATCCACCCATACACCCAGGTCTTTTTCATTAACGGTTTTGCCCAGAGTTTTAGAATTAAGCACATAGTTATACATCTTATTACTTCTACCCAAGTGCATGACCTTACATTTATCCCCATTAAAGCTTATTTGCCATTTATCAGCCCAAGCTTCTAGTTTACATAAATCATCCTGTAAAATAAAATTGTCCTCCTCTGTATTGAATACCCTGCAGAGTTTTGTGTCATCTGCAAATATTGAAATTCTGCTCTGAATGCCCCCTACAAGGTCATTAACCCCTTTCTGCCATTAGACATACTATTCCGTCCATGTGGGGTGGGCTTTACTTCCCACGGACGGAATAGTACGTCATAGGCGATCGGCCGCACTCACGGGGTAAGCGCGGCCGATCGCGGCCGGGTGTCAGCTGCTTATCGCAGCTGACATCCGGCACTATGTGCCAGGAGCGGTCACAGACCGCCCCCGGCACATTAACCCCCGGCACACCGCGATCAAACATGATCGCGATGTGCCGGCGGTGCAGGGAAGCATCGCGCAGGGAGGGGGCTCCCTGTGGGCTTCCCTGAGACCCCCGCAGCAACGCGATGTGATTGCGTTGCTCCGGGGGTCTCCTACCTCCCTCCCTGCAGAAAGTCCCGGATCCAAGATGGCCGCGGATCCGGGTCCTGCAGGGAGGGAGGTGGCTTACCAAGTGCCTGCTCAGAGCAGGCACTTGGTAACGCTGCACTGCTCTCAGACAGATCGGTGATCTGTCAGAGTGCTGTGCAAACTGGCAGATCACCGATCTGTATTGTCCCCCCCTGGGACAAAGTAAAAAAGTTAAAAAAAATTTTTACAAGTGTGTAAAAAAAAAAAAAAAAAATCCTAAATAATGAAAAAAATAAATAAAATATTATTCCCATAAATACATTTCTTTATCTAAATAAAAAAAAACAAACAATAAAAGTACACATATTTGGTATCACCGCGTCCGTAACGACCCGACCTATAAAACTGTCCCACTAGTTAACCCCTTCAGTAAACACCGTAAGAAAAAAAAAAAAAAGACAAAAAACAATGCTTTATTATCATACCGCCGAACAAAAAGTGGAATAACACGCGATCAAAAGGACAGATATAAATAACCATGGTACCACTGAAAGCGTCATCTTGTGCCGCAAAAAACGAGCCGCCATACAACAACATCAGCAAAAAAATAAAAAAGTTATAGTCCTCAGAATAAAGCGATGCAAAAATAATTATTTTTTCTATAAAATAGTTTTTATCGTATAAAAGTGCCAAAACATTAAAAAAATGATATAAATGAGGTGTCGCTGTAATCGTACTGACCCGAAGAATAAAACTGCTTTATCAATTTTACCAAACGCGGAACGGTATAAACGCCTCCCCCAAAAGAAATTCATGAATAGCTAGTCTTTGGTCATTCTGCCTCACAAAAATCGGAATAAAAAGCGATCAAAAAATGTCACGTGCCCGAAAATGTTACTAATAAAAACGTCAACTCGTCCCGCAAAAAACAAGACCTCACATGATTCTGTGGACCAAAATATGGAAAAATTATAGCTCTCAAAATGTGGTAACGCAAAAAATATTTTTTGCAATAAAAAGCATCTTTCAGTGTGTGACGGCTGCCAATCATAAAAATCCGCTAAAAAACCCGCTATAAAAGTAAATCAAACCCCCCTTCATCACCCCCTTAGTTAGGGAAAAATAAAAAAAAAATTAAAAAAATGTATTTATTTCCATTTTCCCATTAGGGTTAGGGCTAGGGTTAGGGTTAGGGCTAGGGTTAGGGTTAGGGCTAGGGTTAGGGCTAGGGTTAGGGCTAGGGTTAGGGCTAGGGTTAGGGTTAGGGATAGAGCTAGGGTTAGGGTTAGGGCTAGGGCTAGGGTTAGGGTTAAAGCTAGGGTTAGGGCTAGGGTTAAGGCTACAGTTAGGGTTAAGGCTACAGTTAGGGCTGGGGCTAAAGTTAGGGTTAGGGTTTGGATTACATTTGCGGTTGGGAATAGGGTTGGGATTAGGGTTAGGGGTGTGTCAGGGTTAGAGGTGTGGTTAGTGTTACCGTTGGAATTAGGGTTAGGGGTGTGTTTGGATTAGGGTTTCAGTTATAATTTGGGGGTTTCCACTGTTTAGACACATCAGGGGCTCTCCAAACGCGACATGGCGTCCGATCTCAATTCCAGCCAATTCTGCGTTGAAAAAGTAAAACAGTGCTTCTTCCCTTCCGAGCTCTCCCGTGTGTCCAAACAGGAGTTTACCCCAACATATGGGGTATCAGCGTACTCAGGACAAATTGGACAACAACTTTTGGGGTCCAATTTCTCCTGTTACCCTTGGGAAAATACAAAACTGGGGGCTACAAAATAATTTTTGTGGGGAAAAAAAAGATTTTTTATTTTCACGGCTCGGCGTTATAAACTGTAGTGAAACACTTGGGGGCTCAAAGTTCTCACAACACATCTAGATAAGTTCGTGGGGGGGTCTAGTTTCCAATATGGGGTCACTTGTGGGGGGTTTCTACTGTTTAGGTACATTAGGGGCTCTGCAAACGCAATGCGACGCCTGCAGACCATTCCTTCTAAGTCTGCATTCCAAATGGCGCTCCTTCCCTTCTGAGCCCTCCCATGCGCCCAAACGGTGGATCCCCCCCACATATGGGGCATCAGCGCACTCAGGACAAATTGGACAACAACTTTTGGGGTCCAATTTCTCCTGTTACCCTCGAGAAAATACAAAACTGGGGGCTAAAAAATCATTTTGGGGGGAAGTTTTTTTTTTTTTTTTTTTCAAGGCTCTGCGTTAGAAACTGTAGTGAAACACTTGGGGGCTCAAAGTTCTCACAACACATCTAGATAAGTTCCTTGGGGGGTCTAGTTTCCAATATGGTGTCACTTGTGGGGGGTTTCTACTGTTTAGGTCCATTAGGGGCTCTGCAAACGCAATGTGACGCCTGCAGACCATTCCATCTAAGTCTGTATTCCGAATGGCGCTCCTTCCCTTCCGAGCCCTCCCATGCACCCAAACGGTGGTTCCCCCCCACATATGGGGTATCAGCGCAGTCAGGACAAATTGCACAACAACTTTTGGGGTCCAATTTCTCCTGTTACCCTTGGGAAAATACAAAACTGGGGACTAAAAAATAATTTTTGTGGGAAAAAATGTTTGTTTTATTTTTACGGCTCTGCATTATAAACTTCTGTGAAGCTCTTGGTGGGTCAAAGTGCTCACCACACATCTAGATAAGTTCCTTAGGGGGTCTACTTTCCAAAATGGTGTCACTTGTGGGGGGTTTCAATGTTTAGGCACATCAGTGGCTCTCCAAATGCAACATGGCGTCTCATCTCAATTCCTGTGAATTTTGCATTGAAAAGTCAAACGGCGCTCCTTCCCATCCGAGCTCTCCCATGCGCCCAAACAGTGGTTTAACCCCACATATGGGGTATCAGCGTATTCAGGACAAATTGTACAACAACTTTTTGGTTCCAATTTCTTCTCTTACCATTGGGAAAATAAAAAATTGGGGGCGAAAAGATAATTTTTGTGAAAAAAAAAATGATTTTTTATTTTTACGGTTCTGCATTATAAACTTCTGTGAAGCACTTGGTGGGTCAAAGTGCTCACCACACCTCTAGATAAGTTCCTTAGGGGGTCTACTTTCCAAAATGGTGTCACTTGTGGGGGGTTTCAATGTTTAGGCACATCAGTGGCTCTTCAAACGCAACATGGCGTCCCATCTCAATTCCTGTCAATTTTGCATTGAAAGGTCAAACGGCGCTCCTTCCCTTCCGAGCTCTCCCATGCGCCCAAACAGTGGTTTACCCCCACATATGGGGTATCAGTGTACTCAGGAGAAATTGTGCAACAACTTTTTGGTTCCAATTTCTTCTCTTACCATTGGGAAAATAAAAAATTGGGGGCGAAAAGATAATTTTTGTGAAAAAAAATGATTTTTTATTTTTACGGTTCTGCATTATAAACTTCTGTGAAGCACTTGGTGGGTCAAAGTGCTCACCACACCTCTAGAGAAGTTCCTTAGGGGGTCTACTTTCCAAAATGGTGTCACTTGTGGGGGGTTTAAATGTTTAGGCACATCAGGGGCTCTCCAAACGCAACATGGCGTCCCATCTCAATTCTAGTCAATTTTGCATTAAAAAGTCAAATGGCGCTCCTTCGCTTCCAAGATCTGTCATGCGCCCAAACAGTGGTTTACCTCCACTTATGGGGTATTGGCGTACTCAGAACAAATTGTACAACAAGGTTTGGGGTCCATTTTCTCCTGTAACTCTTGGTAAAATGAAACAAATTGGAGCTGAAGTAAATTTTTTGTGAAAAAAAGTTAAATGTTAATTTTTATTTAAACATTCCAAAAATTCCTGTGAAACACCTGAAGGGTTAATAAAGTTTCTGAATGTGGTTTTGAGAACCTTGAGGGGTGCAGTTTTTAGAATGGTGTCACACTTGGGTATTTTCTATCATATAGACCCCTCAAAATGACTTCAAATGAGATGTGGTCCCTAAAATAAAATGGTGTTGTAAAAATGAGAAATTGCTGGTCAATTTTTAACCCTTATAACTCCCTAACAAAAAAAAATCTTGGCTCCAAAATTGTGCTGATGTAAAGTAGACATGTGGGAAATGTTACTTATGAAGTATTTTGTGTGACATATCTCTGTGATTTAATTGCATAAAAATTCAAAGTTGGAAAATTGCAAAATTTTCAAAATTTTCGCCATATTTCCGTTTTTTTCACAAATAATCGCAGGTAATATCAAAGAAATTTTACAACTATCATGAAGTACAATATGTTATGAGAAAACAATGCCAGAATCACCGGGATCCGTTGAAGCGTTCCAGAGTTATAACCTCATAAAGGGACAGTGGTCAGAATTGTAAAAATTGGCCCGGTCCATAACATGCAAACCACCCTTGGGGGTAAAGGGGTTAATAAATATGTTAAAAAGAAGAGGGCCCAATACTGACCCCTGTGGTACCCCACTGCTAACCGCGACCCAGTCCGAGTGTGCTGCATTAATAGCCACCCTTTGTTTCCTATCCCTGAGCCAGCTCTTAACCCACTTACACATATTTTCCCCTATCCCCATTATTCTCATTTTATGTATCAACCTTTTGTGTGGCACCATATCAAAAGCTTTTGAAAAGTCCATATACACTATGTTCACTGGGTTCCCTTGGTCCAGTCCGGAACTTACCTCTTCATAGAAGCTGATCAGATTAGTCTAACATGAACGGTCCCTAGTAAACCCGTGCTGATACTGGGTCATGAGGTTATTCCTCTTCAGACACTCCAGTATAGCATCCCTTAGAATGCCCTCCAGGATTTTACCCACAGTAGAGGTTAAACTTACTGGCCTATAATTACTGAGTTCAGTTTTTGTCCCCTTTTTGAATATTGACACCACATTTGCTATACGCCAGTCCTGTGGTACAGACACTGTTATTATGGAGTCTTTAAAGATTAAAAATAATGGTCTATCAATAACTGTACTTAATTCCTGCAGTACTCGGGGGTGTATCCCATCCGGGCCCGGAGATTTGTCAATTTTAGTGATTTTTAGTTGCCGACGTACTTCCTGCTGGGTTAAGCAGGTGACATTTAATGGAGAATTTTTATCACTAGTCATTTTGTCTGTCATGGGATTTTCTTGTGTAAATACTGATGAAAAAAAGTCATTTAGCATATTGGCTTTTTCCTCATCCACCATTTCACCCAGACTATTTTTAAGGGGGCCAACACTATCATTTTTTAGTGTCTTACTATTTACGTAGTTAAAAAATATTTTGGGATTATTTTTACTCTCTCTGGCAATGAGTCTCTCTGTCTCAATCTTTGCTGCCTTGATTTGCTTTTTACAGAATTTTTTTTTTTGCATTTATTTAATACCTCATCACTACCTACTTCCTTTAATTCTCTAAATGCTTTCTTTTTGTCACTTATTGCGCCCCTTACAGCTCTATTTAGCCATATTTTTTCCTCCTATTTCTATTATGTTTATTCCCATACGGTATATACTGTGCACTGGTCCTATCCAGGATGCTAATAAACGTCTCCCATTTTCTTTGTGTATTTTTATGTCTCAGGATATCGTCCCAGTTAATTGCACCAAGATCCTCTCTCATCCATTGGAAATTTGCCCTCCTGAAGTTTAGTGTCCTGGTAACCCCTCTACTACACATCTTATTAAAGGATACATGAAAACTTATTATTTTGTGATCACTGTTCCCAAAGTGACCCCCAACCCTTATGTTTGATATGCGGTCTGGCCTGTTGGTTAATATTAGGTCTAGCAGTGCCCCCCTTCCTGTTGGGTCCTGAACCAGTTGTGAAAGGTAATTGTCTCTCATAGTTGTCAAAAACCGATTACCTTTGCTGGAACTGCAGGTTTCTGTTCCCCAATCTATTTCAGGGTAGTTGAAGTCCCCCATAATAATAATAATAATAGTAATAATAATAATAATATAATAATAATAATAATTTTAGTTATATAGCGCCAACATATTCTGCAGCGCTTTACAAATTATAGAGGGGACTTGTACAGACAATAGACATTACAGCATAACAGAAATCACAGTTCAAAATAGATACCAAGAGGAATGAGGGCCCTGCTCGCAAGCTTACAAACTATGAGGAAGAGGGGAGACGCGAGAAATAATAAAATATTAATATTTTATTAATGATATTTAAAAATCTCATAGATACTTGAATGTACTTAAATGTATGACTACCAACATCAAAAAACACCTGAGTCCGAGTGGGGTAGGAGAAATTCAGGAGGCAATAGTAGCAAATGTATTCCTGACACAGTCCCTGTTAGGTGGCCCTATAATAGCTCACGCCTACCTAACAGCGGAGGTTGGCACCCTAAAATTCGATGTGGCGCCCCCGCTCCACGTAGACTGTCCCTTCTTGCCCTACTGGGCCCTACCAACTACCCACGCCCAGACCCCAACATCATACACACAAATTGACCTAGGTTACACTAACAAGTGAAAAAGTGTAAAAAAGTGAAAAAAAGTGAAGAAAAAAAAAAACTGTGTAAAAAAAAACAACTAAAAATAATACAGCAAAGTAGTGCTGCGTAAATGTCCACAAAATTACATGTACCCCATGGGCTATATCAAAAATGATCTAAATATCAATCAGTAGATATATTCTAAAGCGTAAATAATAACTTTAGAAAAACCTATACAGGTAATAATCAAAAGATTACCCAAGGGTACAATAGAGCACAGATGTCCTATGCTCAAAAACACTAAGAGGTCATAAAACAGATACCTCCAGTATGTATACTTGTATGTCACTGTCTTTGTTAGTACGTAATGACCTAAAGGTGACCAAGGCAGACCTATACACAGGACTTATAAAAAATAAACATAATGCTAGAAAAGAATGAAAATAACTCAACAAAATGAAAAGAAATATGTATGTCTCTGTTGGATACCTAGTACAGTGTATCCCAAATCAAGAATATCAAATGTAAGGGCTCACTCAATAGGTGGTCATCTGTACACACCCTCAAAGTCATATATGGAGAGCTTCAGATACATGAAGTAAAAAACTAGCAAAATGATCAAAGAAAAAATAAAAAATGAAGAAAAATGAAAAAAATATATACTGTATATATAGCAATGCTAGTTATTAACCATTATATTTCACATGGATACATCTGCTATATCAGAATATCACATGCAGTGTGTCTCATACACGGTTAATCAGTGCAGCTAGTACACCTGAGGCCAATCCCTCATTGTTATCCGATACCTGGTCCAATGTATCTCTTATGAGAGTTCACTTATATGGGTGATTTATTTATTTACACCCTAAAGACCGTACAGATTGACACATATAGAAAGCTTCAGGTGTCTGAGATAAAAAATAAACAAAATACTCAAAGAAACAAAGAAAAAAATAATAAACATCAACTGAAAAGTGTCTGCTATATCAGGTATCATATATAGTATGTCTCACTTAGATTTAGCCAATGCATATAGGAGCCCAAAACAAATGAGGCCAATCCCTCATTGCTATCAGACTGCACATTTAGGCATTCATATAGATAAGTGCTATGCTTAGTCTGCCATGACAACAAAAAACGTATCTGAATATGTGACGTAGTTCGTCCCATATCGCCATCCCTACGCGTTTCGCCCCTTCCCAGTATGGGGGCTCATCAGGGGATAAATTGGGATATAGCAGCAATGGCTTAGAGAATGGATATGAGCGTGTGGAGGTAGCGATGCTATACTTAATGGTTCAGAATACCGTAATATTCAGAAGATGCTGTCCTTTTGGCGCATTCAGTGGAGCCATTCCAGAGTAGACCCACGTGTCAGCGCTGCTCTTAGATGCTTAGCGTGCGCTTATTGTACACAATGGGGCTAGACCACGCCCCACCATCACTTGACATTCCCGGCGCTCCCGAGATAGTGGAACGCAGATGCGTGTCACCAGTGCCGACATGCGCAGTACCCATTACCTCGTCCTACCCAAGCCTTCAGTCCGGCTGCATGTCATTTCCGGAGGACGGATCTTAGTTATAGCCCTGTGTCTCTGGTTCATATTATCGGGACATGCGCAATGCGCAGTTGTCAACCCAGGGTGCACACAGGCTATATGGGGAAGAAAAAACTGCAGGATAAGGATCTCAGGGAGCGCTGTATGTTTCTCTTCAGAATAAAAAAGGACCACATATAAACAGTATGCAGGGTAAACATAAAGCATAATCATTTAATCGATTTAATGTCATAAATATAGTATCATTCTGTACAGTCATTTCTCAAACACGGTATATGCTGTCTTAATGATACTCCATATCAAGCAGTACTTAAACCCCCTCCATACATAAAAGAGACACCAAATGGTCCCATATTCATTACAGCAATTCTGTACGCATACTTCCACAAAACCACTAACTTATGTGTATCATATTCTCTACTAGAGGGCAAACATGCCCAGACTCATGAAGGCCCTCTAACCTCTATTGATGAAGGTACCACTGCAAGGGAGAAAATGACCTGCAGTATATTTAGACTCGCAGTCAGTCAAAAAAATGGACCAAAAGGATTATCTACCGAAATTAACATCCTATGTACGAGCAGTTTTAAATTAAGCAAGCGTATGTCAATTGTTCGTTGAGCCCACCAGGGCTCATAATCTCCATCCAGAAGATCCATCTGCATTCTCGCTGAAGGACCTTATTGTCCCAGTCACCCTGTCTAATGGAGGGATATACTACCTCAATGATTTTAAACGAGATACAATCAGCATCCCCATTGTGTACAGAATTGACATGCCTAGCTAATGGGGAATCTCGCCTATGTCTTATGTCTCCTAGATGTTCGCCCATTCTGACCCGTAGCTGTCGCTTTGTTTTACCTACGTAGTCCATAGGGCAGGAGCACGTGCAGACATAAATGACGCCCTCCGTTTTGCAATTGCCAAATTGTCTATTTTTGTATATCCTTTTTGTCACAGAGCTCTGAAAGGTGGTAGATGGTGCAATGTAATTACAAAAACTGCAGTGACCACATCTGAAGGTCCCCAAAGATCTGTTAGCAAGCCATGTCTCTTTCGTCTTTGGTGGATTATAATGGCTATTGACCACCATATCTCTAATGGATCTTCCTTTCCTATAGGAAACAGACGGGTAAGGAGAGATCCATTTATTCAAGTCCGGGTCTGTTCTCAAAATCCCCCAATGTTTCCTTAAAATACCCATGACCTTTTCCTGCTGGTCATCAAAAGTACCAATGAGTCTTGTTTTAGAAGCCTCATTGTCATTTATCCGAGGGTGAAGCAATGTTGCCCTCTCTATAGATTTGGCATGTTGATTAGCTTCCTCCAGCAGTGCTCTAGGGTATCCACGATCCGTAAACCTTTGTTTTAGATCTCTTGCTTTATTTTGATAATCTCCATTTTCGGAGCAGTTTCTCCTCAACCTTAAAAACTGTCCTTTTGGTATCCCACGTTTCAGTGGGGTCGGATGGTTACTTTCCCACCTTAGCAGGCCATTGGCCGCCGTTGGCTTACGAAACAAAGTAGTCTTTATTGAACCATTATCTTCGATGGACAATTTTACATCGAGGAATGTAATCTCTCTTCCTCCCACCTCATATGTGAATCTGAGGCCCAGTTGGTTCTCATTTAGAGATTCCATAAAGGAGTGAAAAGCAGATATGTCTCCAGTCCAAAGGCGAGGATGTCGTCTATGTAACGACCCCAAAATTGTGTATGGGGTCCCCAGACGGCATCCCCGTCCCCAAAGACCACCGTGTCCTCCCACCAGCCCAGGAGCAAATTTGCATAAGTGGGCGCACAGGGGCTACCCATAGCGGTGCCCCTGAGCTGGTGGTAAAACTTCCCATTAAATAGGAAAAAATTATGACACAAAACATACTCCAAGAGAGTCATCACAAATTCATTGTGTGGAGCAAAGTGGTTACCTAGTCATGTGTTAAGGAAGTATTGGACTGCCTTAAGGCCCGCCTCATGATGTATACTCGAATGTAAGGCCTCAACGTCTATTGAGACCAATGGTGTGCCCACTTCCACAGAGACACCATCTAGTTTAGTAAGTAGATCAGTTGTGTCTCTCGTGTATGATGGCAGGCAGTGGCGTAACTACCGCGGTTGCAGCGGTCGCCAGTGCGACGGGGCCCGGCAGGTCAGGGGCCCGGGCCCGGCAGGCAGGCTCGGACTGGCAGTGCCTCCCCCCGCTCCAGGGCCCCCCCGCCGCCGCCGCTGCCGCTGCCTTGAATACTCACCCTGCTCCAGCGATGGTCTCGGCGTCTGCACTGCAGCTCGTTCCTGCTTGAGCGGTCACGTGACACCGCTCATTAAGATCATGAATATGCGCATATTCATGATCTTAATGAACGGTGTCACATGACCGCTCAAGCAGGAAGAAGGTGCTGCGCCGGCGCCGCCGCCTGGAGTCGGGACAGAGCGCGAGGGATGTCGGCACGGCCGTGCAGTGGGAAGACAGGTGAGTATGAGGGCCGGGGGGACGGGGGATGAAGGAGGACATAAGCCGGCGCGCCGAGCAGGAGCGGAGAGATAAGCCTGCATACAGGGGGGAATATAAGCCATGCAGGGGGGAATATAAGCCATGCAGGGGGGGATATGAGCCATGCAGGGGGGAATATAAGCCATGCAGGGGGGGATATGAGCCATGCAGGGGGGAATATGAGCCTTGCAGTGGGGAATATGAGCCATGCAGGGGGGAATATGAGCCATGCAGGGGGGAATATAAGCCATGCATACAGGGGGGGGGGAATATGAGCCATGCATACAGGGGGGAATATAAGCCATGCATGCAGGGGGGAATATAAGCCATGCATACAGGGGCGGAATATAAGCCATGCATACAGGGGGGAATATAAGCCATGCAGGGGGGGATATGAGCCATGCAGGGGGGGATATGAGCCATGCAGGGGGGAATATGAGCCATGCAGGGGGGAATATGAGCCATGCAGGGGGGAATATGAGCCATGCAGGGGGGAATATAAGCCATGCATACAGGGGGGGGAATATAAGCCATGCATACAGGGGGGAATATAAGCCATGCATACAGGGGGGAATATAAGCCATGCATACAGGGGCGGAATATGAGCCATGCATACAGGGGGGAATATGAGCCATGCATACAGGGGGGGAATATGAGCCATGCATACAGGGGCGGAATATGAGCCATGCATACATGGGGAGATATGAGTCATGCATGCAGGAGGGGTAATATGAGCTATGTATATGGGATAGGAGGGAGATGAGCCATGCATACAGGAGGGGGGTCATTATACAGTATTGAGCATCATGTGTGGCCGTTATACAGTATGGAGCATCATTTGTGGTCATTATACAGTATTGAGCATTATGTGGGATCATTATACAGTATGGAGAACTGTGTGGCCGTTATACACTATGGAGCACTATGTGTGGGTGGTCATTATACAGTATGGAGCACTGTCTGGCCATTATACAGTATGGAGCAATGTGTGGCCATTATACACTATGGAGCATCATGTGTGGCCATTATACACTATGGAGCATCATGTGTGGCCATTATACAGTATGCAGCATCATGTGTGGCCATTATACAGTATGCAGCATCATGTGTGGTGGCCGTTATACAGTATTGAGCATCATGTGTGGCCATTATTCTATGGGGGTTACATTGAGTTGTATGGCAGGGCTGCAGGGGGGGGGCCCCATTTGGAAGTTCGCACCGGGGCCCCTAACTTTGTAGTTACGCCACTGATGGCAGGGCTACTACAAATGGCCTCAGAATCTGGTCAAGGTAGACGCTACTGTTCTGGGCCAGAGCGTCTATCCCTGACACTATTGGTCTGCCTCTAAGAGGGGGATAGCCCTTGTGAATTTTTGGAATTGCATAAAATGTTGCAATTACAGGGCTTTTGGGTAACAGGAAGTTATATTCATTTTTTTAAATCAAATGGGCTTCTAGGGCTCTGGTTAGGATGTCATTCAGACGTTTTTTATACTCAGGGGATGGATCCCGACGTATCACCTCATATGTCACCTCATCCGCTAGGATGTCCATACACATCTTGACATATTCTAACCTATTCATCAGGA
The DNA here is from genome assembly GCF_032444005.1 of Ranitomeya imitator. Classification (NCBI taxonomy): domain Eukaryota; kingdom Metazoa; phylum Chordata; class Amphibia; order Anura; family Dendrobatidae; genus Ranitomeya; species Ranitomeya imitator. Next base: position 1,061,959,224 of record NC_091282.1, on the reverse strand, counting down.
CAGTATTTCCCCCTTTGTCCGATGGTTTTATGATCAATGAGGCATCGGACTGGAGGCATTGTAGTGCATCTTTTTCATCCTTAGATATATTGGGGTTAACTGACCTGTGTTTAGGATTAATTCTCCTTATTTCATCCACAACCAACTTTTCAAAGGCATCGATAATTCCATGATCACAGGGGGTGCCATTTTGATACTTCTCTGTTTCAGGTCAGTAAAAGGACCTTCCCCTACATTTCTATCCCCCTCTTCTGCCAGATCAGCTAGGAGGCATACGTCCTCAAAGTCCTCTGGCAAGATGCCAAGCTGTTGGCATTTATTCCGATCACTATTCGCAAAAAATTCTTCCACCTAAGTTTCCTCAGGAATAAGTTTATATCCTTCACCCATGTGAAAGGATCAAAGTTGGTTGTGGGAACAAAGGAAAGCCCCGCCTGCAGAATGGTTTTCTCGGGTACTGTCAAGATGTGGTTGGATAAGTTAATGCTGTCATTCTTTCCTCCACTATTCATGTGGTGTCTCATGATGGTGTCAGAAGTGCCCCCCCATCATTTGTGTGTCACTGTGCGTCCCCTGAGGTGGTATGTTATATCTCAATTCTCTAAAAAAGATGGAACCGCAGAGGAGGTACCAGAAGAGGAGGGCATATTTGTTTCCCCACGTTCTGACCCTCGCCATCTTGCAGAGTTGCCCCTTTTACTTTTGCCCTTAAACAGTCTATAGGGTCTAAAGACTTCTCTCGACTGATAGTCAGGATCAGATGTCTCCACATCTGAAGAGGAGAAATCGACCCTGGTAGGTGGTCTGCCGTTACCGGTGTTAGTATCAGAGAACAGATAGGCCCTCTTTTCTTTAAACTCAGTGAGGTCCCTAAGGAACTTTTTGTGTTTCCTCTCTTTGAGCGCGGCTTTGTATTTTTCTATCGCTACTTTAAGGTTTTCTTCCTTGCTAGCAAAGTACCCCACTGATTTATGTTTAATGGTCTCGTCTATTTGCTCTCTTAGTTTTTTAGAGGAAGCTTCAAAAGTCCCCTTTTCCTCCTCTAGAAGAATTTGCATGAATCTCAAGGAAGAGGCGATGGATTCCTTTTCCCACCTTTCCAGCAATCTATCAGACCTACTTCTCAGGGCTGGGGTAATGTTAATCCGTAGACCTCGTGGAACAATACCTTGTTTTATGTAATTATCCAGTGATTGGATCTCCCACCATGATTTTATATTTTCTTTATATGTGGTTTGGAGATCCGAAAATAAAGTTCTCAAACTAGGGCCTCCGGATGGGCCCGTATCTCCTTCTGCCTCAGAGAACACTTCCCTAGCTTCATCCAACCAACTGCTCGTATTGAAGGATCCCGATAGAAACCCTGCCATATCACTAGAAATAAACAACCAACTAAGATAATATAAGGATATAATCAATTTAACAACCAAAAAAAACACAATATCCTAAAAAAATATTTTATTAATGATATTTATAAATCTCATAGATACTTGAATGTACTTAAATGTATGACTACCAACATCAAAAAACACCTGAGTCCGAGTGGGGTAGGAAAAATTCAGGAGGCAATAGTAGCAAATGTATTCCTGACACAGTCCCTGTTAGGTGGCCCTATAATAGCTCACGCCTACCTAACAGCGGAGGTTGGCACCCTAAAATTTGATGTGGCGCCTCCGCTCCACGTAGACTGTCCCTTCTTGCCCTACTGGGCCCTACCAACTACTCACGCCCAGACCCCAACATCATACACACAAATTGACCTAGGTCACACTAACAAGTGAAAAAGTGTAAAAAAGTGAAAAAAAAGTGAAGAAAAAAAAACAGTGTAACAAAAAACAACTAAAATTAATACAGCAAAATAGTGCTGCGTAAATGTCCACAAAATTCTGTACACAATGGGGATGCTGATTGTATCTCGTTTAAAATCATTGAGGTAGTATATCCCTCCATTAGACAGGGTGACTGGGACAATAAGATCCTTCAGCGAGAATGCAGATGGATCTTCTGGATGGAGAGTATGAGCCCTGGTGGGCTCAACGAACAATTGACATACGCTTGCTTCATTTAAAACGCTTTCATACATTTAAGTACATTCAAGTATCTATGAGATTTTTAAATATCATTAATAAAATATTTTTTTAGGATATTGTGTTTTTTTTGGTTGTTGAACAGACTATAACCCCGCAAGTTAACAGCCCAGTCATGGCTCTCATCCAGCCACGTTTCAGATATCCCCACCATGTCATAATTATGCTCCAACAACATTAATTCTAATTTGTCCATTTTGTTGGCAAGGCTTCTGGCATTAGTATACATGCACTTCATGTTCCTCTCTGTACCTCTATTCTTTCTTAAATGCCACTGCCACCACCATCTTCCTTATTTGTGCCCAGATCTCCATCTTCCCCTCCTATAAAATGAATACCCTCCCCCAATCCCTAGTTTAAACACTCCTCCAACCTTCTAGCCATTTTCTCCCCCAACACAGCTGCACCCTCCCCATTGATGTGCAGCCCGTCCCTAGCGTAGGCCTGTAGCCAACTGAGAAGTTGGCCCAGTTCTGCAGAAACCCAAACCCCTCCTTCCTACACCAATTCTTGAGCCACTTATTAACCTCCCTAATCTCCCGTTGCCTTTCTGGCGTGGCACGTAGTACAGGCAGTATTTTGGAAAATACTACGTTGGAGGTCCTTGCTTTCAGCTTGACATAGAGCTTAGAAAGATTCAGTTAGTCTTGTTTTAATCATGTCATTGAATGGAAATGAGAAGAATTAACTGAGTAGAAAGGCAAAATGAGCAATTGTAAGTACATAATGCTATATATTATGATGATTGCATTATATTCAAAATATAAAAGTCTGATAGAAAAACTGTTTTAACAGAGTCTATTCAGTTGTTTGGTATTTCCATTGCAACAAGTAATGTCTCAGATGGGAATAATTAATTTTATTTTCTGTCATTTAACCATTAAATTAGGCTTGCCCTATTAACTACTTTTGTGAGGGTAGTTTAAATCCATTCTACCCACCAGTATTAGTGTATTTATGCCTGAGGTTGTGAATTTGTGTTTAAACCATTTTTCACATATACTACACCATTGCCATACTGCTTGATAACTTAAACTCCAGTACATTGCTCCTACTTATTCTGCCGGCAGCTCTTCTCAGAAGGCTGCAACCACATTACAATCCAGACCCTAGACCTTAGCCATATATCTTTGTCTTTCTTCTTCGCTTTACACTAGCTGTGTAATAAATACTGTCTGTTTCAGGGTTTGCCGGCTGTCATACTAAACTGTACATGTTTAGAATGATTAAAGCTTCAATTATATTTGCATTACATTTGTTTGTGTTTTTCTTCTGCTTTAGTAAACTCTTGATTTGCAGATTAATAATAATATTGTTATTAAAGTGTTTATTCACTGATGCCAAGGACAGAAAACAATCACTGTAGTTATGCATGGGATACATTCTGAATTTTGATAGAAGTTCTTTGTTTCATGCTTGTGACTTAGATTTTTATTTATTAAAAAAGCAGCTAAACCTTTCCAAACATGCACATCATCTCCCTCACTTTCATGCCAACAACAGCCTTCACTCATGTTTTTGGAAGATTTTCCACTCTATCTTACAAATTGGCTGCACAGATGTGTATATGTTCTGCCAGAAAAGCATTAAGTGTTATTATGCTGCAAGGCTTAGATCTTCCCTGGTGTTCAAATTTATCTAAGGCACTCAATGGCCTTACAGAGAACCTGTCATTAATATTTTATATCCAGAGTAATGGCATGTATAAAGTTACTTTAATGCAAATTAAATCATTACTGTTTTCTTTCTATATACTTTATCACTATAGTTGGCCCTATGTATATTCTTCTGTTGTGGATTCCATGTCCCTGGCTCTCAATTGACTGAGTATGTTTCAATGACCTATTTTCTTGTGGGTTAGTATGGCCGCTTTCACACATCAGTGAAACGTGACATCGCTTGGATTGTATTACTTGGCCTGACTGGTAGGTCTCCTGACCCAAGTAAACTGGAAATTAGGTATCTATGTGGCAGTTAAGTCACGTCAGGAGACCAACAAAGTATGTATACTTGTGATATTAGTAACTCCTCAATGTGATGCTAGTCACTAATTGCAATTAGGCAGGATAGTCAAGAGGTCCAGACTCGTATTAGACAAAGAGAGCAGGCAAATGTGTAGTCAATCAATTGTATTGCGGTCTCTGGGGAGAGCAAAGGGGCAGGTAGGTCAGATGGAAAGAAAGGTCCACCGCAGCTCCAGCCATGTGCCTGCGACAGAGGATGGGTGTAGTAGTTAAATGAAGAAAACGGTCAGAGGAGCGCTATGAACTCAAGGACACAGGTGTATTAGATGATTTCACAATGCGTTTGGATGGTAACTTCGTCTTCATGAAACCTCCACCTGATGAAAATGGGGTTACGCGAAACGCGTTTGAAATCATCTATTACACCTGTGTACTTGAGTTCCTAGTGCTCCTGTGACCGTTTTTTTCATTCAACTACAAAATCGTAGTCAGGACACAGCCCAAGGTCAGATTATCAGGAAGGTAGTGGATCAAAGAAAAATAAGTAACTCAAATGGATGGTCAAAGGTAAATCCAAAGTCAGCACCAAAGATCAGAATACAACTCACAGCACAGAGCAAACACACATCACTTGAGCAAAGCTATGATTAGCAATAGTCTGACCATTGTCAGAGTACTAAATAGCCCTGTAATCACCAAGAACGGATGACACCTTGAGGAGATCCCACAGACCCACCTTGAGAGGATGACTGAGATGTCATTCAAAATACTCACACCTCTGCCTCAGATTGGGTGATTGAGCTGTCACTCACAATCCTGACAGCTCAACAAGCCCTCGTTCCCAAAGAGTGGCAGAGCAGTCATTCACAGCGTCAACAGGACACCGTGAGAGGTGGAATACTGATAATACTTTTCTTTTTTATTAATGGATTAAATAAAATTTGATGTTATTTATATATATATATATATATATATATATATATATATATATATATATATTGGAAGATGGATCCTTTATTTTTCTTGGGCATATTTACCCTAAACAACATGCAGTGGCATGCTTTCCAGGCTTCCCCACTTACTGGAATAAGTTTGGAAAGGATTAGTTGTATAATTTTGTTTATTTGAATTACCCATTTCTAAGGGCTCTGTCAAGCGAACAAATAAACCGGATGAATGCAATCCGATAAAAAATCAGATAGGCACTCGGACCCGTGTTTCATTATGGGCAGTTATTTTTTCATGCTGATTCGGCCTAGGAAAATAATCGCAGCATGCTGCCAGTGGCAGCGAGAATCGGATCAAATCGGATGTCACCCGAGTGCAGTGCGATTTCCGTGGACACTGGCAATGGAGGAGAGGGAGAAATTATTTTTTCCCTCTCCTCTGCAGCTGTGTTACGATTCTCTCATGATAAAGGATCGGAGCACATTTCACTGACACTCAGCTCACGCTTACAGCAGAGTTGGATCCAAGTGTCATTAGGGTGACTGCAGCCTAACACAGAATTAATTTCTGACAGAAAAAAAAGAAAGTTTGTCCTGCACTTGGTTTAAAAGGGATTTTCAGCTTTTTTTAAATCACATACTAAAAGAGTTTTCGAGATATAGATTGATAGACAAAAGGACAATTGCCTGTCAATATTATATTGGCAGACAACGTAGATGATGTAGCGATCTGCTTCAGACACAAAGTATAAATTTTTTGGCCCACCGTATTCTGATATCCATAACTTTTTATTTTTCAGTAGATAAAATAGTATAAGGGATTGATTTTTTTTTTTTTGAGAGATTTTTTGGACAAATTTGGGTTTTCACCTGTAAATTCCAAATACAATAAATCTGAAATAGTTTTCAAATGTTTCCTTTTATGGGGTTCACTGTGAGGTAAAATTGATATGTAGTAAATCACATGCAATCCTGCAATCTTCACATTCCGTTATTTCATTTTGCGTAAAGAGGTTAAAGATGTAAACATGTTTCCTGGGTTTTGATGGCTTATTTAGAAAGGTTGACAAAAATTATTAGGATAAGTACAGTAGATGCATAAAAACAGTGCTAAAGTACAGATAAATAATATGCTGTAAGACTTGCATATCTGGTCTAAAGATAACGGGCCTTTAACATGATTTTACCTTCATGACCAGTGTCACTTTATATGGTAATAACTCTGGAACGCTTCATTGGATCCCACTGATTCTGAAATAGTTTTTCATGACAAATTGTATGTCGTGATGGTGGAAAAATTTTGTTCAATATGATTTGTTGTGTAAAAATCAGAAATTTGGCTAAAATGTTTAAAATTTAGCAATTTTCAAAATTGTATTTATATGCCCTTAAACCAGACAGTTGAGGGAGGGTATTCATTTTATAGGAGGGGAAGATAGTGCAGATAGAGACCTGGGCACAAATAAGGAAGTTGGGGGTGGTGGTTGCATGGGGGGTGGGGTTAGATCAATTAATAATTTAAGAAAGAATAGAGGTGCAGAGATACATACAATGTATGTATACTAATGCCAGAAGCCTTTTTCCAACAAAATGGACGAATTAGAATTAATGGTGTTGGAGCATAATTATGACATGGTGGGGATATCTGAAACATGGCTGGAAGAGAGCCATGACTGGGCTGTTAACTTGCAGGGTTATAGTCTGTTCAGAAATGACCGAATGGATAGGTGAGGGGGAGGGGTGTGTCTATATGTAAAATTGTCATTAAAATCCATCCGGCGTGATAATATAGGTGAACCTAATGAAAATGTAGAGTCCCTGTGGGTGGAGATAAGGGGAGGGGGAAAATAATAAATTACTGATAGGGATTTGTTATAAGTCTCCAAAAATAATGGAAGCAATGTAGAATATTATCATAAAGCAAATAGATGAAGCTGCAATTCAAGGAAAAGTCATTATTATGGGGGACTTCAACTACCCTGAAATAGATTGGGGAACGGAAATCTGCAGTTCTCGCAAAGGTAATTGGTTTTTGACAACTATGAGAGACAATTACCTGTTAGGACTGGCGGAACGCACCAAGTATAAGATGTAATGGTATTAGGTGCGTTTGCAGTCCGAGGTCCACCGTGCAGGTGAAAACCCTGCTGCTAGTAGAGACGGACGATATGGCGGTACAATATGAATACACACATGGGTTAACTTCACCCTGTGTGAAGGAAGCGAACCCTGTTGCGTCACAGGGCCGCGGTACCGCACCAAGAGCGCAAGCAACGAGTCTCAGAACTCAATCCCAAGACTCAGGATTTGAGTTCATAAAGACCTCATGCGCTCGACACCGCAACTGGGGTGTCAGAGAGACAGAAATAATATTATTTTAGAGGCACGAAAGTGCGTGCGGTGCCGCACTGGCGGACGCCACTAACCACCCAGGCTTCGGTCAGGAAAGCGCAGAGAAAGCGCATGGCGCCGTACTGGCGGTCACAGCAACTAGACGCTGTAATGTGTGTTTCATGCTGATGGCTTAGTCGGGCGCTAGATAGCTGCCATCATTCGCGAACAGTCAACAACACTAGGAATGGGAATGATTGGGAGCTTTCATTCATCGACATACATCCATCTACACACACACATTATATCAAGACAATACTAGCGCATGGCCGTGCGGCCATGCGAGCCTTAAATAGTTGCAGCACGTTTAGGACCTTCAGAGAATGGACCAATGGAGTTGCTGCAGTACCTGAGCATGTGACCCCAGATCTCCACTGAGAGATCTTGCCCTGGGCATGCTCAGAGTGCAAGGCAGGACTTAGTCCTAGCAGCTACAAGGACCTTCAAAGAAGGACCAATGACCTAGCTGCAGTATCAGATCATGTGACCCTCGATCTCCACTGAGAGATCTTATTCTGGGCATGCTCAGAACGTGAAAAGTAGGACTTAGATCCAGAAGCGCCTGCTCGCTGCTGCCCAGCACTGGCTTCAATGGCAGAAGCAGGAAATGCAGCAGTAACTCTTAGCACAGAGTCAGACTGAGTGAGACGCTGGGATCGACGTCCCCGCTGAGCAGGTTCCACTGCGGCCGGAGAAGAATGGGAGACCGCAGCGGAGATGGGCCGAGATTCCCCCTGTGCAGAGGCAGGAACTCGACCCCTAACATTACCCCCCCTCCTAGGGCCCCCCTCCTTGGGCCTCGCTACGTTCGAAGGCAGCAATGAGCTGCAGAGCCCGAATGTGCTCAACAGGCTCCCAGGACCTGTCCTCAGGGCCATAACCTTTCCAATCCACCAAATAGAATTTTTTACCACGTACCACCTTGTACCCCAAAATAGCGTTCACCTCGTAATCATCCGTAGACGAACCCGATGTCCCGGCAGATGACTCAGAAAACCGGGACATGTATACGGGTTTCAAGAGGGACACATGAAAGGTGTCAGTGATACCCAAGTGTGGAGGAAGAGCCAGACGGTAGACCACAGGGTTAACCTGTTCGAGGACCTTGAAAGGACCTAAGTAGCGAGGCGCAAACTTAGTGCACTCAACTCGCAGCCTGATGTTACGGGCGGAGAGCCTCACCAAGTCGCCAGGAGCAAAAGTCGGAGCAGGGCGCCGATGTGCATCGGCGGAGGACCTCATTCTCTCCTTGGAAGCCCGAATGGCATCCTGAGTGCGATCCCAAATGTCCCGTGCCTCCACAGCCCAGTCTGCCACCCAGGAATCGGCGGAAGACATGGGCATGGGCACAGGTACCCGGGGATGCTGACCATAGTTAAGGAGGAATGGAGTCTGCCCAGTGGAGTCGGCTACAGCGTTGTTCAGAGCAAACTCCGCCCACGATAGCAAAGATGCCCAGTCATCTTGCCTAGCAGAGACAAAATGTCGCAGATATGTGACCAAGGTCTGGTTGGCTCTCTCTACCAACCCATTCGTCTCGGGATGATAGGCAGAGGAGAGATTTAACTCAATCCTGAGAAGATGACAAAGCTCTCTCCAGAACCGAGACGCAAACTGGGGACCCCGGTCACTGACAATTTTGTCCAGCATACCGTGAAGGCGGAACATATGTCTAATAAACAACGTTGCCAAGGCCCGTGCAGAAGGTAGCCGAGGAAGCGGCACCAAATGCACCATTTTAGAAAAATGGTCGGTGATTACCCAAATGACTGTACAGCCACGAGACTTGGGCAAACCCACCACAAAGTCCATACCGACCATCTCCCAGAGCCTGTCTGCCACCGGCAGAGGGTATAACAAACCAGCTGGCCGTTGTCGAGGAGAATTATTTTTGGCGCAGGAGACACACGCCAGAACATAATCTCTGACATCTCAGAGCATATGCGGCCACCAGTACGTCCTCGCCAGCAGCTCAGATGTCCTTGTTGTCCCAAAGTGTCCACCCACCCTGGAGGAATGAGCCCAAGAGAGAACCTCCGGTTGCAGATTGATGGGAACAAAAGTCTTGCCCAAAGGCACTGACTCTAGCGACACCAGAGCTACGGTTCTCAGACTCTCCGAAGGGACAATAAGCCGAGGCTCCTCTTCCTCCTCCTCAGTTGACACAAGGGAGCGAGAGAGAGCGTCAGCACGAATATTCTTCTCCCCGGCGAGATAATGGAGAGTGAAATGGAACCGGGAGAAGAATAAGGACCATCTGGCCTGACGAGAATTCAGCCGCTGGGCTGTATGTAAATAGACCAAATTTTTGTGGTCCGTGAAGACTTGGAAGTGAAACCGCGAACCTTCCAGAAGATGTCTCCACTCCGAAAAGGCCAACTTCATTGCTAGCAACTCCCTATCCCCGATGGAGTAATTTATCTCCGCTGGTGTGAAGGTGTTTGAGAAGAAGAAGCATGGATGCTTCCGACCTTGAGCATCCTTTTGATAGAGGACTGCTCCAGCACCAACGGATGAGGCATCCACCTCCATTAGGAATGGCTTATCCACATTGGGACGATGTAAGATGGGAGCGCTAGCAAAATGAGACTTTATAGAAGTGAAGGCCTTGGAGACCTCTTCCGACTACAATTTGGGATTCGCTCCCTTCTTGGTGAGGGCTACCAAGGGAGCTACCAGAGTTGAGAAGTGGGGAATGAACTGGCAGTAATAATTAATGAACCGCATAAAGCGCTGCACCGCCTTAAGAGAATGGGGCTCCTGCCAGTCCATCACAGCCTGTAGTTTGGCAGGATCCATAGCCAATCCCTGGGCGGAGATGATATAGCCCAGGAAAGGTAAAGACTCCTACTCAAACATACACTTCTCCGACTTTGCATAAAGAGAGTTTGCCCGTAGGAGGTCAAAGACTCTGCCAACATCTCTCCGGTGGGAGTCAATATCTGGAGAAAAGATGACAATATCATCCAGATAGACTACAACTGAGGTAGAAAGCATATCCCGGAAGATGTCGTTAACAAAGTCTTGGAAAACGGCTGGGGCATTACAGAGCCCGAAGGGCATCACCAGATACTCATAGTGCCCATCTTTGGTGTTAAACGCCGTTTTCCATTCGTCCCCCTCATGGATGCGAATCAGGTTGTAAGCACCCCGCAGATCTAGTTTAGTAAACACTCTTGCTCCCCGAAGCCTATCGAAAAGCTCAGATATCAAGGGCAAAGGATACTTGTTCTTAATGGTGATAGCGTTAAGACCCCTGTAGTCTGTGCATGGACGTAGTTCCCCATTCTTCTTCTGCACGAAAAAGAACTCTGCCCCAGCAGGTGACACTGACTTCCTGATGAACCCACTTGCCAGATTCTCTTGAATGTACTGAGACATTGCCTCCGTCTCCCAGAGAGATAATGGATAGACTCGACCCCGGGGAGGCTCAGCACCAGGCAAGAGATCAATAGGACAGTCATAGGGGCGATGGGGCGGAAGGGTCTCCGCCGCCTTTTTTGAGAACACGTCTGCATAAGACCAATATTGCTTGGGGAGAGAGGATAGATCTGCGGGTACCTCTGTAGTAGCAACCTGAACGCACTCTCGGTGACACCTACCCCCACAAGATTCACCCCATCCCAGAATTCTGCCTGAGGACCACTCGATGTGAGGAGAGTGGTACCGTAGCCAAGGTATCCCCAACAGGACCTCATCAATTCCCTCAGGAATGATGAGGAGAGATAATCTCCTGATGGGATGGTGACATGGACAGAGTAAAAGGGATGGTCTGATGTGTTATCTGTGTGGGCAGTGTCGACCCATTCGCCACTCGTACCGTTACTGGTTGAGGTAGCATAACCAGGGGTATTGCGTGACGTTGGGCGAAGGCAGAAGACATAAAGTTGCCCTCCGCCCCAGAATCCACGCAGAGCTCTACCGAGTGGGAGGATGAGCCTAATGTTATTGTCCCCTTAAAGGACAATTTGGAGGCAAATGTCGCCGTGTCTAGTGCACCTCCACCTACTACCACTAGACGTTGACGTTTCCTCGACCGCTGGAGACATCTGGTGGCAAGATGTCCTGACTGTTGGCAAACATGACAAACCTGGAGTGCACGAGCGGTCCGGGACTTAGATTCCGCTCATAATACTACCATAGGCTCATGGGACTCAGGAGCCTGGACTGTAGATTCCAAAGGTTTGGCGAAGGTGGGAGCCAGCCGAAACCTCTGCCTACACTGGGCCCGCTCCAACCTCCACTCGTGAAAACGGAGGTCAATACAAGTGGATACTCTTATTAATTCCTCCAGTGTGGCGGGAATCTCCCTAGTGGCCAGGGCGTCCTTAACGTGGTCAGCCAGCCCCCTCCAAAATATAAGAATAAGGGCTTTATCCGACCACTCCAGCTCAGATGCTAGGGTGCGGAAGTGGACGGCAAAATGGCTGACCAAGGACGAGCCCTGAGTCAATGCCAACAGTTGGAGCGCCGTATCATGGGTGACACGAGGTCCTAAAAAGACCTGTCTCAGAGTGCTCAGGAATAACGGAGCACTCTGCATCACATGATCGCCACGCTCCCACAGCGGCGTAGCCCACTGCAACGCCCTGTCCGACAGGAGAGACACGATAAACCCCACCTTTGCCAGCTCCATAGGGAAACGAGAGGCCAGAAGCTCGAGATGTATAGAGCACTGACTCACAAAACCCCTACAAGACTTACTGTCACCAGAAAATTTTTCTGGTAGCGGGAGGCGAGATAGAGTCGGTACAGGGGTGGCAGTGGACAAGGTAGCTGCAGCCACGCTAGCAGCCTGAACAGTGACAGCAGTGACATCCACAGCTGAAGTTGAACACTCTAGAGCGGCCAACCTTCCCTCCAGCTGCTGGATGTACCGCTGTAAACGCTGATCATCCGCCATTTACTAGCCAGACCTTGGCGCTAGTATTATGTTAGGACTGGCGGAACGCACCAAGTATAAGATGTAATGGTATTAGGTGCGTTCGCAGTCCGAGGTCCACCGTGCAGGTGAAAACCCTGCTGCTAGTAGAGACGGACGATATGGCGGTACAATATGAATACACACATGGGTTAACTTCACCCTGTGTGAAGGAAGCGAACCCTGTTGCGTCACAGGGCCGCGGTACCGCACCAAGAGCGCAAGCAACGAGTCTCAGAACTCAATCCCAAGACTCAGGATTTGAGTTCATAAAGGCCTCATGCGCTCGACACCGCAACTGGGGTGTCAGAGAGACAGAAATAATATTATTTTAGAGGCATGAAAGTGCGTGCGGTGCCGCACTGGCGGACGCCACTAACCACCCAGGCTTGGGTCAGGAAAGCGCAGAGAAAGCGCACGGCGCCATACTGGCGGTCACAGCAACTAGACGCTGTAATGTGTGTTTCGTGCTGATGGCTTAGTCGAGCGCTAGATAGCTACCATCATTCGTGAACAGTCAACAACACTAGGAATGGGAATGATTAGGAGCTTTCATCCATCGACATACATCCATCTACACACACACATTATATCAAGATAATACTAGCGCATGGCCGTGCGGCCATGCGAGCCTTAAATAGTTGCAGCACGTTTAGGACCTTCAGAGAATGGACCAATGGAGTTGCTGCAGTACCTGAGCATGTGACCCCAGATCTCCACTGAGAGATCTTGCCCTGGGCATGCTCAGAGTGCAAGGCAGGACTTAGTCCTAGCAGCTACAAGGACCTTGAAAGAAGGACCAATGACCTAGCTGCAGTATCAGATCATGTGACCCTCGATCTCCACTGAGAGATCTTATTCTGGGCATGCTCAAAACGTGAAAAGCAGGACTTAGATCCAGAAGCGCCTGCTCGCTGCTGCCCAGCACTGGCTTCAATGGCAGAAGCAGGAAATGCAGCAGTAACTCTTAGCACAGAGTCAGACTGAGCGAGACGCTGGGATCGACGTCCCCGCTGAGCAGGTTCCACTGCGGCTGGAGAAGAATGGGAGACCGCAGTGGAGATGGGCCGAGATTCCCCCTGTGCAGAGGCAGGAACTCGACCCCTAACAATTACCTTTCACAATTGGTTCAGGACCCAACAAGAAGGGGGGCACTGCTAGACCTAATATTAACCAACAGGCCAGACCGCATATCAAATTTCCAATGGATGAGAGATGATCTTGGTGCAATTAACTGGGACGATGTCCTGAGACATAAAAATACACAAAGAAAATGGGAGACATTTATTAGCATCCTGGATAGGACCTGTGCACAGTATATATTGTATGGGAATAAACATACTAGAAATAGGAGGAAACCAATATGGCTAAATAGAGCTGTAAGGGGCGCAATACGTGACAAAAAGAAAGCATTTAGAGAATTAACCCCTTTACCCCCAAGGGTGGTTTGCACGTTAATGACCGGGCCAATTTTTACAATTCTGACCACTGTCCCTTTATGAGGTTATAACTCTGGAACGCTTCAATGGATCCTGGTGATTCTGACATTGTTTTCTCGTGACATATTGTACTTCATGACAATGGTAAAAATTATTTGATAGTACCTGCGTTTATTTGTGAAAAAAACGGAAATTTGGCGAAAATTATGAAAATTTCGCAATTTTCCAACTTTGAATTTTTATGCAATTAAATCACAGAGATATGTCACACAAAATACTTAATAAGTAACATTTCACACATGTCTACTTTACATCAGCACAATTTTGGAACCAAAATTTTTTTTTGTCAGGGAGTTATAAGGGTTAAAAGTTGACCAGCAATTTCTCATTTCTACAACACCATTTTATTTTAGGGACCACATCTCATTTGAAGTCATTTTGAGGGGTCTATATGATAGAAAATACCCAAGTGTGACACCATTCTAAAAACTACACCCCTCAAGGTGCTCAAAACCATATTCAAGAAGTTTATTAACCCTTCTGGTGCTTCACAGGAATTTTTTGAATGTTTAAATAAAAATGAACATTTAACTTTTTTTCACAAAAAATGTAATTCAGCTCCAATTTGTTTTATTTTACCAAGGGTAACAGGAGAAAATGGACCCCAAACATTGTTGTACAATTTGTCCTGAGTATGCCAATACCCCACATGTGGGGGTAAACCACTGTTTGGGCGCATGGCAGAGCTCGGAAGCGAAGGAGTGCCATTTGACTTTTCAATGCAAAATTGACTGGAATTGAGATGGGACGCCATGTTTCGTTTGGAGAGCCCCTGATGTGGCTAAACATTGAAACCCCCCACAAGTGACACCATTTTGGAAAGTAGACCCCCTAAGGAACTTATCTAGAGGTGTGGTGAGCACTTTGACCCAACAAGTGCTTCACAGAAGTTTATAATGTAGAACCGTAAAAATAAAAAATCATATTTTTTCACAAAAATTATCTTTTTGCCCCCAATTTTTTATTTTCCCAAGGGTAAGAGAAGAAATTGGACCCCAAAAGTTGTTGTACAATTTGTCCTGAGTACGCGGATACCCCATATGTGGGGGTAAACCACTGTTTGGGTGGATGGGAGAGCTCGGAAGGGAAGGAGCGCCGTTTGACTTTTCAAAGCAAAATTGACAGGAATTGAGATGGGACGCCATGTTGCGTTTGAAGAGCCACTGATGTGCCTAAACATTGAAACCCCCCACAAATGACACCATTTTGGAAAGTAGACCCCCTAAGGAACTTATCTAGAGGTGTGGTGAGCACTTTGACCCACCAAGTGCTTCACAGAAGTTTATAATGCAGAGCCGTAAAAATAAAACAAAATTTTTTTCCCACAAAAATTATTTTTTTAGCCCCCAGTTTTGTATTTTCCTGAGGGTAACAGGAGAAATTGGACCCCAAAATTTGTTGCCCAATTTGTCCTGAGTGCGATGATACACCATATGTGG
Source organism: Ranitomeya imitator (assembly GCF_032444005.1). Taxonomy (NCBI): domain Eukaryota; kingdom Metazoa; phylum Chordata; class Amphibia; order Anura; family Dendrobatidae; genus Ranitomeya; species Ranitomeya imitator. The sequence continues at coordinate 1,061,943,976 of NC_091282.1, read as the reverse complement.
GGGGAACCACTGTTTGGGCACATGGGAGGGCTCAGAAGGGAAGGAGTGCCATTTGAATGCAGACTTAGATGGAATGGTCTGCAGGTGTCACATTGCGTTTGCAGAGCCCCTAATGTACCTAAACAGTAGAAACCCCCCACAAGTGACACCATTTTGGAAAGTAGACCCCCTTAGGAACTTATCTAGATGTGTGCTGAGCGCTTTGACCCACCAAGGGCTTCACAGAAGTTTATAATGGAGAGCCGTAAAAATAAAACAAAAATTTTTTCCCACAAAAATTATTTTTTAGCCCCCAGTTTTGTATTTTCCCGAGGGTAAAAGGAGAAATTCGACCCCACAATTTGTTGTCCAATTTGTCCTGAGTGCGCTGATACCCCATATGTGGGGGGGAACCACTGTTTGGGCGCATGGGAGGGCTCGGAAGGGAAGGAGCTCCATTTGGAATGAGGACTTAGATGGAATGGTCTGCAGGTGTCACATTGCATTTGCAGAGCCCCTAATGTACCTAAACAGTAGAAACCTCCCACAAGTGACACCATTTTGGAAACTAGACCCCCTAAGGAACTCATCTAGATGTGTTGTGATAGCTTTGAACCCCCAAGTGTTTCACTACAGTTTGTAACGCAGAGCCGTGAAAATTAAAAAAAAAATCTTTCCCCCCAAAATTATTTTTTAGCCCCCAGTTTTGTATTTTCCCGAGGGTAAGAGGAGAAATTCGACCCCAAAAGTTGTTGTCCAATTTGTCCTGAGTACGCTGATACCCTGTATGTTGGGGGAAACCAACGTTTGAGCGCATGGCAGAGCTCGGAAGGGAAGGAGCGCCATTTGGAATGCAGACTTAGATGGAATGGTCTGCAGACGTCACATTGCGTTTGCAGAACCCCTAATGTACCTAAACAGTAGAAACCCCCCACAAGTGACCCCATATTGGAAACTAGACCCCCCAGGGAACTAATCTAGATGTGTTGTGAGAACTTTGAACCCCCAAGTGTTTCACTACAGTTTATAACGCAGAGCCGTGAAAATAAAAAATCTTTTTTTTTCCCACAAAAAATATGTTTTAGCCCCGAGTTTTGTATTTTCCCAAGGGTAGCAGGAGAAATTGGACCCCAAAAGTTGTTGTCCTATTTGTCCTGAGTACGCTGATACCCCATATGTTGGGGTAAACCCCTGTTTGGGCACACGGGAGAGCTCGGAAGGGAAGAAGCACTGTTTTACTTTTTCAACGCAGAATTGGCTGGAATTGAGATCGGACGCCATGTCGCGTTTGGAGAGCCCCTGATGTGCCTAAACAGTGGAAACCCCCCAATTATAACTGAAACCCTAATCCAAACACATCCCTAACCCTAATCCCAACAGTAACCCTAACCACACCTCTAACCCTGACACACCCCTAACCCTAATCCCAACCCTATTCCCAACCGTAAATGTAATCTAAACCCTAACTGTAACTTTAGCCCCAACCCAAACTGTAGCCCTAGCCCTAACCCTAGCCCTAACCCTAATCCTAACCCTAGCCCTAACCCTAGCCCTAACCCTAGCCCTAACCCTAGCCCTAACCCTAACCCTAGCCCTAACCCTAACCCTAGCCCTAACCCTAGCCCTAACCCTAACCCTAGCCCTAACCCTAGCCCTAACCCTAGCCCTAACCCTAGCCCTAGCCCTAACCCTAGCCCTAACCCTAGCCCTAACTCTAACCCTAGCCCTAATGGGAAAATGGAAATAAATACATTTTTTTAATTTTTCCCTAACTAAGGGGGTGATGAAGGGGGGTTTGATTTACTTTTATAGCGGGTTTTTTAGCGGATTTTTATGATTGGCAGCCGTCACACACTGAAAGACGCTTTTTATTGCAAAAAATATTTTTTGCGTTACCACATTTTGAGAGCTATAATTTTTCTATATTCTGGTCCACAGAGTCATGTGAGGTCTTGGTTTTTGCGGGACGAGTTGATGTTTTTATTGGTAACATTTTCGGGCACGTGACATTTTTTGATCGCTTTTTATTCCGATTTTTGTGAGGCAGAATGACCAAAAACCAGCTATTCATGAATTTCTTTTGGGGGAGGCGTTTATACCGTTCCGCGTTTGGTAAAATTGATGAAGCAGTTTTATTCTTCGGGTCAGTACGATTACAGCGACACCTCATTTATATCATTTTTTTATGTTTTGGCGCTTTTATACGATAAAAACTATTTTATAGAAAAAATAATTATTTTTGCATCGCTTTATTCTCAGGACTATAACTTTTTTATTTTTTTGCTGATGATGCTGTATGGCGGCTCGTTTTTTGCGGGACAAGATGACGTTTTCAGCGGTACCATGGTTAGTTATATCTGTCTTTTTCATCGCGTGTTATTCCACTTTTTGTTCGGCGGTATGATAATAAAGCGTCGTTTTTTGCCTCGTTTTTTTTTTTTTTTTCTTACGGTGTTTACTGAAGGGGTTAACTAGTGGGCCAGTTTTATAGGTCGGGCCGTTACGGACGCGGCGATACTAAATATGTGTACTTTTATTGTTTTTTTTTTATTATTTAGATAAAGAAATGTATTTATGTGAATAATTTTTTTTTTTTTTTTTCATTATTTTGGAATATTTTTTTTTATTTTTTTTTACACATTTGAAATTTTTTTTTTTTACTTTTTTACTTTGTCCCAGGGGGGGACATCACAGATCAGTGATCTGACAGTTTGCACAGCACTCTGTCAGATCACTGATCTGATAGGAGTGCAGGCTGCTTCACAGTGCCTGCTCTGAGCAGGCTCTGTGAAGCCACCTCCCTCCCTGCAGGACCCGGATCCGCGGCCATCTTGGATCCGGGGCTGGAGGGAGCAGGGAGGGAGGTGAGACCCTCGCAGCAACGCGATCACATCGCGTTGCTGCGGGGGGCTCAGGGAAGCCCGCAGGGAGCCCCCTCCCTGCGCGGTGCTTCCCTGTACCGCCGGCACATCGCGATCATCTTTGATCGCGGTGTGCCGGGGGTTAATGTGCCGGGGGCGGTCCGTGACCGCTCCTGGCACATAGTGCCGGATGTCAGCTGCGATAAACAGCTGACACCCGGCCGCGATCGGCGGCGCTCCCCCCGTGAGCGCTGCCGATCGCATATGACGTACTATTGCGTCCTTGGGAAGTAAAGCCCACCCCACATGGACGCAATAGTACGTCTAATGGCAGAAAGGGGTTAAAGGAAGTAGGTAGTGAGGAGGCATTAAATATATACAAAAAATTAAATAATTTCTGTAAAAAGCAAATCAAGGCAGCTAAGATTGAGACAGAGAAACTCATTGCCAGAGAGAGTAAAAATAATCCCTAAATATTATTTAACTAAGTAAATATTAAGAAACTAAAAAATGATAGTGTTGGCCCCCTTAAAAATAGTCTGGGTGAAATGGTGGATGAGGATGAGGAAAAAGCCAATATGCTAAATGACTTTTTTTCATCAGTATTTGCACAAGAAAATTCCATGGCAGACAATATTATCAATGATAACAATAATTCCCCATTAAGTGTCACCTGCTTAACCCAACAGGAAGTGCAGTGGCATCTGAAAATCACTAAAATTGACAAATCTCTGGGCCTGAATGGGATACACCCCCGAGTACTGCAGGAATTAAGTACAGTCATTGATAGACCATTATTTTTAATCTTTAAAGAGTGCATAATAATAGGGTATGTACCATAGGACTGGCGTATAGCAATTGTGGTGCCAATATTCAAAAAGGGGACAAAAACTGAACTCGGAAATTATAGGCCAGTAAGCTTAACCTTCTCTGTGGGTAAAATCCTGGAGGGCATTCTAAGGGATGCTATGCCGGAATATCTGAAGAGGAATAACCTCATGACCCAATACCAACATGGATTTACTAGGGACCATTCCTGTCAGACTAATCTGATCAATTTCTATGAAGAGGTAAGTTCCGGACTGGACCAAGGGAGCTCAGTGGACGTAGTGTATATGGACTTTTCAAAAGCTTTTGATACGGTGCCACACAAAAGGTTGATACACAAAATGAGAATAATGGGGATAGGGGAAAATATGTAAGTGGGTTAAAAGCTGGCTCAGGGATAGGAAACAAAGGGTGGTTATTAATGGAGCACACTCGGACTGGGTCGCGGTTAGCAGTGGGGTACCACAGGGGTCAGTATTGGGCCCTCATTTTTTAAACATATTTATTAATGATCTTGTAGGGGGCATACAGAGTGGAATTTCAATATTTGCAGATGATACTAAACTCTGCAGGGTAATCAATACAGAGGAGGGCAATTTTATATTACAGGATGATTTATGTAAACTAGAAGCTTGGGCTGATAAATGGCAAATGAGCTTTAATGGGGATAAATGTAAGGTCATGCACTTGGGTAGAAGTAATAAGATGTATAACTATGTGCTTAATTCTAAAACTCTGGGCAAAACTGTCAATGAAATAAACCTGGGAGTATGGGTGAATGACAAACTCACATTTAGTGGCCAGTGTCAGGCAGCTGCTACAAAGGCAAATAAAATAATGGAATGCATTAAAAGAGGCATAGATCCTCATGAGTAGAACATAATTTTACCTCTATACAAGTCACTAGTTCGAGCACACTTAGAATACTGTGTACAGTTCTTGTCTCTGGTGTATAAGAAAGACATAGCTGAACTGGAGCGGGTGCAGAGAAGAGGACCAAGGTTCTTAGTGGACTGAGGGGGTCTGCAATACCAAGATAGGTTATTACACTTGGGGCTATTTAGTTTGGAAAAACGAAGGCTAAGGGGTGATCCTATGTTAATGTATAAATATATTTGGGGACAGTACAAAGACCTTTCTGATGATCTTTTTAATCACAGACCTGAGACAGGGACAAGGGGGCATCCTCTACGTCTGGAGGAAAGAAGGTTTAAGCATAATAACAGATGCAAATTCTTTACTGTAAGAGCAGTGAAACTATGGAACTCTCTGCAGTATGATGTTGTAATGAGTGATTCTTTAGTTAAATTTAAGAGGGGACTGGATGCCTTTCTTGAAAAGTATAATGTTACAGGGTATATATACTAGATTCCTTGTTAAGGTGTTGATCCAGGGAACTAGTCTGATTGCCGTATGTGGAGTCGGGACGGAATTTTTCCCCCAATGTGGAGCTTACTCTTTGCCACATGGTTTTTTTTTTGCCTTCCTCTGGATCAACATGTTAGGGCATGTTAGGTTAGGATATGGGTTGAACTAAATGAACTTAAAGTCTTCCTTCAACCTTAATAACTATGTTACTATATCATCCAAATTAGTTAATAAATAACGTTTCCTACATCTCTACTTTACATCAGCACAATTTTTTTAACATAATTTTTTTATGTTAGGAAGTTAAAAGGGTTAAAAGTTGTGGAGCGATTTCTCATTTTTCCAACAAAATTTATAAAACAATTTTTTTAGGGACCACATCACATTTGAAGTGACTTTTTAGGGGCTTATATATGACAGAAAACACAAGAAAATTGGCACCATTAACTGCATCCCTCTAGGTATTAAAAACCATATTCAAGAACATCTTCAGGTTCTTCATAGGAATTAATAGAATGTGAAAGGAAAAAAATGAACATTGAACTTTTCACAAAAATTTTAGTTTAGACCTAATTTTTTTATTTTCAAATGGGTAACAGGAGAAAATGTACCATATGATTTGTTGTGCAATGTCTACTGAGTTTGCTGATACCCACTGTGTTGGGGAAAAGTACTGTTTGGTTGCACAGCAACCCATGGAAGTGAAGGAGCGCCTTTTGACTTTTGTAACTCAAAGTTTCCTGGAATAGATAGAGGAGAACACCATGTTGTGTTTTTGGTGCCCCCAAAGTGCTTAAATAAATTAAATCCCACACAAGTGACCCAATTTTGGAGTCTGCACCCCTCAAGGAATGTATCTAGATGTGAGGTGAGCACTTTGAACCCCCAGGTGCTTCACAGAATTTTACATTCTGTGGAAATGGAAAAAATATTTTTCCCACAAAAATGTTGTTATATCCCCAAATGTTCTCATTTTCACAAGGATATCGAGAAAATATACCCCCAAATTTGCTGTGCAATTTCTCCTGAGTACACCGATAATCAATATGTGGTCAAAAACTACTTTTGAGGCACAGTGCAAATCTCAGAAGGTAAGAAGTGATATATTTGCGTGTAGATTTTGCTGTTATTTTTTTTGAGTGCCATGTCACATTGGCAGAGCTCCTGAGGTGCCAGAACAGAAGAAATCCCACATAAGTAACTTCATTTTACAGTCTACTCCCCCAATAAATTCATCTAGGGGTGCAGTGATCATATTGACACTACATGTGCCTCATATAAATTTATATTATTGGGCAGTGAAGAAAGAATAATTATATTTTTACCACTAAAATGTTGTATTAGCCCCAGGTTTTTAATTTTTATTAGGGCTAGTAGGAAAAAATTAACCTCAATTTGTTGTAAAAAAAATTCTCCTTAGTGCGCCAATACCCTACATATAATCAGAAAATACTTTTCATGCAAAGTACAAAGCTCAGGAGGGAAGGAGCCTCATATTATACTGCAGAATTTACTGTTATGATTTGCTGGTGCCATGACACTCTGGGAGCCCCTGAGGTGCCAAAACAGCAGAGCCCCTGATAAGTGACTCCATTCTACAAAGTACACCTCTCAATGAATTCATATAAACGTGCAGTGATCATAATGATACCACAGGTGTGTCGCCGAATCACAGAATTCTATACCATTGGGCAGTGAAAAAGAAAAAAGTGGTTTAATAGTGGGGGGAATAAGTATTTGATCCCTTGCTGATTTTGTAAATTTGCCCACTGACAACGGCATGAATAGTCTATAATTTTAAGTCTCCTACAGACCAGTTAGAAGCTCCTAATTAATTTGTTACCTGCATTAAACACAGCTGTCTTACATAGTCACCTTTATTTGCCTCTTGGAGCAAAGATTTTCCTAGAATAGTTTGCAGACTCCATAAACAGAGCCCATAAGTAGTGATGAGTGAACCCCTGGATGTTTGTCGGGTTCTGCCGACCAGCTAAAAAAGTTATTCAGATGAACATCCATTGTCTGACATGATGTCATTAGCCTGCTGCGCCTGTTGTCACCGAAAACAGCAAGAGCAGGTGGCAGATGGTAGTATTTATCAGCCAGCACCTGTGCTATAAATGACTGAATTTTTTTAAAAATTGCATGAGTTTCCCTCTATTTTTGATAACCAGCATGGCAGAATTGACAGCTGTGGGCTGCAACCCACAGCTGTCAGCTAATCATGGCTGGTTATCGAGAATAGAGGGACCCCCACTCATTTTTTAAAAACATATTTACATAAATAATTTTAATAAATGGCATGGGGTCCTCCCCATTTTTGACAACCAGACAAGTTAAAGCAGACAGCTGGGGGCTGGTATTCTCAAACTGGTAAGGGGCCATAAATATTGACCCATCCACCTTAAAAATAGCAGTCCTCAGCTGCCCCAATTCTGGTGCTTTGCTGGACTCTTCACACTTTTCCTCTGGGGGTGGCAAGTGAGGTTATTAGTAGGGTTGAGCAACTTTTCTTTTTATATATGGGATCCATATTTAAGTGTAAAATAAAGAATCAAAATAAAAAATATTGATATACTTACCCTCGGACGTGCCCTGGATCTCACCGGCAGACTTCCTTCCTAAGAATGAGCGCCTGAAGGACCTTCGATGACGTTGTGGCTTGTGATTGGTCGTGTGAGCGGTCACATGGGCGTCACGCGACCAATCACAAGCTGCGACGTCATCTAAGGTCCTTCAGGCGCTGATTCTTAGAAAGGAAGGCTGCGGGTTAGAACCAGGGCGCGTCCGATGGTGAGTATATACCTATTAGGAATATACTCACCCTCGGACGTGCCCTCGGACGCTTCCTTCCTAAGAATTAGCGCCTGAAGGACCTTAAATGACGTCGCGGCTTGTGATTGGTCGCGTGACCGCCCATGTGACCACTCACGCGACCAATCACAAGCCGCGATGTCATCGAAGGCCCTTCAGGCCCTCATTCTTAGGAACGAAGGCTGCCGGTGAGAACCAGGGCGCGTCCGAGGGTGAGTATATCAATATTTTTTTTTATTCTTTATTTTACACTTAAATATGAATTCCGATACCGATTCCCGATATCTTAAACGTATCGGAACTCGGTATCGGAATTCTGATTCCAGATTCAGAAGATCGCCGACCTCATGGCTGACCCCACACAGGGGTCGGGTCGGGTTTCATGAAACCCGACTTTGCCAAAAGTCGGCGACTTCTGAATCTGGCTGACCCGTTTCGCTCAACCCTAGTTATTAGTTGTAGGATTGATGACACCTTTGCATTGTCATGCAACATCAAGCCCACAGATACTAGTAACGGAGTGGCTTCTGTAAGATGCCTCTCCTTAATAACTCCATTGTCATATTATCAATAAAAAACACCCACAATAAAGTCCTTTATTTGAAATAAAATAAAGTTTTACTTTTTTATTTAAAACTCAGTAATCCTCACCTTAAGTCTATTCCATTGAAGCCATCATCCCCTGTAAGAAAAAGAAGAAAATAATAAACAACAATAATGTTGGTTTTATTTTTTTATACTGTTCCTCATGAGGTATAAGTGATTAGATGTCTTTATTCTTCAGGTTGATGTGATTACAGCGTTTACCAGCTTTATTTTTTTTAATATTTGCCAGCTGTCAAACAGTAAAATATGCTTTTTTTGTAAAAACAAGTTTTTGTATCACCATATTTTGATAGCTATAATTTTTCCATATTTCTGCTGACAGTCATGTGAGTGCTTGTTTTTTTGGGCACCATTTTTGGGCACATAACATTTTTTGATTGCTTTCTATTCTGATTTTTGGGAGGCATCATGAACAAAACCCAGCAAATCAGGAATAGTTTTTTGTGGGTTTTTTATGCGATTCCGCTTGTGGTAAAATTGATAAGGCAGCTTTAACACATTTATATCTGTTTATATGTTTTGGTGCTTTTACACAATAACAACTATTTTATAGAAAAATATTATTATAGAAAAAAAAATGTGCACTACTTTATTGTGAGAGCTATAACATTTTTATTTTTTCCACTGGTGGAGCTATATGTGGCTTATTTAAAGTGGGACAAGAGGACTTTTTCAGAGATACCATATTTATGTACATTTGTCTTTTTGATCGAGTTTCGTTTCACTTTTTGTGTTGTGATATAATGATTAGGCATCGTTTTTTACGCTGTTCACTGAAGGGGTTAACTAGAGGGACAGTTTTATAGGTTGGTTTGTTCCAGATGCGGCAATAATAAACGTGTACTTTGTTTATTTTCTTTCATAAAAATATTAATTTATATGAACAATGTATTTTATATTTTTTATTATGTTGTGATTTTTTTACTCATTTGTTCATTTTTTTACGCTTTTTATTTAGTTAATTTGTGGGACTTTCACTTTTTTTTTTATCTCTGATCGCTTATAAAGCACTAGATGGTGGCCCGATTCTAACGCATCAGGTATTCTAGAATATGTATGTAGTTTATTTATGAAGATTTCCGATTAATGCAATGAATAGACAGGATTCATCCGGCGGCGACCAATTAGCAAAGCGTGGTTCAAATCCTGCGGCAATTTGCAGCCGGACTGTGCCTGTCGCTGATTGTTTGCGGCCAGCCACGTAGTATATAGCACATCCATGTAGTATATAGCACTGCCGACGTAGTATATAGCACAGCCCACACAGTACATTACAAAGCCCACGCAGTATATTACACAGTCCACCTAGTATAGAGCATAGCCCACGTAGTATATAGCACAGACCACGCAGTATATAACACAGGTCATGTAGAATATAACACAGCCCACGTAGTATATAACACAGACACATAGTATATAACACAGCCAAGTAGTATATAGCACAGTGCACGTAATATATAGCACAGCTACGTAGTATATTGCAGAGCCACGTAGTATATAGCACAGCCCATGTAGTATATAGCACAGCCCACATAGTATATAGCACAGCCCATGCAGTATATAACACAGCTTACCTAGTATATAACACAGCCCACGTAGTATATAACACAGGCCATGCAGTATATAACACAGCCACGTAGTATATAACATAGTCATGTATATTGCACAGCCACATAGGATATAGCACAGCCCACGCAGTATATAACACAGGCCATGCAGTGTATAACACAGCCCACCTAGTATATAACACAGCCCATGCAGTATATAACACAGCCCTTATAGTATATAACACAGCCAACGTAGAATATAGCACAGCCCACATAGTATATAGCACAGCCCACGCAGTATAAAGCAATGTGGGCTCCATATCCCTGTAAAAAAAGAATTAAAATAAAAAATAGGTATATATTCACCTTCTGGCGGCCCCCGGATCCAGCCCAGGTCTTTAGCGATGCTAGTCGCGACGCTCCATTCCCAGTAATGCCTTGCGGCAATAACACGTGATGATGTAGCGGTCTCGCGAGAACGCTACGTCATCTCCGGTCATTGCCGCAACGCATTCTTGGGACCGGAGCATCGCGAGGAGCGGGAAAGGCTGGTGCGGATGACGGAAAGTGAGAATATAATGTTTTTTTTTTATAATTATTATTATTTTTAACATTATATGTTTTTACTATTGATGCTGCATAGGCAGCATCAATAGTAAAACGTTGGTCACACAGGGTTAATGGTAACGTTAACGGACTGCGTTACACCATGTTATGCCGCGGTGTAACTCAGTCCATCTAACAGACTTCTGAAACGCTATGTGTGCGCTGACTGGCGGGGAGTATGGACGGGCACTGACTGTAGGGGAGATGGAGGGGGCACTGACTGGAGGGGAGGGGCCAATTTGTGGCTGGACTGTGCCTGTCACTGATTGGTCGCGCCCAACCGGCGCAACCAATCAGCGACACGGGATTTCCATGACAGACAGACAAACAGACGGAAGTGGACCTTAGACAATTATATAGATAGATAGTAATGCACGGGAATTGGTATGTTTTATAAACTGTCAGTACTGCACTGACATACAAGCTTGATACCCCATTCTCTGAGCATGGTGTAATAAGCTTGCTAGCTCTGGTGACTAGGATGCTATCATTATCGATCACAGCATTTAGAGTGTCAAACTGATGGGAGCAGTACCGGTACCTCTCCTTGAAGTGAGTGCCGGTTGTCAGCTGTCATATCAGCTGAACACCTGGTGATGAAATCGACTGGATGTATGCATATGCCCAAGGTCGCTAAGTATGCACTGCCCTGGATGTATGGATACGTCCAAGGTCGCTAAATGGAATCTGTCACCACATTTGACCTATCTAAGCTATTAGTATGGACATACAGGCTGTAGAATGCTGAAAACAGCCCTACCTGTCTGTCTCATTTCAGATGCCTTGTTGCTGAGAAATAATATTTTATCACTTATATAAATGACCTCTTCCTGGGTCTGGGGAGGATGGGGCCTGAAAAATATCACAGAACAGGAGAAATTAAATTTGCCTTCTTGAAAACACATTTTTTGCTTCTCAATCAGCTCTGCTATATTGTTAAAATATTGTAGCCCTGTCTGACTGTGAGCTGGAAGCTGAGAGGAACCTGCCGATGTGTAAGTTATAATCACACACAGCTCTGCAGTGAGATCAGGAGACCAGAGAGCAGCCATTACACATCACACTGGTAACCATTATACATCACACTGGTAACTCCCCCTTATATTTAAAACAAGCTCTGGAGGCAGAGTTATCTCCAGGCAGCATCCTTCCCAGAAGCCTGGAAGAGGTCATTTACATCAAATGATAAAAGATGATTTCTCAGCAACAACAAGGCATCTAATATGAGACATACATGTGTTCCGTATTTTGTAGCCTGACTGCCAATATTAATAGTTTAAATAGGTCAAATGTGGTGACAGATTCCCTTTAAGGGGTTAAAACTATACATTGTCAATTATATGATATGTTAACAGTAATTTTCTGCCAGTAATTTAGCAACATTGAATTTTATTCCATAAATTGCTTTAGTAGGATTTGCTCTACACAGAATTGACTAGTGTATAATTGATGTTCAGTTTTACCCCAATCTGCTCATATTAAATATCACCTCTCCAATTTTAAAATGTTTACTAATGATCAGTTTTTCTTTTTTTTTTCAATTTCTGCTATGATCTTTTTATACAGTTTATGTCCGCAGGTTACAAACTGAATGAAACTAATGAATTCTGATGCAATGCGATGCCAATTTGTCATCTCTAATTCTATTTTTACTTTAGAAGGAAAGTAGTAGTATAAAAAAATAAATCACAGTAAACCTTCAACACAACACCAGTCTAGTCACTAGAAAGCACAATTATAATAAAATAGATTGTATTGACCTTCTACTATAAATACAATGAATGACAATAAATATAGTCTATAATAGCAGAATTCACAATAAACGGGTGTCGTTAGCAAATTACAAAAATGCCATCAATTATATCCAAATATGAAAAAAAAAACAACGATCATATGTGCACCAGTAAAAATATCATATAAATAATGCAGAAAAGCAGAGGGGCTAGTTTCCAAATTGCGGTCAGTTGTGGGGTGTTTCCACAGTTTAGGCACATCAGGGGCTCTCCAAACGCATCATTACACCTGCAGACATTTCCATCAAAGTCTGAGTTCCAAAATGTCGCTCCTTCTTTTCTGAGCCCTGTGGTGTGCCAAAACAGTAGTATTCCCCCCACATATAGGGTATCAGCATACTCAGGAGATATTGCACAACAAATTTCGGGGTCAATCTTCTGTTTATCTTGTAAAAATGCAAAATTTTGGGCTAAAAAATAATTTTGGTGGTAAAATGGGAATTTTTATTTTCACGGCTCAGACTTTTAACACCTTATTGATAAGGCCAATTTTTTTAAATCTGATCAGTGTCACTTTATTTAGCAATAACTCCGGAAAGCTTCATCATATCCCATTGATTTTGAAATTGTTTTTTCGTGACATATTGTACTTTATGATAATAGTAAATTTATGTTGAAATTTTCTGCATCTATGTATAAAAATATCAGAAATCTAACAAAAATGTCAAAAAATTAGCAATTTTCAAACTTTGAATGATTAATCTTTTTTATCCAGATAGTCATACTATACAAACATTAATAAGTAACATTTCCCTCTTGTCTGCTTTACATCAGCACCACTTGTAAAATGTTGTTTTATTTTGATAGAATTTTAGAATGTTTAAAAATGTATCAGCAATTACTAATTTTTTCAAGGAAATTTGCAAAACGTATTTTTTTTTTAAAGACCTGTTTAGTTTTGAAGTGACTTTGGAGGTCCTATATGCAATGACCATAATATAGTAAGTTTCAAATTAAATTTCAATCAAACATTCAAAAGAGGAAATGCAAAAAAATGTAACTTTAGGAAAGCTGATTTCAACAATTTAAGAGAAGAGCTTAATCATGTAGTTTGGGACCATGTTATGGCAACTGTGGATACCGACCATAAATGGGGCATGTTAAAAAATATACTACTAGGATCCTGTAGAAAACGTATACCCTCTGGTAATAAAAAGTCCAGGAATAAACAGAAACCATTATGGATAAATAAGACACTACAAAGTTTAATCAGACTATAACAAAGGGCATTCAAAATCTTGAAGGCCGAGAATACATAAATAGCATTTCAAAAGCATAAAGATCTAAGTAAGAAATGCAAAAAGAAATCAAGCTAGCAATGTTATCTACGGATAAACAAATTGCCAGTGAAATTAAAATAAATCCCAACATTTTTTATAAATACATCAATTCCAGAAAGAAAAAAAAAGATTTTATAGTCCCCTGAAAAGGCGATAATAACAAGATAATAATAAAGGAAAAAGAAAAGGCTGAGATATTAAACAATTAGTTTTCATACGTGTTCACCAAAGAACTAACTGTTCCAGGGATCATTCAACAAGGCAAAAATCAAAGTTCACCTCCTGATATATTTAGTTTAACACAAGAAGAAGTACACCTGCTTCTGAGCAAATTAAACATTAACAAATCCCTTGGCTCAGATGGCATTCATCCATGGATACTGAGGGAACTGAGCTCAGTAATTGACAGACTGCTGTATCTTATATTCTTAGACTCTCTTGTAACAAGGGTGGTACCACAGGATTGGAGGAAGGAGGATGTGGTACCATTATTTAAGAAAGGTAAGAAGGTGGAGACAGGCAACTACCATCCTGTATGCCTGACATCAGTAATGTTCAAAATTTTTGAGGGTATTATAAGAGATGACCTGTAAAGGTATATAGCAGAGAATAATACAATAACTGTCAACCAGCATGGATTCATGAAACATAGGTCGTGTCTAACATGTTGAGTTTACATGAGGAGGTAAGTGCAAGTCTTGATTTTGGTAATGCAACTGATGTGATTTATCAGGAATTTGCAAACGCATTTGATACTCTACCACTAGGGTTGAGCGAAACGGGTCGAACATTTTCAAAAGTCGCCGACTTTTGGCTAAGTCGGGGTTTCATGAAACCCGATCCGACCCCTGTGCGGGGTCGGCCATGCGGTACGCGACTTTCGCGCCATTTCTCAGCCAATGAAGGTAAACGCAGAGTGTGGGCAGCGTGATGACATAGGTCCTGGTCCCCACCATCTTAGAGAAGGGCATTGCAGTGATTGGCTTGCTGTCTGCGACGTCACAGGGGCTATAAAGAGGCGTTCCCGCCGACCGCCATCTTACTGCTGCTGATCTGAGCTTAGGGAGAGGTAGCTGCCGCTTTGTCAGAAGCAGGGATAGCGTTAGGCAGGGTCCATTAACCACAAAACCGCTTGTGCTGCAGCGATTTGCACTGTCCAACACCACCCTCGGTGTGCAGGGACAGTGGAAGTTTTTTGTTTTTTTTTTTTCCCCTCAGCGCTGTAGCTCATTGGGCTGCCCTAGAAGGCTCCCTGATAGCTGCATTGCTGTGTGTACGCCGCTGTGCAAACCAACTGCTTTTTTCAAAGCACAAATCCTCTTGTTCCTTCCTTTCTGCACAGCTATCTTTTTTGTTTGTCCACACTTTTTATTTCATTTGTGCATCAGTCCACTCCTTATTGCTGCCTGCCATACCTGGCTGAGATTACTGCAGGCAGGGAGATAGTAGCTGCCTGCCATACCTGGCTGAGATTACTGCAGGCAGGGAGATAGTAATTGTAGGACATTCCCTGTTTTTTTTTTTTTTTTTTTTGGTGGGAGATTAAGATTGGCAATTTGGCATTTCTGCTAGAGTGCCATCCCTGTGTGTGCCATCTCTCTCACATAGTGGGCCATAGAAAGCCTTTTCATTTTTCTGTATTTTTTTTTGTGGGGTGTATAAATTCTCCCTGATAAAAATACAGTAGGAGATTAATATTGGCCTTTGGGCTTGTGTGCCAGTCCTGAGTGTGCCATCTCTCTCACAAATAGTGGGCCATAGAAAGCCTATTTTATTTTTTTGGGGGTTTTATAAATTCTCCCTGAAAAAAAGGGAGATTAATATTGGCCTCTGGGCTTGTGTGCCAGTCCTGAGCGTGCCATCTGTGCCAGCCCTGAGCGTGCCATCTCTCTCACAAATAGTGGGCCATAGAAAGCCTATTTATTTTTTTTTTTGGTTTTATAAATTCTCCCTGAAAAAAAGGGAGATTAATATTGGCCTCTGGGCTTGTGTGCCAGTCCTGAGCGTGCCATCTGTGCCAGCCCTGAGCGTGCCATCTCTCTCACAAATAGTGGGCCATAGAAAGCCTATTTAATTTTTTTTTTTGTTTTATAAATTTTCCCTGAAAAAAGGGAGATTAATATTGGCCTCTGGGCTTGTGTGCCAGTTGTGAGCGTGCCATCTGTGCCAGTCCTGAGCGTGCCATCTCTCTCACAAATAGTGGGCCATAGAAAGCCTATTTAAATTTTTTTTTGGTTTTATAAATTCTCCCAGAAAAAAAGGGAGATTAATATTGGCCTCTGGGCTTCTGTGCCAGTCCTGAGCGTGCCATCTGTGCCAGTCCTGAGCGTCCCATCTCTCTCACAAATAGTGGGCCATAGAAAGCCTATTTTATTTTTTTTGGGGGTTTTATAATTTCTCCCTGAAAAAAAGGGAGATTAATATTGGCCTCTGGGCTTGTGTGCCAGTCCTGAGCGTGCCATCTGTGCCAGCCCTGAGCGTGCCATCTCTCTCACAAATAGTGGGCCATAGAAAGCCTATTTATTTTTTTTTTTTGTTTTATAAATTTTCCCTGAAAAAAGGGAGATTAATATTGGCCTCTGGGCTTGTGTGCCAGTTGTGAGCGTGCCATCTGTGCCAGTCCTGAGCGTGCCATCTCTCTCACAAATAGTGGGCCATAGAAAGCCTATTTAAATATTTTTTTGGTTTTATAAATTCTCCCAGAAAAAAAGGGAGATTAATATTGGCCTCTGGGCTTCTGTGCCAGTCCTGAGCGTGCCATCTGTGCCAGTCCTGAGCGTCCCATCTCTCTCACAAATAGTGGGCCATAGAAAGCCTATTTTATTTTTTTTTGGGGTTTTAGAAATTCTCCCTGGAAAAAAAAAGGGAGATTAATATTGCCCTTTGGGCTTGTGTGCCAGTACTAAGCGTTCCATCTCTCTCTCTCTCTCTCTCAGTCAGTGGGCCATAGAACGCCTATTTTTGGTTTTATTTGTTTTATAAATTCTCCCTGAAAAAATCATTTTATTTTATTTGGTTTCTAAATTCTTCCTGATAAAATCTTTTTTTTTTTATTATTTTTTTTTCTAAAGTCTCCCTGAAAAAAAAAAAAAAAAACAGTGGGAGATTAATATTGGCCTTTCTGCTTGTGTGCCAGTCTTGACTCCTGGGTGTGCCATCTCTCTCTCTCTCTCTCTCTCTCTCTCTCTCTCTCTCCAATTGTGGTCCATAGAAAGCCTATATTTTTTTTCCTTGATTTGGGTTCTAAAATCTACCAGAGAAAATAACTACATCAATCATTGGTAGAAAAATATTGGCCTCTGGGTTTGTGTGCCACTCCTGACTCCTGTGTGCGTCATCTCTCAGTCAGTGGGCCATAGAACGCCTATTTTTGTTTTTATTTGTTTTATAAATTCTCCCTGAAAAAATCATTTTATTTTATTTGGTTTCTAAATTCTTCCTGATAAAATCATATTTTTTTTATTATTTTTTTTTCTAAAGTCTCCCTGAAAAAAAAAAAAAAAAACAGTGGGAGATTAATATTGGCCTTTCTGCTTGTGTGCCAGTCTTGACTCCTGGGTGCGTCATCTCTCAGTCAGTGGGCCATAGAACGCCTATTTTTGGTTTTATTTGTTTTCTAAATTCTCCCTGAAAAAATCATTTTATTTTATTTGGTTTCTAAATTCTTCCTGATAAAATCACATTTTTTTTATTATTTTTTTTTCTAAAGTCTCCCTGAAAAAAAAAAAAAAACACAGTGGGAGATTAATATTGGCCTTTCTGCTTGTGTGCCAGTCTTGACTCCTGGGTGCGTCATCTCTCAGTCAGTGGGCCATAGAACGCCTATTTTTGGTTTTATTTGTTTTCTAAATTCTCCCTGAAAAAATCATTTTATTTTATTTGGTTTCTAAATTCTTCCTGATAAAATCACATTTTTTTTATTATTTTTTTTTCTAAAGTCTCCCTGAAAAAAAAAAAAAAAAACAGTGGGAGATTAATATTGGCCTTTCTGCTTGTGTGCCAGTCTTGACTCCTGGGTGCGTCATCTCTCAGTCAGTGGGCCATAGAACGCCTATTTTTGGTTTTATTTGTTTTATAAATTCTCCCTGAAAAAATCATTTTATTTTATTTGGTTTCTAAATTCTTCCTGATAAAATCACATTTTTTTTATTATTTTTTTTTCTAAAGTCTCCCTGAAAAAAAAAAAAAAAAAAAAAAAAAAAAACAGTGGGAGATTAATATTGGCCTTTCTGCTTGTGTGCCAGTCTTGACTCCTGGGTGTGCCATCTCTCTCTCTCTCTCTCTCTCTCTCTCTCCAATTGTGGTCCATAGAAAGCCTACATTTTTTTTCCTTGATTTGGGTTCCAAAATCTACCAGAGAAAATAACTCCATCAATCATTGGTAGAAAAATATTGGCCTCTGGGCTTGTGTGCCACTCCTGATTCCTGTGTGCGTCATCTCTCACTCAGTGGCCCATAGAAAGCATATAGTTTGTTACATTTGTTTTCTAAATTCTCCCTGCAAAAATCTTTTTTTTTTTTTGGGGGGGGTTTCTAAAGTGTTCCTGAAAAAAAAAAAAATAAAAAAAAAATAATAGTGTGACATTAATATTAACATTTGTGCTTCAGTGACAGTCCTGCGTGTGGGGCATCTCTCTAATTTGCAGCCACCAAAAAAAGAGTGTGTAACATTGGGCCTGATTTTCGCTGTGGTCTCACCAACCTGTAAAGGGGTAGCTAAATCATACTGAAGTTATAGCTCACCGTGTAAGTTGTGTGACTACAACAAATAACGTTAGTTTGGTTACGTTTTTAAAACAATGAGGAAGTCTAGTGGAAGAGGTCGTGGCCGGGGGCGTTCATTGTCAGCTGGTAATGAGGGTAGTGGTAGTGGTGGAGCATCAGGTGGTCGTGGGGGAAAAAATATTGCACCTAAGTCTGGAGCTGTGGAGCCAGGTTCGTCGTCCGGCTACACAAGGCCTCGAACGCTCCCTTTTCTGGGATTAGGAAAACCGCTTTTAAAGCCGGAGCAGCAAGAGCAAGTTTTGGCTTATCTTGCTGACTCAGCCTCTAGCTCTTTTGCCTCATCTCGTGAAACTGGTAAAAGTAAAAGCAGCGCGTCGTTAGTGGATGTTCACGGTCAGGGACAAGTCACTTCCTTGTCCTCTTCAGCAAAAACAACAACAGAGAAGAATGCAGCAGGCGACACAACGGGTTACTCCATGGAGCTCTTTACACATACCGTCCCTGGCTTAGAAAGTGAAGCAGTTAACAGTCCATGCCCATTACAAATTGAATCTGACATGGAGTGCACTGACGCACAGCCACAGCCAGACTACTATGCTGGTCCTTTGACTCAGACCACAATATTGCCCTCGCAGGGTGCTGATCAAGAATCAGACCCTGATGAGACTATGTTGCCCCATCACGAACGCTATACCACCGAACGACACGGTGACACAGACGAAGTTGCGCAGGAGGTACAAGAAGAGTTATTAGATGACCCAGTTCTTGACCCCGATTGGCAGCCATTGGGGGAACAGGGTGCAGGCGGCAGCAGTTCTGAAGCAGAGGAGGAGGAGGGGCCGCAGCAGGCATCAACATCGCCACAGGTTCCATCTGCCGGGCCCGTATCTTGCCCAAAACGCGTGGCAAAGCCAAAACCTGGTGGAGGACAGCGTGGCCATCCGGTTAAAGCTCAGTCTGCAATGCCTGAAAAGGTATCCGATGCTAGAAAGAGTGCAGTCTGGCATTTTTTTAAACAACATCCAATTGATCAGCGCAAAGTCATCTGTCAAAAATGTTCTACTTCCTTAAGCAGAGGTCAGAATCTGAAAAGTCTCAATACTAGTTGCATGCATAGACATTTAACCACCATGCATTTGAAAGCTTGGACTAACTACCAAACGTCCCTTAAGGTTGTTGCACCCTCGGCCAATGAAGCTAGTCATCAACGCAACATCCCTTCCGGCAGTGTAGGACCACCATTTAGCGCACCACCTGCTGTATCTGTGCAGGTATCTTTGCCAGGCCAAAGCAGTCAGGGTCAGGGAATCACCAGTTTCGTAGTAGGAAACACTGCATCTAGGGCACCGGCGGCAACAATACCATCTCCCACCGTCTCTCAGTCTGCCATGTCCACCGGCACCCCCGCTAGTTCCACGATCTCCAGCTCTCCAGTCCAGCTCACCCTACATGAGACTATGGTTAGAAAAAGGAAATACTTAGCCTCGCATCCGCGTACACAGGGTTTGAACGCCCACATAGCTAGACTAATCTCGTTAGAGATGATGCCCTACCGGTTAGTTGAAAGCGAAGCTTTCAAAGACCTGATGGACTACGCTGTACCACGCTACGAGCTACCCAGTCGACACTTTTTTTCCAGAAAAGCCATCCCAGCCCTCCACCAGCATGTTAAAGAGCGCATCGTCCATGCACTCAGGCAATCTGTGAGCACAAAGGTGCACCTGACAACAGATGCATGGACCAGTAGGCATGGCCAGGGACGTTACGTGTCCATCACGGCACACTGGGTAAATGTGGTGGATTCAGGGTCCACAGGGGACAGCAAGTTTGGGACAGTTCTGCCTAGCCCACGGTCTAGTAAACAGTTGTCTGTAGCCGTTCGCACCCCCTCCTCCTCCTCCTCCTCCTCGTCCTCCTGCAGAAGCAAGAGCTCATCCACAGACCGCAGTCGCACAAACACTCCATCCGCACCTGCCACTGTTGCACACCAGGTCTCCCATTATGGGGCAGCTACTGCCATACGTCAGCAGGCTGTATTGGCTATGAAGTGTTTGGGCGACAATAGACACACCGCGGAAGTTCTGTCCGAGTTCTTGCAGCAAGAAACGCAGTCGTGGCTGGGCACTGTAGATCTTGAGGCAGGCAAGGTAGTGAGTGATAACGGAAGGAATTTCATGGCTGCCATCTCCCTTTCCCAACTGAAACACATTCCTTGCCTGGCTCACACCTTAAACCTGGTGGTGCAGTGCTTCCTGAAAAGTTATCCGGGGTTATCCGACCTGCTCCTCAAAGTGCGTGGACTTTGCGCACATATCCGCCGTTCGCCTGTACACTCCAGCCGTATGCAGACCTATCAGCGTTCTTTGAACCTTCCCCAGCATCGCCTAATCATAGACGTTGCAACAAGGTGGAACTCAACACTGCACATGCTTCAGAGACTGTGCGAACAGAGGCGGGCTGTTATGTTTTTGTGGGAGGATACACATACACGGGCAGGCAGTAGGATGGCAGACATGGAGTTGTCAGGTGTGCAGTGGTCGAAGATTCAAGACATGTGTCAAGTCCTTCAGTGTTTTGAGGAATGCACACGGCTGGTTAGTGCAGACAACGCCATAATAAGCATGAGCATCCCCCTAATGCGTCTGCTGATGCAAAGTTTGACGCACATAAAGGATCAGGCGTCTGCACCAGAGGAAGAGGAAAGCCTTGATGACAGTCAGCGATTGTCTGGTCAGGGCAGTGTACATGACGAGGTACCGGGCGAAGAGGAGGTGGAGGATGAGGAGGATGATGGGGATGAGTATATTTTTAATGAGGAAGCTTTCCCGGGGGCACGGGAAATTGGTGGCGTGGCAAGGCCGGGTTCTGGTTTTTTGAGGGACACAAGTGACGTAGATTTGCCTGCAACTGCCCCTCAACCAAGCACAACCGCAGATTTGACAACGGGAACTTTGGCCCACATGGCGGATTATGCCTTGCGTATCCTCAAAAGGGACACACGCATTACAAAAATGATGCACGATGACGATTACTGGTTGGCCTGCCTCCTTGATCCTCGCTATAAAGGCAAATTGCAAAATATTATGCCACATGAGAACTTGGAACTAATATTAGCAACAAAACAATCAACTCTTGTTGACCGTTTGCTTCTGGCATTCCCTGCACACAGCGCCCGTGATCGTTCTCACACGAGCTCCAGGGGCCAGCAGACCAGAGGTGTTAGAGGGGCAGAAATCAGAAGTGGCGTTGGCCAGAGGGGTTTTCTGACCAGGTTGTGGAGTGATTTTTCTATGACCGCAGACAGGACAGGTACTGCAGCATCAATTCAAAGTGACAGGAGACAACATTTGTCCAGTATGGTTACAAACTATTTTTCATCCCTTATCGACGTTCTCCCTCAACCGTCATTCCCATTTGATTACTGGGCATCCAAATTAGACACCTGGCCAGAATTGGCAGAATATGCATTGCAGGAGCTTGCTTGCCCGGCAGCTAGTGTCCTATCAGAAAGAGTATTCAGTGCTGCAGGTTCAATACTAACAGAAAAAAGGACTCGTCTGGCTACCCAAAATGTAGATGATCTAACCTTCATTAAAATGAACCACAACTGGATTTCAAAATCTTTTGCCCCACCCTGCCCGGCTGACACCTAGCTTTCCTATGAAAAGGTCTTGCCTGTGGACTATTCTGAATGACTTTTCCAATCTCGTAATTTTCTTCACCTGATTGTCCAGCATACGACATGTTTCCACCTCACGAAATGGCCAAACTCCCCACACGGGCCCGTGCTATCGCCACTTTGCGCTTGGACCCTTGAGAGTGCTGTTTGTCTGAAGAGGTGGGTGTGGCCGCTTTTGGTCGACGGCACTGCCACTGGGTCCCTCATAGTACAATAAAGTGTCTCTGGCGGTGGTGGTGCGCACCCAACGTCAGACACACCGTTGTAATATGAGGGGCCCTGTGCCTGTAACGCCGGCCACAAGACAGTTCCCCCCCCAGCTCAAACAGTGCTCTACCACTAGCAAAATTATCTCTCACAGCTTCACCAATGTGTAGTCTAGGCGCTGACATCCTTCAATGCCTGGCACTGACAATACCATTGTTTTGACATTTTTGTTATGTTAGGCCTTCGAAGCCTGTCTGCGGTCCCTTCTTTCTACAACTACTACACTGACCAGGCCACTGCTGGCCGTGTTACCCTGGAACCAATTTAAAAGTGCCTACAGTCAGCCCAATTTTGTTATGTTAGGCCTTCGAAGACTGTCTGCCGTCACTCCTTCCACTAGACTTCCACTGACCATACACTGCTGCCCATGTACCCCTGGAACCAATTTAAAGTGCCTACAGCCAGCCCAATTTTGTTATGTTAGGCCTTCGAAGCCTGTCTGCGGTCACTCCTTCCACTAGACTTCCACTGACCAGACCACTGCTGCCCGTGTACCCCTGGAACCAATTTAAAAGTGCCTACAGCCAGCCCAAGTTTGTTATGTTAGGCCTTGGAAGCCTGTCTGCGGTCACTCCTTCCACTAGACTTCCACTGACCAGACCACTGCTGCCCGTGTACCCCTGGAACCAATTTAAAAGTGCCTACAGCCAGCCCAAGTTTGTTATGTTAGGCCTTCGAAGCCTGTCTGCGGTCCCTTCTTTCTACAACTACTACACTGACCAGGCCACTGCTGGCCGTGTTACCCTGGAACCAATTTAAAAGTGCCTACAGTCAGCCCAATTTTGTTATGTTAGGCCTTCGAAGACTGTCTGCCGTCACTCCTTCCACTAGACTTCCACTGACCATACACTGCTGCCCATGTACCCCTGGAACCAATTTAAAGTGCCTACAGCCAGCCCAATTTTGTTATGTTAGGCCTTCGAAGCCTGTCTGCGGTCACTCCTTCCACTAGACTTCCACTGACCAGACCACTGCTGCCCGTGTACCCCTGGAACCAATTTAAAAGTGCCTACAGCCAGCCCAAGTTTGTTATGTTAGGCCTTGGAAGCCTGTCTGCGGTCACTCCTTCCACTAGACTTCCACTGACCAGACCACTGCTGCCCGTGTACCCCTGGAACCAATTTAAAAGTGCCTACAGCCAGCCCAAGTTTGTTATGTTAGGCCTTCGAAGCCTGTCTGCGGTCCATTCTTTCAACTACTACTACACTGACCAGGTCACTGCTGCCCGTGTACCCCTGGAACCAATTTAAAAGTGCCTACAGCCAGCCCAAGTTTGTTATGTTAGGCCTTGGAAGCCTGTCTGCGGTCACTCCTTCCACTAGACTTCCACTGACCAGACCACTGCTGCCCGTGTACCCCTGGAACCAATTTAAAATTGCCTACAGCCATGTGTTATTATTTTAGGCCTTCGATGCCTGTCTGCGGTCACTCCTTCCACTAGGCCTCCACTGACCACACCACTGCTGTCCGTGTACCCCTGGAACCAATTTAAAATTGCCTACAGCCAGCCCAATTTTTTTATTTTAGGCCTTCGATGCCTGTCTGCGGTCCATTCTTTCAACTACTACTACACTGACCAGGTCACTGCTGCCCGTGTACCCCTGGAACCAATTTAAAATTGCCTACAGCCAGCCCAATTTTTTTATTTTAGGCCTTCGATGCCTGTCTGCGGTCCATTCTTTCAACTACTACTACACTGACCAGGTCACTGCTGCCCGTCTACCCCTGGAACCAATTTAAAATTGCCTACAGCCATGTGTTTTTATTTTAGGCCTTCGATGCCTGTCTGCGGTCCATTCTTTCAACTACTACTACACTGACCAGGTCACTGCTGCCCGTGTACCCCTGGAACCAATTTAAAATTGCCTACAGCCATGTGTTTTTATTTTAGGCCTTCGATGCCTGTCTGCGGTCCATTCTTTCAACTACTACTACACTGACCAGGTCACTGCTGCCCGTGTACCCCTGGAACCAATTTAAAATTGCCTACAGCCATGTGTTATTATTTTAGGCCTTCGATGCCTGTCTGCGGTCACTCCTTCCACTAGGCCTCCACTGACCACACCACTGCTGTCCGTGTACCCCTGGAACCAATTTAAAATTGCCTACAGCCATGTGTTTTTATTTTAGGCCTTCGATGCCTGTCTGCGGTCCATTCTTTCAACTACTACTACACTGACCAGGTCACTGCTGCCCGTGTACCCCTGGAACCAATTTAAAATTGCCTACAGCCAGCCCAATTTTTTTATTTTAGGCCTCCGATGCCTGTCTGCGGTCCATTCTTTCAACTACTACTACACTGACCAGGTCACTGCTGCCCGTCTACCCCTGGAACCAATTTAAAATTGCCTACAGCCATGTGTTATTATTTTAGGCCTTCGATGCCTGTCTGCGGTCACTCCTTCCACTAGGCCTCCACTGACCACACCACTGCTGTCCGTGTACCCCTGGAACCAATTTAAAATTGCCTACAGCCATGTGTTTTTATTTTAGGCCTTCGATGCCTGTCTGCGGTCCATTCTTTCAACTACTACTACACTGACCAGGTCACTGCTGCCCGTGTACCCCTGGAACCAATTTAAAATTGCCTACAGCCAGCCCAATTTTTTTATTTTAGGCCTTCGATGCCTGTCTGCGGTCCATTCTTTCAACTACTACTACACTGACCAGGTCACTGCTGCCCGTCTACCCCTGGAACCAATTTAAAATTGCCTACAGCCAGCCCAATTTTTTTATTTTAGGCCTTCGATGCCTGTCTGCGGTCCATTCTTTCAACTACTACTACACTGACCAGGTCACTGCTGCCCGTGTACCCCTGGAACCAATTTAAAATTGCCTACAGCCAGCCCAATTTTTTTATTTTAGGCCTTCGATGCCTGTCTGCGGTCCATTCTTTCAACTACTACTACACTGACCAGGTCACTGCTGCCCGTCTACCCCTGGAACCAATTTAAAATTGCCTACAGCCATGTGTTATTATTTTAGGCCTTCGATGCCTGTCTGCGGTCACTCCTTCCACTAGGCCTCCACTGACCACACCACTGCTGTCCGTGTACCCCTGGAACCAATTTAAAATTGCCTACAGCCATGTGTTTTTATTTTAGGCCTTCGATGCCTGTCTGCGGTCCATTCTTTCAACTACTACTACACTGACCAGGTCACTGCTGCCCGTGTACCCCTGGAACCAATTTAAAATTGCCTACAGCCAGCCCAATTTTTTTATTTTAGGCCTTCGATGCCTGTCTGCGGTCCATTCTTTCAACTACTACTACACTGACCAGGTCACTGCTGCCCGTCTACCCCTGGAACCAATTTAAAATTGCCTACAGCCATGTGTTATTATTTTAGGCCTTCGATGCCTGTCTGCGGTCACTCCTTCCACTAGGCCTCCACTGACCACACCACTGCTGTCCGTGTACCCCTGGAACCAATTTAAAATTGCCTACAGCCATGTGTTATTATTTTAGGCCTTCGATGCCTGTCTGCGGTCACTCCTTCCACTAGGCCTCCACTGACCACACCACTGCTGTCCGTGTACCCCTGGAACCAATTTAAAATTGCCTACAGCCAGCCCAATTTTTTTATTTTAGGCCTTCGATGCCTGTCTGCGGTCCATTCTTTCAACTACTACTACACTGACCAGGTCACTGCTGCCCGTGTACCCCTGGAACCAATTTAAAATTGCCTACAGCCATGTGTTATTATTTTAGGCCTTCGATGCCTGTCTGCGGTCACTCCTTCCACTAGGCCTCCACTGACCACACCACTGCTGTCCGTGTACCCCTGGAACCAATTTAAAATTGCCTACAGCCATGTGTTTTTATTTTAGGCCTTCGATGCCTGTCTGCGGTCCATTCTTTCAACTACTACTACACTGACCAGGGCACTGCTGGCCGTGTACCCCTGGAACCAACATCAGAAAATATAAAAATAAGTATTTTGCTTATAAAAAAGAAAATACTGGTGAGATATCAAATGCAGACATTTTAACATTAAAAACAAACACACAACTAAAATCTGGTACAGTACTAAAAATGGCCACCAGCTACAATTACTTTCTCCTGCAAGTAGTTAACTGAAAGTTTTTTTAAATTGAAAACACACATATGGCATCCACCGAGTGTTGTCCTGTCGCGTCTTCTTTATATTATTGCCGAGAAGATGCAAAATAATGAAAATAATAAAATCATTAATTACCAAAATAATAGAGAAAGTCAACACCACATTGCAAATAAACATTCATTCCAAATAAAGAAGCAGGGCGCGTCCGAGGGTGAGTATATACCTAATAAGAATCTAATCACCCTCGGACGCGCAATGCTTATTTCCAACAGCCTTCCTTCCTAAGAATCATCCCTTCCGTGGTGTAGAGAGACGTTGTGTTACACTCCAAGGTGTTCCCCAGGTTGCCTTTCCTGAGCTTCGATCTACCGGCTCTCGTTTAGTAGTTGTTGGAAACTACGCTGCATTAGGCCTTCAAATTGGGTATGGGGTGTAGAGAGATGGTGTGTTCCACTCCAAGGTGTTCCCCAGGTTGCCTTTCCTGAGCTTCGATCTTCCGGCTCTCGTTTAGTAGTTCTTGGAAACTACACTGCATTAGGCCTTCAAATTGGGTATGGGGTGTAGAGAGAGGGTGTGTTACACTCCAAGGTGTTCCCCAGGTTGCCTTTCCTGAGCTTCGATATTCCGGCTCTCGTTTAGTAGTTGTCGGAAACTACGCTGCATTAGGCCTACAAATTGGGTATGGGGTGTAGAGAGAGGGTTTGTTACACTCCAAGGTGTTCCCCAGGTTGCCTTTCCTGAGCTTCGATCTTCCGGCTCTCGTTTAGTAGTTGTTGGAAACTACGCTGCATTAGGCCTTCAAATTGGGTATGGGGTGTAGCGAGAGGGTGTGTTACACTCCAAGGTGTTCCCCAGGTTGCCTTTCCTGAGCTTCGATCTTCCGGCTCTCGTTTAGTAGTTCTTGGAAACTACACTGCATTAGACCTTCAAATTGGGTATGGGGTGTAGAGAGAGGGTGTGTTACACTCTAAGGTGTTCCCCAGGTTTCCTTGCCATTGCTTCGGTCTTCCGACTCTCGTTTAGTAGTTGTAGAAAAGTACACTGCATTAGGCCATACAAAATGGGTATGGGGTGGAGAGAGATGGTGTGTTACACTCCAAGGTGTTCCCCAGGTTGCCTTTCCTGAGCTTCTATCTTCAGGCTCTCATTAAATTGTGGTTAAATGGAACAACTGCATTTGGCGTACTAGTTGGTTTGGGGCCTACTATCGGTGTCTGCCACTCCTTGCTGTTCTCCTCCACTGAACAAAGCTGTGCCGCCTGTTTACTACGGTTGCCAATTTTGAACTGCATTTCGACTACTTACTGATTTGGCCCTACTCTCTGTGTCAGCCTCTCATTCCAGTTGTCCTCCACTGCAATGCCCCCTGGTTATTCCTGTGTTACCAATTTTGAACTGCATTTAGCCCACTTTCTTCTTTGGGCCTATATCTGTGTTTCCACTTCATCGTGCCCATTGCCCAGCCAGTGATAGATGAGTCTGCTGGTACATTGACCCATAACGCAACATTCCCCGTGCACGCTACACAACAACATTGTGACCCTGCTGAAAGTCAGGTTGCTCTTCCCGCATACCATACCACCTTACACGGGGACAAAGAGGAAGGTGCAGATGAAAGTGCAGGTTCCTTCATCAGGTGGGGGGAGGAATACTAGTTGGCGACGTCACTGGCACAGGGCCTCTCATAGTACGCAAAAGTGTTGCTGCCGGTGGGAGGCGCCCCCGCCGTGCAAACACACCGCTGTACTTTGAGGGGCCCTGTGCCAGTGCCAATGCCAACGAGTGGGCCCCCCCTGCTTGCTCAGGTTCACAGCAGTTGCAAAGTTGAAATACTTACCTCTCCCTGCTCCACTGCCGTGACGTGGTCCAGATTTCCTGGGCCCACTAATTACTTGAACCAGCCCTACCCCCCACAACTTTAGCCAAATGACCCCCAATTTCAAATGCCTTCCAATTATTATAAGGTAAATTACGCTTGACAAGCTTCATTAAGAAGAATGGATGGTTTTGACATTAAAATGGGCACTCTAGGTGTTTTCCTGGCCCCCACTCACTGCCGACTATGCTGCCCCATTGACTTGCATTGGGTTTCGTGTTTCGGTCGATCCCGACTTTACGTCATAATCGGCCGATTTCACTCGACCCGACTTTGGACATAGTCGGGTTTCGCAAAACCCGGCTCGACTCTAAAAAGGTCAAGGTCGCTCAACTCTATCTACCACATAACAGCCTTATACTGAAGCTCCTTAAGCAGGGACTGGGGAAAACTGTATGCAGATGGGTAAGGAATTGGCTAAATGACAGGAAACAAAGTGTCGACATAAATGTATCTTCTCTAAATGGGATATAGTCAACAGTGGAGTACTGCAGGATCTGTGCTAGGACCAATTCTTTTTAATCTCTTTATTAATGACCTTTTGGATAGGATTGAGAGTAAAGTGTCAGTCTCTGCTGATGACACCAAACTATGCAGTATACTAAAATCTGACCTTGACATTACAATTTTGCAAAACGATCTGGATAAGATGTCTGAATGGCCAAACACTTAGCAAATGATGTTTAATGTACATAAATGTAGAGTAATGCATCTGGGACGGAATAATGATATTGCTGCATATACATTAAGTGAGACCATAAGTGGGACTACAGAACATGAGAAGGACTTGGGTATTCTGGTTACAAGTAAGCAGAGAAGTAGTACTCAATCAAGCAGGAGCCACATAAGCAAATCAGATTTTAGGGTGTATAAAAAGAGAGGTAAAATCACATGATCGCAACGTATTGTTACTCATTTATAAATTGCTTGTGAGGCCACATCTAGAATATGGGTGTTAGGACTGGCGGAACGCACCAAGAAAGGTGATATAGATGCGTTCGCAGTCCGGGGTCCACCGTGCAGGTGAAAACCTGCTGCTAGTAAATACAGACTATATGGCGGTACACTAAAGTATATACACGTGGGTTCAACCTCACCCAGCGTGAAAGGAGCAATCCTGCTACGTCACAGGATCGCGGCACCGCACCTAAAGCGCGAGCGAGTAGTCAGCGTACTTAACCCCAACTGGGATTGAAGTCCGATTAGACCCTCGCTGGCACTACACCACAACTGGGTGTGTAAGGAAACTAAGAATAAATATTTAAATGCACAGGAGTGCGAGCAATGCCGCACTGACGGACGCCACCAACCACACTGGCTTGGGTATGGAAAGCGCAAGGCAAGCGCACGGCGCCGTACAGGCGGACACAGCAAGAGGACGCTGCAATGTGTGTTTCGTGCTGTTGGATAAGTCGGGCGCTAGATTAGCAAACATACACCTTCCGCGAACAGACATTCAATAGGGAGGGTTATTTAAAGAGCGACTTTCACTCACAACACACACACATATTTACAAGACAATACTAGCACATGGCCGTGCGGTCATGCGCAGTTTATATAGTTGCAGCACAGGAAGTGGCTACAGCACTTTTGCCCTCCCAAGACCTGCCAAGAGGACCAATGGAATGTGCTGCAGAGCCTGAGCACATGACCCTCGATCTCCAACGGGAGATCTTACCCTGGGCATGCTCAGTACGTGCAGACAAGGACTTAGTCCCAGAGAAGTCCGCTCGCCGCTGACCAGCACTGACTTTAATGGCAGAGACTGGAGAAGCAGCAGCAACTCTTCGCACAGAGTCAGACTGAGCGAGACGCTGGGATCGACGTCCCTGCTGAGCAGACTCCACTGCGGCTGGAGGAGAATGGGAGACCGCAGCGGAGACGGATCGAGATTCCCCCTGTGCAGCAGAGGAAACTCGACTCCTAACATTACCCCCCCTCCTAGGGCCCCCCCCTCCTTGGGCCTCGCTACGTTCGAAGACATCAATGAGCTGCGGAGCCCGAATGTGCTCAACAGGCTCCCAGGACCTGTCCTCGGGACCATAACCCTTCCAGTCTACCAAATAAAATTTTTTACCACGCACCACCTTGAACCCCAAAATAGCGTTCACCTCATAATCGTCCGTAGACGAACCCGATGTCCCAGCAGATGACTCGGAAAACCGGGACATATACACGGGTTTCAAGAGGGACACATGAAAGGTGTCGGTGATACCCAGGCGTGGCGGAAGGGCCAAATGATAGACCACAGGATTAACCTGCTCGAGGACCTTGAATGGGCCCAAGTAGCGAGGAGCAAATTTAGTGGACTCAACTCGCAGCCTGATGTTACGGGCGGAGAGCCACACCAAGT
This sequence comes from Ranitomeya imitator, assembly GCF_032444005.1. Taxonomy (NCBI): domain Eukaryota; kingdom Metazoa; phylum Chordata; class Amphibia; order Anura; family Dendrobatidae; genus Ranitomeya; species Ranitomeya imitator. Next base: position 1,061,913,332 of record NC_091282.1, on the reverse strand, counting down.
CGCCAGGAGCAAAGGTCGGAGCGGGGCGCCGATGAGCATCGGCGGAGGACCTCATTCTCTCCTTAGAGGCCCGAATGGCATCCTGAGTGCGGTCCCAAATATCCCGTGCCTCCACAGCCCAGTCTGCCACCCTGGAGTCGGCGGAAGACACGGGCATAGGCACAGGTACCCGTGGATGCTGACCATAGTTGAGGAGGAATGGGGTTTGTCCAGTGGAGTCGACTACGGCGTTGTTCAGTGCAAACTCTGCCCATGATAGCAAGGATGCCCAGTCATCCTGCCTGGATGAAACAAAATGTCGCAGGTATGTGACCAAGGTCTGGTTGGCCCTCTCTACCAACCCATTCATCTCGGGATGATAAGCGGAAGAGAGATTCAACTCAATACTGAGAAGACGACAGAGCTCTCTCCAGAACCGAGACGCAAACTGGGGACCCCGGTCACTGACAATTTTGTCTGGCATACCATGCAGGCGGAAGATATGTCTAATGAACAACGCTGCCAAGGCCCGTGCAGAAGGTAACCGCGGCAGCGGCACCAAATGCACCATTTTTGAGAAATGATCGGTGATGACCCAAATGATGGTACAGCCGCGAGACTTGGGCAAACCCACAACAAAGTCCATCCCGACCATCTCCCAGGGCCTATCTGCCAACGGCAAGGGATAGAGCAAACCAGCTGGCCTTTGACGTGGAGATTTATTTTTGGCACAGGAGACACACGCCAGAACATAATTCCTGACATCCCGGACCATATGCAGCCACCAGTACGTCCTCGCCAGTAGCTCAGATGTCCTCTTTGTCCCAAAGTGTCCACCCACCCTGGACGAATGAGCCCAAGAGAGAACCTCCGGTCGCAAATTAATGGGCACAAAAGTCTTGCCCGGAGGCACAGACTCTAGCGAAACCGGCGCCACGGTTCTCAGGCTCTCGGAAGGGACAATAAGCCGAGGCTCCTCTTCCTCCTCCTCAGTTGACATAAGGGAGCGAGAGAGAGCATCAGCACGGATATTCTTCTCCCCGGCGAGATAATGAACGGAAAAGTGGAACCGGGAGAAGAACAGGGACCATCTGGCCTGGCGAGAATTTAGCCGCTGGGCTGTCTGCAAATAGACCAAATTTTTGTGGTCCGTGTAAACTTGGAAGGGAAACCAAGCACCTTTCAGAAGGTGTCTCCACTCCGAAAAGGCCAACTTCATTGCTAGCAACTCCCTGTCCCCGATGGAGTAGTTCCTCTCCGCTGGCGTGAAGGTCTTGGAGAAGAAGAAGCATGGATGCTTCCGACCTTGAGCATCCTTTTGGTAGAGGACTGCTCCAGCACCAACGGACGAGGCATCCACCTCCAGTAGGAATGGCTTATCCACATCGGGACGATGTAAGATGGGAGCGCTAGCAAAGTGGGACTTAATAGAAGTGAAGGCCTTGGAGACCTCTTCCAACCACAATTTGGGATTCGCTCCCTTCTTGGTGAGGGCTACCAAGGGAGCTACCAGAGTTGAGAAGTGGGGAATGAACTGGCGGTAATAGTTTATGAACCCCATAAAGCGCTGCACCGCTTTAAGAGAATGGGGCTCTTGCCAGTCCATCACCGCCTGTAGTTTGGCAGGATCCATAGCCAATCCCTGGGCGGAGATGATATAGCCCAGGAAAGGTAAGGACTCCTGCTCAAACACACACTTCTCCAACTTTGCATAAAGAGAGTTTGCCCGTAGGAGGTCGAAGACTCTGCCAACATCTCTCCGGTGGGAGTCAATATCTGGAGAAAAGATGAGAATATCATCCAGATAGACTACAACCGAGGTGGAAAGCATATCCCGGAAGATGTCGTTGACAAAGTCTTGGAAAACGGCAGGTGCATTACAGAGCCCGAAGGGCATCACCAGATACTCATAGTGCCCATCTCTGGTGTTAAATGCCGTTTTCCACTCGTCCCCCTCACGGATGCGAATCAGGTTATAAGCACCCCGCAGATCTAATTTAGTAAACACTCTAGCTCCCCGAAGCCTATCGAAAAGCTCAGATATCAACGGCAAAGGGTACTTGTTCTTAACTGTGATAGCATTAAGACCCCTGTAGTCTATGCATGGACGTAGTTCTCCATTCTTCTTCTGCACGAAAAAGAACCCTGCCCCAGCAGGTGACACTGACTTCCTGATGAACCCTCTTGCCAGATTCTCTTGTATGTACTGAGACATTGCCTCCGTTTCCGGGAGAGATAATGGATAGACTCAACCCCGGGGAGGCTCAGCACCAGGCAAGAGATCAATAGGACAGTCATAGGGGCGATGGGGCGGAAGAGTCTCCGCAGCCTTTTTGGAGAATACGTCTGCATAAGACCAATATTGCTTGGGGAGAGAGGAGAGATCTGCGGGTACCTCTGTAGTAGTAACCTGAACGCACCCTCGATGACACCTGTTCCCACAAGATTCACCCCATCCCAGAATTCTGCCTGAGGACCACTCGATGTGAGGAGAGTGGTACCGTAACCAAGGTATCCCCAAGAGAACCTCATCAATTCCCTCAGGAATGACGAGTAGAGATATAATCTCCTGATGAGATGGTGACATGGACAGAGTAAAAGGGATAGTTTGATGTGTAATCTGTGTGGGCAGTGTCGACCCATTCACCACTCGTACCATTACTGGTTGAGATAGCATGACCAGAGGAATTGCGTGACGTTGGGCGAAGGCTGAAGACATAAAGCTGCCCTCCGCCCCAGAATCCACGCAGAGTTCCACTGAGTGAGAGGATGAGCCCAATGTTATTGTCCCCTTAAAGGACAATTTGGAGGCAAACGTCGCCGTGTCTAGTGCACCTCCACCATCTACCACTAGACGCTGACGTTTCCTCGACCGCTGGAGACATCTGGAGGCAAGATGTCCAGACTGTTGGCAAAGATGACAAATCTGGAGTGCACGAGCGGTCCGGGACTTAGATCCTGCTCGAGACTCTACCACAGGCTCATGGGGCTCAGGAGCCTGGTCTGGAGATTCCAAAGGTTTGGTGAAGGTGGAAGCCAGCCGAAACCTCTGCCTACACTGGGCTCGCTCTAACCTCCGCTCGTGAAAACGGAGATCAATACGAGTGGATAGAGTAATTAATTCCTCCAGTGTGGCGGGAATCTCCCTAGTGGCCAGAGCATCCTTTACATGGTCAACCAGCCCCCTCCAAAATATAGGAATGAGGGCTTCATCCGACCACTCCAGCTCAGATGCTGAGGTGCGGAAGTGGACGGCAAAATGACTGACCAAGGACGAGCCCTGAGTCAATGCCAACAATTGGAGCGCCGTATCATGGGTGACACGAGGTCCTAAAAAGACCTGTTTCAGAGTGCTCAGAAACAACGGAGCACTCTGCACCACATGATCGCTACGCTCCCATAGCGGCGTAGCCCACTGCAACGCTCTGTCCGACAGAAGAGACACTATAAATCCCACCTTAGCCCGCTCTGTAGGGAAACGAGAGGCCAGAAGCTCGAGATGGATAGAGCACTGACTCACGAAACCCCTACAAGACTTACTGTCACCAGAGAATTTCTCTGGAAGCGGGAGGCGAGTTAGAGTCGGGACAGGAGCGGCAGTGGACAAGGTGGCTGCAGCAACACTAGCAGCCTGAACAGCGACAGCAGTGACATCCACAGCTGAAGTTGAACGCTCAAGAGCCGCCAACCTTCCCTCCAGCTGCTGGATGTACCGCTGTGAACGCTGATCGTCCATCATTTACTAGCCAGACCCTGGCGCTAGTATTCTGTTAGGACTGGCGGAACGCACCAAGAAAGGTGATATAGATGCGTTCGCAGTCCGGGGTCCACCGTGCAGGTGAAAACCTGCTGCTAGTAAATACAGACTATATGGCGGTACACTAAAGTATATACACGTGGGTTCAACCTCACCCAGCGTGAAGGGAGCAATCCTGCTATGTCACAGGATCGCGGCACCGCACCTAAAGCGCGAGCGAGTAGTCAGCGTACTTAACCCCAACTGGGATTGAAGTCCGATTAGACCCTCGCTGGCACTACACCACAACTGGGTGTGTAAGGAAACTAAGAATAAATATATAAATGCACAGGAGTGCGAGCAATGCCGCACTGACGGACGCCACCAACCACACTGGCTTGGGTATGGAAAGCGCAAGGCAAGCGCACGGCGCCGTACAGGCGGACACAGCAAGAGGATGCTGCAATGTGTGTTTCGTGCTGTTGGATAAGTCGGGCGCTAGATTAGCAAACATACACCTTCCGCGAACAGACATTCAATAGGGAGGGTTATTTAAAGAGCGACTTTCACTCACAACACACACACATATTTACAAGACAATACTAGCACATGGCCGTGCGGTCATGTGCAGTTTATATAGTTGCAGCACAGGAAGTGGCTACAGCACTTTTGCCCTTCCAAGACCTGCCAAGAGGACCAATGGAATGTGCTGCAGAGCCTGAGCACATGACCCTCGATCTCCAACGGGAGATCTTACCCTGGGCATGCTCAGTACGTGCAGACAAGGACTTAGTCCCAGAGAAGTCCGCTCGCTGCTGACCAGCACTGACTTTAATGGCAGAGACTGGAGAAGCAGCAGCAACTCTTCGCACAGAGTCAGACTGAGCGAGACGCTGGGATCGACGTCCCTGCTGAGCAGACTCCACTGCGGCTGGAGGAGAATGGGAGACCGCAGCGGAGACGGATCGAGATTCCCCCTGTGCAGCAGAGGAAACTCGACTCCTAACAATGGGATCCTTTTTTGGACCCCACATTTAATAATGCACATTCAGAAATAAGAGTCCGTTCAAAGGCGTGCAGATAGATTATTACATGGGATGGAAGGCCTCTCATATGATAAGAGGTTGAAAATGTTGGCTTGTTTATCTTAGAAAAAAGACGCCTCAGAGGGGATTTTATTTATATGTATAAATATATGTGCGGTCAGTAAAAAGGACTGGCACATGACTTATTTCCTTCCAAGGACCATACTAAGGACCAGGGGGCACTCATTATGGGTGGAAGAAAGGCGATTCTGACAGCTAAACAGGAAAGGGTTCTTTACAGTTAAAGCAGTCAGACTGGAATGCTCTACCTCAATAGGTAGTTATGGCAGACACTATAACAGGGCTGGATGATTTCCTCAATACATATAACTTTGTTAGTTATAGTTAATTAAGTGACAAAAAAAAACAATTGGTGGAGAAAGGTTGAACATGATGGGCATAGGTCTTTTTTTAACCTACGTAACTATGCAACTATGTATATGTTGGAAACCCCTAAAAATGATACCATTTTAAAAACAGCACCCCACAATATATTCAAAATTGCTTTCAGTTAGTTTAATAACCCTTCAGGAATGAATGCAAAGTGACATGACAGAAATTAAGAATTTTTTTTTTACCAACTGTCTGTTAATAACTTCTGAACAGGCCGATATAGCTGGAAGACTTTAAGGCTATTATTTGGCCATGAACTGCCATGGCTAACATCAGGACCACATGATCAAGATCTCAGGGTGCCAATGGGGATAAAGAAGGAGCCCCCATACTCTGCTAATCATCTAGATGTTGTAGTCATTATTGACGGCAGCATTTAAGGTTTCAAACAACTATAGTCTGTTCCAACATCATGGCTGATGCAGTAAGTTGTCAGCTGTAGTGGACAACTGATAGCTGCTGGATTGTCACCCACTCGAGGATGCTAGTCTCTTATATTTCAGGTCAGTAGAAAGATGTTTTGGTGATCACTGAGAGGTTGGACTTCTGTAAAGCACCAGGGGGCTCAAGGTGCTCACCACACATATAGATAAGTTCCTTGAGGAGTCCAGTTTCTAAAATTGTGTCATTTGTGGGGATTTCCACATTAAGGCACATCAAAATCTCTCCAAAGATGATTTGGTGTCGGCTAATTATTCCAGCAAACTTTACATTCAAAAAGTGAAATGGCACTCCTTCCCTTCTGAGCCTCACCGTGCACCCACACAGTAGTTTTCCTCCCCGTATTGGGTACTGCTGTACTCAGGACAAATTTCAAAACAAATTGTTTGGTGCAATTTCTCCAGTTACCCTTAAAAAACATTTTTGTTGGAAAAATTAGATTTTTTTATTTTCATGGCTCAACGTTATAAACTTCTACGTAATATCTGAGTGCTCCAAATGCTTACCACACATTTAAATAAGTATCTTGGGCAGCACGGTGGCGCAGTGGATAGCACAGCAGCCTTGCAGCGCTGGGGTTCTGGGTTCTAATCCCACCCAGGACAACATCTGCAAAGAGTTTGTATGTTCTCTCCGTGTTTGCGTGGGTTTCCTCCGGGCACTCCGGTTTCCTCCCACATTCCAAAGACATACTGATAGGGATTCTAGATTGTGAGCCCCATCAGGGACAGTGATGATAATGTGTGCAAACTGTAAAGCGCTGCGGAATATGTTAGCGCTATATAAAAATAAAGATTATTATTATTATCTTGAAGGGTATAGTTTCCAAAGTGGTGTCACTTGTGGATGGTTTCCACTGTTTAGGCACATCAAGGGCTCTCCAAATACAACATGGTATCTGCTAATTATTCCAGCAAATTTTGCACTCAAAAAGTAAAATGGCGCTCCTTCCCTTTTAAGCCCTACCATGGTCCCAAACAATAATTTTCCCCAACATATGGGGTATTTGCAAGCTCAGGCGAAATTGCACAACAAATTTTGGGGTCGATTTTCTCCAGTTACCTTTGTGAAAAGTAAAAAATTTGATCTAAATTAACATTTTTTCTGAAAAAAAGTTAAATGTTCTTTTTTTCCTTCCACATTCCATTGATTTCCGTGAAGCACAGGAAGTGTTAATAAACTTCTTGAATGTTGTTTTTAGCACCTTGAAGGGTGCAGTTTTTAGAATGGTGTCACTTTTGGGTATTTTCTGTCATATAGATGCCTCAAAGTCACTTCAAATGTGATTTTATCCCACCAAAAAATGGGGTTGTAAATTTTGTTGAAAATATTAGATCAACTTTTAACCCTTATAACTTCCTAACAAAAAAAATATGTTTCAAAAATTATGCTGATGTAAAGTAGATGTGTGGGAAATGTTATGCATTTAACTATTTTGTGTGAGATAAATCTGTGGTTAACGGGCATACAAATAAAAATTTTGGAAATTGCTAAATTTTCACCAAATTTCTTTTTTTTTTTGACAAATAAATGCAAGTAATATTGAGTACATTTTCCACTATCATGAAATGCAATATGTCCTGAAAAAACATTCTCAGAATCAGTGGCATCCTTTGAAGCGTTCCAAAGTTACCTCATAAAGTGACAGTGGTCAGAATTGTAAAATTGAATGAAGGTGAAAACAAGCTTGTGGGAGAAGGGGCTACATATAATTTTAGTTAATGTAAGGGAAACAAATGCGGATATATGCCATTGATAGCTGTCTCAGAAACATGACATTCTCTCGTTATAACCCCATACACATGATAGTTTTGTCAGGCACTACAAAGATGAGGAGAATCCTCTGGTGGTAGCTTTTCTTCCATGAGAAAAAAGGGATCAGGTGTCGGAATTCAGACTGACAAGTCCTTATCTCCCCTGATATCATCAGGAAAGTTCTGTATTTTATATGTTAGATGGTTGGCCGGTCCTGCCAAAACCAGCAGATTCAGCCAACTTTATCCTAATGTATATGGGTCTTTATGGCTGACTTCCCACATGCTTATTTAGCAGTATATTATTTTTTGCTTAGCGTCTCATCTAAACGAATGAATACAAATAATTAACATCAATTCGCAGTTTATTTTTTTCATTTATTATTCAATAGATCTGAATAATAATTACAAAAAGAGTTCAGAAAGTGGCTGAGAATAGCTAATGAAAGCTTAAGCATTCTGGCATCAATTTGCTTTTACTAGAAGTCAATAAGATTTGTAGAATCTGAATACAATCTTTATAATGTGGGAAAAATGCACGAAACAGGCTGTCATGTTAAGATAAAGATAAAACTGTATTCAGGTAACATTTCTTGTAAATAATAGACTAAGCTTATTTTCCTTTTAACACTTGAAAAAGTCTAATTTAATTTAGCTTTGTGAAATCGTTATGCTATGTAAATATACTTGGAATGATAAGAATAATATTAAGCAAGGATAATTACAATGAAATATTTTTTTGCTGATGAATTGGTGATTATGAGACTGCAGCTACTCCGTGCTTTCTCCGCATGCATTGCTTAAATCTACCTACTTAAAACAGATTTAATTACTTTGTTACATTTTGTACTGAATTCCATTTATTCCATTATATCTTTGATTGCTATTGTGCTAATTATAATGTTCTTGCTTAATCTAGTAGATTGCATACATATTTGGCTTCGAACAGAGAAATTTATAAGAGGCTATTATATTGTTCTATTATTTTTGGAATGTTTCTGTAAAACTATTTTTCTGCTTCTGGTAAGCACAAGCTTGAAGCCATGAATAGTGTGTATTGTATGAAAAATAAGCCTGAATAATATAGAGTTGTAATAATCACTTATTATAAGACGTTAGATACTATCCTTTTCCAAAAATAAATATTTAACAGCACAAGTTATACAAAAAACATATCCTTAAGTATGTTAAAACTTGCTTTTAAGCTATTACTATGGGCATACAGGTGATGGAATTCCACGCCCTGCAATTGCACTATTAAACTTACCTTTTCTGCCCTGCTATGGGCATTGGCTTCATTGTTCTTCTGTGCAGGCATCGGTGAGTCACTGTTACTATAGTAGCAGTGACTTGCCAGCGCTTGCAAAGAAGAACGATGACGACACTGCCTGTTGTGAATTCTGTGGCAGAGCTCCCTCCTGTGGTAACAAGTGGTACTTCGGCTGATTCTCTCTGTGAGCTTCCGTTGGTGGAGGAGAGTGGTACTGCGGCTTCTGAGTTTCCTTCCTCAGGTGATGTGGTGAAGTCGTTAGATGCTGCTCTATTTAACTCCACCTAGTGCTTTGATCCTGGCCTCCAGTCAATGTTCTAGTATTGGACCTGTTTCCTCCTGGATCGTTCCTGTGGCCTGCTGCTCTGCATAGCTAAGTTCCACTTTTGCTATTTGTTTGCTGTTTTTTTCTGTCCAGCTTGCTTATTTGTTTTTTCTTGCTTGCTGGAAGCTCTGGGACGCAGAGGGTGTACCTCCGTGCCGTTAGTTCGGTACGGAGGGTCTTTTTGCCCCCTTTGCGTGGTTGTTTGTAGGGTTTTGTGTTGACCGCAAAGTTACCTTTCCTATCCTTGCTCTGTTCAGAAAGTCGGGCCTCACTTTGCTAAATCTATTTCATCTCTACGTTTGTCTTTTCATCTAAACTCACAGTCATTATATGTGGGGGCTGCCTTTTCCTTTGGGGTATTTCTCTGAGGCAAGGTAGGCTTATTTTCTATCTTCAGGCTAACTAGTTTCTCAGGCTGTACCGAGTTGCATAGGGAGCGTTAGGCGCAATCCACGGCTGCCTCTAGTGTGGTTGGAGGGGATTAGGGATTGCGGTCAGCAGAGTTCCCACGTCTCAGAGCTCGTTCTATGTTTTTGGGTTATTCTCAGGTCACTGTATGTGCTCTGACTTCTATGTCCATTGTGGTACTGAATTACCAGATCATAACAGTACTGGAGGCCCCTGATTTGTGGCGGGTGCTGCAAAAATTTCAGGCTAATAAACCTGATCGTTGCCCAGCGGAGAAACTGTCCCTGATAGGTGGACGAATAAAGTTATCTCTGAGGTTCATTGTTCGGTGTTGGCTGGTCATCCTGGAATCTTTGGTACCAGAGAGTTAGTGGCTAGATCCTTTTGGTGGCCATCTCTGTCGCGGGATGTGCGTTCTTTTGTGCAGTCCTGTAGGATTTGTGCTCGGGCTAAGCCCTGCTGTTCTCGTGCCAGTGGGTTGCTTTTGCCCTTGCCGGTTCCGAAGAGGCCTTGGACACATATCTCTATGGATTTTATTTCAGATCTTCCCGTCTATCAAAAAATGTCAGTCATTTGGGTGGTTTGTGATCGCTTCTCTAAGATGGTCCATTTGGTACCCTTGTGTTATGGCTGGCAATCAGGCAACACAGCGTGCAGTAATCAGCGCACATACAGAGATCTGGCAATAACCAAAAACAATAGGACGAGCTCTGAGACGTGGAATCTCTGTAGACTGCAGTACCTGATCTATCCTCACACAACTATAAGCAGCAGTGGATTGCGCCTAACAACTACCTATGCAACTCGGCACTGCCTGAGGAGCTGACTAGCCTGAAGATAGAAATACAAGCCTGACTTACCTCAGAGAAATACCCCAAAGGAATAGGCAGCCCCCCACATATAATGACTGTTAGCAAGATGAAAAGACAAACGTAGGAATGAAATAGATTCAGCAAAGTGAGGCCCGATATTCTAGACAGAGCGAGGATAGCAAAGAGAACTATGCAGTCTACAAAAAACCCTAAAACGAAAACCACGCAAAAGGGCAAAAAGACCCACCGTGCCGAACTAACAGCACGGCGGTGCACCCCTCTGCTTCTCAGAGCTTCCAGCAAAAGACAATAGCAAGCTGGACAGAAAAAAACAGAAAACAAACTAGAAGCACTTATCTAGCAGAGCAGCAGGCCCAAGGAAAGATGCAGTAGCTCAGATCCAACACTGGAACATTGACAAGGAGCAAGGAAGACAGACTCAGGTGGAGCTAAATAGCAAGGCAGCCAACGAGCTCACCAAAACACCTGAGGGAGGAAGCCCAGAGACTGCAATACCACTTGTGACCACAGAAGTGAACTCAGCCACAGAATTCACAACAGTACCCCCCCCTTGAGGAGGGGTCACCGAACCCTCACCAGAACCCCCAGGCCGACCAGGATGAGCCACATGAAAGGCACGAACAAGATCTGGGGCATGGACATCAGAGGCAAAAACCCAGGAATTATCTTCCTGAGCATAACCCTTCCATTTGACCAGATACTGGAGTTTCCGTCTAGAGACACGAGAATCCAAAATCTTCTCCACAATATACTCCAATTCCCCCTCCACCAAAACAGGGGCAGGAGGCTCCACAGATGGAACCATAGGTGCCACGTATCTCCTCAACAACGACCTATGGAATACATTATGTATGGAAAAGGAGTCTGGGAGGGTCAGACGAAAAGACACCGGATTGAGAATCTCAGAAATCCTATACGGACCAATAAAACGAGGTTTAAATTTAGGAGAGGAAACCTTCATAGGAATATGACGAGAAGATAACCAAACCAAATCCCCAACACGAAGTCGGGGTCCCACACGGCGTCTGCGATTAGCGAAAAGCTGAGCCTTCTCCTGGGACAAGGTCAAATTGTCCACTACCTGAGTCCAGATCTGCTGCAACCTGTCCACCACAGAATCCACACCAGGACAGTCCGAAGACTCAACCTGTCCTGAAGAGAAACGAGGATGGAACCCAGAATTGCAGAAAAATGGAGAGACCAAGGTAGCCGAGCTGGCCCGATTATTAAGGGCGAACTCAGCCAACGGCAAAAATGACACCCAATCATCCTGGTCAGCGGAAACAAAACATCTCAGATATGTTTCCAAGGTCTGATTGGTTCGTTCGGTCTGGCCATTAGTCTGAGGATGGAAGGCCGAGGAGAAAGATAGGTCAATGCCCATCCTACCACAAAAGGCTCGCCAGAACCTCGAGACAAACTGGGAACCTCTGTCAGAAACAATATTCTCAGGAATGCCATGTAAACGAACCACATGCTGGAAGAACAAAGGCACCAAATCAGAGGAGGAAGGCAATTTAACCAAGGGCACCAGATGGACCATTTTAGAAAAGCGATCACAGACCACCCAAATGACCGACATTTTTTGAGAAACGGGAAGGTCAGAAATGAAATCCATCGAAATATGTGTCCAAGGCCTCTTCGGGACCGGCAAGGGCAAAAGCAACCCACTGGCACGTGAACAGCAGGGCTTAGCCCTAGCACAAATTCCACAGGACTGCACAAAAGCACGCACATCCCGTGACAGAGATGGCCACCAGAAGGATCTAGCAACCAACTCCCTGGTACCAAAGATTCCTGGATGACCGGCCAGCACCGAACAATGAAGTTCAGAGATAACTTTACTAGTCCACCTATCGGGGACGAACAGTTTCTCGGCCGGACAACGATCAGGTTTATTAGCCTGAAATTTCTGCAACACTCTCCGCAAATCAGGGGAGATGGCAGACACAATGACTCCTTCCTTGAGGATACTCGCCGGCTCAGATAACCCCGGAGAGTCGGGCACAAAACTCCTAGACAGAGCATCCGCCTTCACATTTTTAGAGCCCGGAAGGTATGAAATCACAAAATCAAAACGAGCAAAAAATAACGACCAACGGGCCTGTCTAGGATTCAAGCGCTTGGCAGACTCGAGATAAGTCAAGTTCTTATGATCAGTCAATACCACCACGCGATGCTTAGCACCCTCAAGCCAATGACGCCACTCCTCGAATGCCCACTTCATGGCCAGCAACTCTCGGTTGCCCACATCATAATTACGCTCAGCAGCAGAAAATTTCCTGGAAAGGAAAGCACATGGTTTGAACACTGAGCAACCAGAACCTCTCTGTGACAAAACCGCCCCTGCACCAATCTCAGAAGCATCAACCTCGACCTGGAACGGAAGAGACACATCAGGTTGACACAACACAGGGGCACAGCAAAAACGACGCTTCAACTCCTGAAAAGCTTCCACGGCAGCAGAAGACCAATTAACCAAATCAGCACCCTTCTTGGTCAAATCGGTCAATGGTCTGGCAATGCTAGAAAAATTACAGATGAAGCGACGATAAAAATTAGCAAAGCCCAGGAATTTCTGCAGACTTTTTAGAGATGTCGGCTGAGTCCAATCCTGGATGGCCTGAACCTTAACCGGATTCATCTCGATAGTAGAAGGGGAAAAGATGAACCCCAAAAATGAAACTTTCTGCACACCGAAGAGACACTTTGATCCCTTCACGAACAAGGAATTAGCACGCAGTACCTGGAAAACCATTCTGACTTGCTTCACATGAGACTCCCAATCATCTGAGAAGATCAAAATGTCATCCAAGTAAACAATCAAGAATTTATCCAGATACTCACGGAAAATGTCATGCATAAAAGACTGAAAAACAGATGGAGCATTGGCAAGTCCGAACGGCATCACCAGATACTCAAAATGACCCTCGGGCGTATTAAATGCCGTTTTCCATTCATCTCCCTGCCTGATTCTCACCAGATTATACGCACCACGAAGATCAATCTTAGTAAACCAACTAGCCCCCTTAATCCGTGCAAACAAGTCAGAAATCAATGGCAAGGGATACTGAAACTTAACAGTGATCTTATTAAGAAGGCGGTAATCAATACACGGTCTTAGCGAACCATCCTTCTTGGCTACAAAAAAGAACCCTGCTCCCAATGGTGACGACGATGGGCGAATATGTCCCTTCTCCAGGGACTCCTTCACATAACTGCGCATAGCGGTGTGTTCAGGTACGGACAAATTAAATAAACGACCCTTAGGGAATTTACTACCAGGAATCAAATCGATAGCACAATCACAATTCCTATGCGGAGGTAGGGCATCAGACTTGGACTCTTCAAATACATCCTGAAAGTCCGACAAGAACTCTGGGATGTCAGAAGGAATGGATGACGAAATAGACAAAAATGGAACATCACCATGTACCCCCTGACAACCCCAGCTGGTTACCGACATAGAGTTCCAATCCAATACTGGATTATGGGTTTGTAGCCATGGCAACCCCAACACGACCACATCATGCAAATTATGCAGTACCAGAAAGCGAATAACTTCCTGATGTGCAGGAGCCATGCACATGGTCAGCTGGGCCCAGTACTGAGGCTTATTCTTGGCCAAAGGTGTAGCATCAATTCCTCTCAACGGAATAGGACACCGCAAAGGCTCCAAGAAAAATCCACAACGTTTAGCATAATCCAAATCCATCAGATTCAGGGCAGCGCCTGAATCCACAAACGCCATGACAGAATACGATGACAAAGAGCACATTAAGGTAATGGACAAAAGGAATTTGGACTGTACAGTACCAATAACGGCAGAGCTATCGAACCACCTAGTGCGTTTAGGACAATTAGAAATAGCATGAGTAGAATCACCACAATAGAAACACAGTCTGTTCAGACGTCTGTGTTCTTGCCGTTCTACTTTAGTCATAGTCCTGTCGCACTGCATAGGCTCAGGTTTACTCTCAGGCAGTACCGCCAGATGGTGCACAGATTTACGCTCGCGCAAGCGACGACCGATCTGAATGGCCAAGGACATAGACTCATTCAAACCAGCAGGCATAGGAAATCCCACCATTACATCCTTAAGAGCTTCAGAGAGACCCTTTCTGAACAAAGCCGCTAGTGCAGATTCATTCCACAGAGTAAGTACTGACCATTTCCTAAATTTCTGACAATATACTTCTACATCATCCTGACCCTGGCATAAAGCCAGCAGATTTTTCTCAGCCTGATCCACTGAATTAGGCTCATCGTAAAGCAATCCGAGCGCCAGGAAAAATGCATCAACATTACTCAATGCAGAATCTCCTGGTGCAAGAGAAAACGCCCAGTCCTGTGGGTCGCCGCGCAAAAAAGAAATAATAATCAAAACCTGTTGAATAGGATTACCAGAAGAATGAGGTTTCAAGGCCAAAAATAGCTTACAATTATTTCTGAAGCTCAGGAACTTAGTTCTGTCACCAAAAAACAAATCAGGAATCGGAATTCTTGGTTCTAGCATCGATTTCTGATCAATAGTATCTTGAATCTTTTGTACATTTACAACGAGATTATCCATTGAGGAGCACAGAGCCTGAATATCCATGTCCACAGCTGTGTCCTGAAGCACTCTAATGTCTAGGGGAAAAAAAAGACTGAAGACAGAGCTAAGAAAAAAAAATGATGTCAGGATTTCTTTTTTCCCTCTATTGGGAATCATTGGTGTGGCTCCTTGTACTGTTATGGCTGGCAATCAGGCAACACAGCGTGCAGTAATCAGCGCACATACAGAGATCTGGCAATAACCAAAAACAATAGGACGAGCTCTGAGACGTGGAATCTCTGTAGACTGCAGTACCTGATCTATCCTCACACAACTATAAGCAGCAGTGGATTGCGCCTAACAACTACCTATGCAACTCGGCACTGCCTGAGGAGCTGACTAGCCTGAAGATAGAAATACAAGCCTGACTTACCTCAGAGAAATACCCCAAAGGAATAGGCAGCCCCCCACATATAATGACTGTTAGCAAGATGAAAAGACAAACGTAGGAATGAAATAGATTCAGCAAAGTGAGGCCCGATATTCTAGACAGAGCGAGGATAGCAAAGAGAACTATGCAGTCTACAAAAAACCCTAAAACGAAAACCACGCAAAGGGGCAAAAAGACCCACCGTGCCGAACTAACAGCACGGCGGTGCACCCCTCTGCTTCTCAGAGCTTCCAGCAAAAGACAATAGCAAGCTGGACAGAAAAAAACAGAAAACAAACTAGAAGCACTTATCTAGCAGAGCAGCAGGCCCAAGGAAAGATGCAGTAGCTCAGATCCAACACTGGAACATTGACAAGGAGCAAGGAAGACAGACTCAGGTGGAGCTAAATAGCAAGGCAGCCAACGAGCTCACCAAAACACCTGAGGGAGGAAGCCCAGAGACTGCAATACCACTTGTGACCACAGAAGTGAACTCAGCCACAGAATTCACAACACCCTTGTCTAAATTACCTTCCTTCTCTGATTTGGTGCCATTGTTCTTCCAGCATGTGGTTCGTTTACATGGCATTCCGGAGAATATCGTTTCTGACAGAGGTTCCCAGTTTGTTTCGAGGTTTTGGCGAGCCTTTTGTGCTAGGATGGGCATTGACTTGTCTTTTTCCTCGGCTTTCCATCCTCAGACTAATGGCCAGACCGAACGAACCAATCAGACCTTGGAAACATATCTGAGATGCTTTGTTTCTGCTGATCAGGATGACTGGGTGTCCTTTTTGCCTTTAGCTGAGTTCGCCCTTAATAAACGGGCCAGCTCGGCTACCTTGGTTTCGCCGTTTTTCTGCAACTCTGGGTTCCATCCTCGTTTCTCTTCAGGGCAGGTTGAGTCTTCGGACTGTCCTGGTGAGGATACGGTGGTGGACAGGTTGCAGCAGATTTGGACTCATGTAGTGGACAATTTTACCTTGTCCCAGGAGAAGGCTCAACATTTCGCTAATCGCAGACGCTGTGTGGGTCCCTGACTTTGTGTTGGGGATTTGGTTTGGTTATCTTCTCGTCATATTCCTATGAAGGTTTCCTCTCCTAAGTTTAAACCTCGTTTCATTGGTCCGTATAGGATTTCTGAGGTTCTTAATCCTGTGTCTTTTCGTCGGACCCTTCCAGATTCTTTTTCCATTCATAACGTATTCCATAGGTCATTGTTGCGGAGATACGTGGCACCTATGGTTCCATCTGTTGATCCTCCTGCCCCGGTTTTGGTGGAGGGGGAGTTGGAGTATATTGTGGAGAAGATTTTGGATTCTCGTGTTTCAAGACGGAAACTCCAGTATCTGGTTAAGTGGAAGGGTTATGCTCAGGAAGATAATTCCTGGGTCTTTGCCTCTGATGTCCATGCTCCCGATCTTGTTCGTGCCTTTCAAATGGCTCATCCTGGTCGTCCTGGGGGCTCTGGTGAGGGTTCGGTGACCCCTCCTCAAGGGGGGGTACTGTTGTGAATTCTGTGGCAGAGCTCCCTCCTGTGGTCACAAGTGGTACTTCGGCTGATTCTCTCTGTGAGCTTCCGTTGGTGGAGGAGAGTGGTACTGCGGCTTCTGAGTTTCCTTCCTCAGGTGATGTGGTGAAGTCGTTAGGTGCTGCTCTATTTAACTCCACCTAGTGCTTTGATCCTGGCCTCCAGTCAATGTTCTAGTATTGGACCTGTTTCCTCCTGGATCGTTCCTGTGGCCTGCTGCTCTGCATAGCTAAGTTCCACTTTTGCTATTTGTTTGCTGTTTTTTTCTGTCCAGCTTGCATATTTGTTTTTTCTTGCTTGCTGGAAGCTCTGGGACGCAGAGGGTGTACCTCCGTGCCGTTAGTTCGGTACGGAGGGTCTTTTTGCCCCCTTTGCATGGTTGTTTGTAGGGTTTTGTGTTGACCGCAAAGTTACCTTTCCTATCCTCGCTCTGTTCAGAAAGTCGGGCCTCACTTTGCTAAATCTATTTCATCTCTACGTTTGTCTTTTCATCTTAACTCACAGTCATTATATGTGGGGGCTGCCTTTTCCTTTGGGGTATTTCTCTGAGGCAAGGTAGGCTTATTTTCTATCTTCAGGCTAACTAGTTTCTCAGGCTGTACCGAGTTGCATAGGGAGCGTTAGGCGCAATCCACGGCTGCCTCTAGTGTGGTTGGAGAGGATTAGGGATTGCGGTCAGCAGAGTTCCCACGTCTCAGAGCTCGTTCTATGTTTTTGGGTTATTGTCAGGTCACTGTATGTGCTCTGACTTCTATGTCCATTGTGGTACTGTATTGCCAGATCATAACAACTGCCCATAGAAGGGTTCAAAAAGTACAGTATTCCGATGCTATAAGTGCATGTCACATGGCACTGTGACGTGCATGGGAGGGGATAATATGCCAATTAACACCAGAGGCAGAGTTTTCTTCCAGGCCCCGCATGCCCCAGAGCCTGGAATAAATACTTAACAGAAAAGATTGAAAGTCTATTTCTCAGCAGCAGGACAACAGCTATGAGGCATACAGGTAGGACTATTTTAACATTTCAATCACCTGCATACCCATAGTAATAGCTTAAAAGCACCCAATGGGGTGACACTCCCTTTAAGGCAATTTCAGGATTTTTTTAATAATTGTAATGCATTGATTATGGCGTTTCCTTAATTTTCTGTTCATGAATTCTGTTTTCAGAGAATCCATATTAAATATGACAGATATTTTTGTACATCATCCTAGTAACAGATCTCAACTAAAAATTTGTGTAATGGCTTCAGCTAATCTGGGGGTTCCTATATGTGGTGTATTATCTTAAACCCCTCTACTTGAGTCAGAAGGACCTTGAAACACTTAATAAAAGAGATCTCATTCCATCCATAAAGCGATTTGCATAAAGGACGGATTAGTGGGTATAATGTCATTCATTAATTAATTTGATTTCAAATGAACCATCACGAGCTTCCAGAAATCACCTTATAAGTGATCCAACAAGTTTTCATTTCTTGCTCTTTAATTTTCAACTCTCCCGCTTTTTGTTTTTGCTGATTGATTGAAATATGAAGATGCAGTGGCAAAAAAAATCGTAAATGCTTTTAGGAAACCAAAAGCCACATTGCATGTCCTTTTCATAAAGTTAATGTGCCATAAGAAAATTGTGTTGATTGAGGGGAGATTGTTTTAATATGGGGGTTAAAGACATCTTTTAGGTCATCTATAAAACACTGGAAATCTAATTTACATTGGCAATCGTCACCTGCACAGCAGAGGTATTTTTTCAGATACAGTATCTAAGGCTGGGCTCAGTGGTGGCGAGTGCTGATGGCAAGAACTGATCCCATTTTTTGCAATGGTATTGTTTCCAATTTTCCTACGCATCTGTTTTTACACGTAGCAGACAGGTACAGGTGCTAGTCCAGTGGCCTGGTAAAAATGCAACTTTGGATTTTAGCACTGATCCTAACCTGGGGAAAAATGTAAAAAAAAAAAACTAATGGCATAATGGTGCATTTTCACCAACAGTTCTAATTCAAGCTCCAAAAATTAAGCTGATTTAATGGATATATGTGAACCCAACCTATATGTATTACCAATAATGGAGATAATCTAGAAATCTTAAGCAATAAAATAAAATCTTCCAACATGTTGTGTATCCTTGAGGAATTTTTTGGAAATAAAAACATATTATTTCTTTCCTACAGACTTATCAAAGTTGTGAAACTAAAATTAAGCATGAGCTATTCCCATTAGAGGCATTCTTTGCTTACTGTTTTCCACTAGCTATGCCATATATGTGTAATTAGTAGTCACTAGGGTTGAGCGAAACGGGTCGAACATTTTCAAAAGTCGCCGACTTTTGGCTAAGTCGGGGTTTCATGAAACCCGATCCGACCCCTGTGCGGGGTCGGCCATGCGGTACGCGACTTTCGCGCCAAAGTCGCGTTTCAATGACGCGAAAAGCGCCATTTCTCAGCCAATTAAGGTAAACGCAGAGTGTGGGCAGCGTGATGACATAGGTCCTGGTCCCCACCATCTTAGAGAAGGGCATTGCAGTGATTGGCTTGCTGTCTGCGACGTCACAGGGGCTATAAAGAGGCGTTCCCGCCGACCGCCATCTTACTGCTGCTGATCTGAGCTTAGGGAGAGGTTGCTGCCGCTTTGTCAGAAGCAGGGATAGCGTTAGGCAGGGTCCATTAACCACAAAACCGCTTGTGCTGCAGCGATTTGCACTGTCCAACACCACCCTCGGTGTGCAGGGACAGTGGAAGTTTTTTTTTTTTTTTTTTTTCCCCTCAGCGCTGTAGCTCATTGGGCTGCCCTAGAAGGCTCCCTGATAGCTGCATTGCTGTGTGTACGCCGCTGTGCAAACCAACTGCTTTTTTCAAAGCACAAATCCTCTTGTTCCTTCCTTTCTGCACAGCTATCTTTTTTGTTTGTCCACACTTTTTATTTCATTTGTGCATCAGTCCACTCCTTATTGCTGCCTGCCATACCTGGCTGAGATTACTGCAGGCAGGGAGATAGTAGCTGCCTGCCATACCTGGCTGAGATTACTGCAGGCAGGGAGATAGTAATTGTAGGACATTCCCTGTTTTTTTTTTTTTTTTTTTTTTTGGTGGGAGATTAAGATTGGCAATTTGGCATTTCTGCTAGAGTGCCATCCCTGTGTGTGCCATCTCTCTCACATAGTGGGCCATAGAAAGCCTTTTCATTTTTCTGTATTTTTTTTTGTGGGGTGTATAAATTCTCCCTGATAAAAATACAGTGGGAGATTAATATTGGCCTTTGGGCTTGTGTGCCAGTCCTGAGTGTGCCATCTCTCTCACAAATAGTGGGCCATAGAAAGCCTATTTTATTTTTTTTTGGGTTTTATAAATTCTCCCTGAAAAAAAGGGAGATTAATATTGGCCTCTGGGCTTGTGTGCCAGTCCTGAGCGTGCCATCTGTGCCAGCCCTGAGCGTGCCATCTCTCTCACAAATAGTGGGCCATAGAAAGCCTATTTAATTTTTTTTTTGGTTTTATAAATTCTCCCTGAAAAAAAGGGAGATTAATATTGGCCTCTGGGCTTGTGTGCCAGTTGTGAGCGTGCCATCTGTGCCAGTCCTGAGCGTGCCATCTCTCTCACAAATAGTGGGCCATAGAAAGCCTATTTAATTTTTTTTTTTGTTTTATAAATTTTCCCTGAAAAAAGGGAGATTAATATTGGCCTCTGGGCTTGTGTGCCAGTTGTGAGCGTGCCATCTGTGCCAGTCCTGAGCGTGCCATCTCTCTCACAAATAGTGGGCCATAGAAAGCCTATTTAATTTTTTTTTTGGTTTTATAAATTTTCCCTGAAAAAAGGGAGATTAATATTGGCCTCTGGGCTTGTGTGCCAGTTGTGAGCGTGCCATCTGTGCCAGTCCTGAGCGTGCCATCTCTCTCACAAATAGTGGGCCATAGAAAGCCTATTTAAATATTTTTTTGGTTTTATAAATTCTCCCAGAAAAAAAGGGAGATTAATATTGGCCTCTGGGCTTCTGTGCCAGTCCTGAGCGTGCCATCTGTGCCAGTCCTGAGCGTCCCATCTCTCTCACAAATAGTGGGCCATAGAAAGCCTATTTTATTTTTTTTTTGGGTTTTAGAAATTCTCCCTGGAAAAAAAAAGGGAGATTAATATTGCCCTTTGGGCTTGTGTGCCAGTACTAAGCGTTCCATCTCTCTCTCTCTCTCAGTCAGTGGGCCATAGAACGCCTATTTTTGGTTTTATTTGTTTTCTAAATTCTCCCTGAAAAAATCATTTTATTTTATTTGGTTTCTAAATTCTTCCTGATAAAATCATATTTTTTTTATTATTTTTTTTTCTAAAGTCTCCCTGAAAAAAAAAAAAAAAAACAGTGGGAGATTAATATTGGCCTTTCTGCTTGTGTGCCAGTCTTGACTCCTGGGTGCGTCATCTCTCAGTCAGTGGGCCATAGAACGCCTATTTTTGGTTTTATTTGTTTTATAAATTCTCCCTGAAAAAATCATTTTATTTTATTTGGTTTCTAAATTCTTCCTGATAAAATCATATTTTTTTTATCATTTTTTTTTCTAAAGTCTCCCTGAAAAAAAAAAAAAAAAACAACCAAAAAAAACAGTGGGAGATTAATATTGGCCTTTCTGCTTGTGTGCCAGTCTTGACTCCTGGGTGTGCCATCTCTCTCTCTCTCTCTCTCTCTCTCCAATTGTGGTCCATAGAAAGCCTATATTTTTTTTCCTTGATTTGGGTTCCAAAATCTACCAGAGAAAATAACTACATCAATCATTGGTAGAAAAATATTGGCCTCTGGGCTTGTGTGCCACTCCTGACTCCTGTGTGCGTCATCTCTCAGTCAGTGGGCCATAGAACGCCTATTTTTGTTTTTATTTGTTTTATAAATTCTCCCTGAAAAAATCATTTTATTTTATTTGGTTTCTAAATTCTTCCTGATAAAATCATATTTTTTTTATTATTTTTTTTTCTAAAGTCTCCCTGAAAAAAAAAAAAAAAAAACAACCAAAAAAAACAGTGGGAGATTAATATTGGCCTTTCTGCTTGTGTGCCAGTCTTGACTCCTGGGTGTGCCATCTCTCTCTCTCTCTCTCTCTCTCTCTCTCCAATTGTGGTCCATAGAAAGCCTATATTTTTTTTCCTTGATTTGGGTTCCAAAATCTACCAGAGAAAATAACTACATCAATCATTGGTAGAAAAATATTGGCCTCTGGGCTTGTGTGCCACTCCTGACTCCTGTGTGCGTCATCTCTCAGTCAGTGGGCCATAGAACGCCTATTTTTGTTTTTATTTTTTTTATAAATTCTCCCTGAAAAAATCATTTTATTTTATTTGGTTTCTAAATTCTTCCTGATAAAATCATATTTTTTTTATTATTTTTTTTTCTAAAGTCTCCCTGAAAAAAAAAAAAAAAAAACAAACAAAAAAAACAGTGGGAGATTAATATTGGCCTTTCTGCTTGTGTGCCAGTCTTGACTCCTGGGTGTGCCCTCTCTCTCTCTCTCTCTCTCTCTCTCCAATTGTGGTCCATAGAAAGCCTATATTTTTTTTCCTTGATTTGGGTTCCAAAATCTACCAGAGAAAATAACTACATCAATCATTGGTAGAAAAATATTGGCCTCTGGGCTTGTGTGCCACTCCTGACTCCTGTGTGCGTCATCTCTCAGTCAGTGGGCCATAGAACGCCTATTTTTGTTTTTATTTGTTTTATAAATTCTCCCTGAAAAAATAATTTTATTTTATTTGGTTTCTAAATTCTTCCTGATAAAATCATATTTTTTTTATTATTTTTTTTTCTAAAGTCTCCCTGAAAAAAAAAAAAAAAAACAAACCCCCCAAAAAAATGGGAGATTAATATTGGCCTTTCTGCTTGTGTGCCAGTCTTGACTCCTGGGTGTGCCATCTCTCTCTCTCTCTCTCTCTCTCTCTCTCCAATTGTGGTCCATAGAAAGCCTATATTTTTTTTCCTTGATTTGGGTTCCAAAATCTACCAGAGAAAATAACTCCATCAATCATTGGTAGAAAAATATTGGCCTCTGGGCTTGTGTGCCACTCCTGATTCCTGTGTGCGTCATCTCTCACTCAGTGGCCCATAGAAAGCATATAGTTTGTTACATTTGTTTTCTAAATTCTCCCTGCAAAAATCTATTTTTTTTTTTTTGGGGGGTTTCTAAAGTGTTCCTGAAAAAAATAAAAATAAAAAAAAAATAATAGTGTGACATTAATATTAACATTTGTGCTTCAGTGACAGTCCTGCGTGTGGGGCATCTCTCTAATTTGCAGCCACCAAAAAAAGAGTGTGTAACATTGGGCCTGATTTTCGCTGTGGTCTCACCAACCTGTAAAGGGGTAGCTAAATCATACTGAAGTTATAGCTCACCGTGTAAGTTGTGTGACTGCAACAAATAACGTTAGTTTGGTTACGTTTTTAAAACAATGAGGAAGTCTAGTGGAAGAGGTCGTGGCCGGGGGCGTTCATTGTCAGCTGGTAATGAGGGTAGTGGTAGTGGTGGAGCATCAGGTGGTCGTGGGGAAAAAAATATTGCACCTAAGTCTGGAGCTGTGGAGCCAGGTTCGTCGTCCGGCTACACAAGGCCTCGAACGCTCCCTTTTCTGGGATTAGGAAAACCGCTTTTAAAGCCGGAGCAGCAAGAGCAAGTTTTGGCTTATCTTGCTGACTCAGCCTCTAGCTCTTTTGCCTCCTCTCGTGAAACTGGTAAAAGTAAAAGCAGCGCGTCGTTAGTGGATGTTCACGGTCAGGGACAAGTCACTTCCTTGTCCTCTTCAGCAAAAACAACAACAGAGAAGAATGCAGCAGGCGACACAACGGGTTACTCCATGGAGCTCTTTACACATACCGTCCCTGGCTTAGAAAGTGAAGCAGTTAACAGTCCATGCCCATTACAAATTGAATCTGACATGGAGTGCACTGACGCACAGCCACAGCCAGACTACTATGCTGGTCCTTTGACTCAGACCACAACATTGCCCTCGCAGGGTGCTGATCAAGAATCAGACCCTGATGAGACTATGTTGCCCCATCACGAACGCTATACCACCGAACGACACGGTGACACAGACGAAGTTGCGCAGGAGGTACAAGAAGAGTTATTAGATGACCCAGTTCTTGACCCCGATTGGCAGCCATTGGGGGAACAGGGTGCAGGCGGCAGCAGTTCTGAAGCAGAGGAGGAGGAGGGGCCGCAGAAGGCATCAACATCGCCACAGGTTCCATCTGCCGGGCCCGTATCTTGCCCAAAACGCGTGGCAAAGCCAAAACCTGGTGGAGGACAGCGTGGCCATCCGGTTAAAGCTCAGTCTGCAATGCCTGAAAAGGTATCCGATGCTAGAAAGAGTGCAGTCTGGCATTTTTTTAAACAACATCCAATTGATCAGCGCAAAGTCATCTGTCAAAAATGTTCTACTTCCTTAAGCAGAGGTCAGAATCTGAAAAGTCTCAATACTAGTTGCATGCATAGACATTTAACCACCATGCATTTGAAAGCTTGGACTAACTACCAAACGTCCCTTAAGGTTGTTGCACCCTCGGCCAATGAAGCTAGTCATCAACGCAACATCCCTTCCGGCAGTGTAGGACCACCATTTAGCGCACCACCTGCTGTATCTGTGCAGGTATCTTTGCCAGGCCAAAGCAGTCAGGGTCAGGGAATCACCAGTTTCGTAGTAGGAAACACTGCATCTAGGGCACCGGCGGCAACAATACCATCTCCCACCGTCTCTCAGTCTGCCATGTCCACCGGCACCCCCGCTAGTTCCACGATCTCCAGCTCTCCAGTCCAGCTCACCCTACATGAGACTATGGTTAGAAAAAGGAAATACTTAGCCTCGCATCCGCGTACACAGGGTTTGAACGCCCACATAGCTAGACTAATCTCGTTAGAGATGATGCCCTACCGGTTAGTTGAAAGCGAAGCTTTCAAAGACCTGATGGACTACGCTGTACCACGCTACGAGCTACCCAGTCGACACTTTTTTTCCAGAAAAGCCATCCCAGCCCTCCACCAGCATGTTAAAGAGCGCATCGTCCATGCACTCAGGCAATCTGTGAGCACAAAGGTGCACCTGACAACAGATGCATGGACCAGTAGGCATGGCCAGGGACGTTACGTGTCCATCACGGCACACTGGGTAAATGTGGTGGATTCAGGGTCCACAGGGGACAGCAAGTTTGGGACAGTTCTGCCTAGCCCACGGTCTAGTAAACAGTTGTCTGTAGCCGTTCGCACCCCCTCCTCCTCCTCCTCCTCCTCGTCCTCCTGCAGAAGCAAGAGCTCGTCCACAGACCGCAGTCGCACAAACACTCCATCCGCACCTGCCACTGTTGCACACCAGGTCTCCCATTATGGGGCAGCTACTGGCATACGTCAGCAGGCTGTATTGGCTATGAAGTGTTTGGGCGACAATAGACACACCGCGGAAGTTCTGTCCGAGTTCTTGCAGCAAGAAACGCAGTCGTGGCTGGGCACTGTAGATCTTGAGGCAGGCAAGGTAGTGAGTGATAACGGAAGGAATTTCATGGCTGCCATCTCCCTTTCCCAACTGAAACACATTCCTTGCCTGGCTCACACCTTAAACCTGGTGGTGCAGTGCTTCCTGAAAAGTTATCCGGGGTTATCCGACCTGCTCCTCAAAGTGCGTGGACTTTGCGCACATATCCGCCGTTCGCCTGTACACTCCAGCCGTATGCAGACCTATCAGCGTTCTTTGAACCTTCCCCAGCATCGCCTAATCATAGACGTTGCAACAAGGTGGAACTCAACACTGCACATGCTTCAGAGACTGTGCGAACAGAGGCGGGCTGTTATGTTTTTGTGGGAGGATACACATACACGGGCAGGCAGTAGGATGGCAGACATGGAGTTGTCAGGTGTGCAGTGGTCGAAGATTCAAGACATGTGTCAAGTCCTTCAGTGTTTTGAGGAATGCACACGGCTGGTTAGTGCAGACAACGCCATAATAAGCATGAGCATCCCCCTAATGCGTCTGCTGATGCAAAGTTTGACGCACATAAAGGATCAGGCGTCTGCACCAGAGGAAGAGGAAAGCCTTGATGACAGTCAGCGATTGTCTGGTCAGGGCAGTGTACATGACGAGGTACCGGGCGAAGAGGAGGTGGAGGATGAGGAGGATGATGGGGATGAGTATATTTTTAATGAGGAAGCTTTCCCGGGGGCACGGGAAATTGGTGGCGTGGCAAGGCCGGGTTCTGGTTTTTTGAGGGACACAAGTGACGTAGATTTGCCTGCAACTGCCCCTCAACCAAGCACAACCGCAGATTTGACAACGGGAACTTTGGCCCACATGGCGGATTATGCCTTGCGTATCCTCAAAAGGGACACACGCATTACAAAAATGATGAACGATGACGATTACTGGTTGGCCTGCCTCCTTGATCCTCGCTATAAAGGCAAATTGCAAAATATTATGCCACATGAGAACTTGGAACTAATATTAGCAACAAAACAATCAACTCTTGTTGACCGTTTGCTTCTGGCATTCCCTGCACACAGCGCCCGTGATCGTTCTCACACGAGCTCCAGGGGCCAGCAGACCAGAGGTGTTAGAGGGGCAGAAATCAGAAGTGGCGTTGGCCAGAGGGGTTTTCTGACCAGGTTGTGGAGTGATTTTTCTATGACCGCAGACAGGACAGGTACTGCAGCATCAATTCAAAATGACAGGAGACAACATTTGTCCAGTATGGTTACAAACTATTTTTCATCCCTTATCGACGTTCTCCCTCAACCGTCATTCCCATTTGATTACTGGGCATCCAAATTAGACACCTGGCCAGAATTGGCAGAATATGCATTGCAGGAGCTTGCTTGCCCGGCAGCTAGTGTCCTATCAGAAAGAGTATTCAGTGCTGCAGGTTCAATACTAACAGAAAAAAGGACTCGTCTGGCTACCCAAAATGTAGATGATCTAACCTTCATTAAAATGAACCACAACTGGATTTCAAAATCTTTTGCCCCACCCTGCCCGGCTGACACCTAGCTTTCCTATGAAAAGGTCTTGCCTGTGGACTATTCTGAATGACTTTTCCAATCTCGTAATTTTCTTCACCTGATTGTCCAGCATACGACATGTTTCCACCTCACGAAATGGCCAAACTCCCCACACGGGGCCGTGCTATCGCCACTTTGCGCTTGGACCCTTGAGAGTGCTGTTTGTCTGAAGAGGTGGGTGTGGCCGCTTTTGGTCGACGGCACTGCCACTGGGTCCCTCATAGTACAATAAAGTGTCTCTGGCGGTGGTGGTGCGCACCCAACGTCAGACACACCGTTGTAATATGAGGGGCCCTGTGCCTGTACCGCCGGCCACAAGACAGTTCCCCCCCCCAGCTCAAACAGTGCTCTACCACTAGCAAAATTATCTCTCACAGCTTCACCAATGTGTAGTCTAGGCGCTGACATCCTTCAATGCCTGGCACTGACAATACCATTGTTTTGACATTTTTGTTATGTTAGGCCTTCGAAGCCTGTCTGCGGTCCCTTCTTTCTACAACTACTACACTGACCAGGCCACTGCTGGCCGTGTTACCCTGGAACCAATTTAAAAGTGCCTACAGTCAGCCCAATTTTGTTATGTTAGGCCTTCGAAGACTGTCTGCCGTCACTCCTTCCACTAGACTTCCACTGACCATACACTGCTGCCCATGTACCCCTGGAACCAATTTAAAGTGCCTACAGCCAGCCCAATTTTGTTATGTTAGGCCTTCGAAGCCTGTCTGCGGTCACTCCTTCCACTAGACTTCCACTGACCAGACCACTGCTGCCCGTGTACCCCTGGAACCAATTTAAAAGTGCCTACAGCCAGCCCAAGTTTGTTATGTTAGGCCTTCGAAGCCTGTCTGCGGTCACTCCTTCCACTAGACTTCCACAGACCAGACCACTGCTGCCCGTGTACCCCTGGAACCAATTTAAAAGTGCCTACAGCCAGCCCAAGTTTGTTATGTTAGGCCTTGGAAGCCTGTCTGCGGTCACTCCTTCCACTAGACTTCCACTGACCAGACCACTGCTGCCCGTGTACCCCTGGAACCAATTTAAAAGTGCCTACAGCCAGCCCAAGTTTGTTATGTTAGGCCTTCGAAGCCTGTCTGCGGTCACTCCTTCCACTAGACTTCCACAGACCAGACCACTGCTGCCCGTGTACCCCTGGAACCAATTTAAAAGTGCCTACAGCCAGCCCAAGTTTGTTATGTTAGGCCTTGGAAGCCTGTCTGCGGTCACTCCTTCCACTAGACTTCCACTGACCAGACCACTGCTGCCCGTGTA
This sequence comes from Ranitomeya imitator, assembly GCF_032444005.1. Taxonomy (NCBI): domain Eukaryota; kingdom Metazoa; phylum Chordata; class Amphibia; order Anura; family Dendrobatidae; genus Ranitomeya; species Ranitomeya imitator. The sequence continues at coordinate 1,061,885,333 of NC_091282.1, read as the reverse complement.
CCCCTGGAACCAATGTAAAAGTGCCTACAGCCAGCCCAAGTTTGTTATGTTAGGCCTTGGAAGCCTGTCTGCGGTCACTCCTTCCACTAGACTTCCACAGACCAGACCACTGCTGCCCGTGTACCCCTGGAACCAATTTAAAAGTGCCTACAGCCAGCCCAAGTTTGTTATGTTAGGCCTTGGAAGCCTGTCTGCGGTCACTCCTTCCACTAGACTTCCACTGACCAGACCACTGCTGCCCGTGTACCCCTGGAACCAATTTAAAAGTGCCTACAGCCAGCCCAAGTTTGTTATGTTAGGCCTTCGAAGCCTGTCTGCGGTCACTCCTTCCACTAGACTTCCACAGACCAGACCACTGCTGCCCGTGTACCCCTGGAACCAATTTAAAAGTGCCTACAGCCAGCCCAAGTTTGTTATGTTAGGCCTTGGAAGCCTGTCTGCGGTCACTCCTTCCACTAGACTTCCACTGACCAGACCACTGCTGCCCGTGTACCCCTGGAACCAATGTAAAAGTGCCTACAGCCAGCCCAAGTTTGTTATGTTAGGCCTTCGAAGCCTGTCTGCGGTCACTCCTTCCACTAGACTTCCACAGACCAGACCACTGCTGCCCGTGTACCCCTGGAACCAATTTAAAAGTGCCTACAGCCAGCCCAAGTTTGTTATGTTAGGCCTTGGAAGCCTGTCTGCGGTCACTCCTTCCACTAGACTTCCACTGACCAGACCACTGCTGCCCGTGTACCCCTGGAACCAATTTAAAAGTGCCTACAGCCAGCCCAAGTTTGTTATGTTAGGCCTTCGAAGCCTGTCTGCGGTCACTCCTTCCACTAGACTTCCACTGACCAGACCACTGCTGCCCGTGTACCCCTGGAACCAATTTAAAAGTGCCTACAGCCAGCCCAAGTTTGTTATGTTAGGCCTTGGAAGCCTGTCTGCGGTCACTCCTTCCACTAGACTTCCACTGACCATACACTGCTGCCCATGTACCCCTGGAACAAATTTAAAAGTGCCTACAGCCAGCCCAAGTTTGTTATGTTAGGCCTTCGAAGCCTGTCTGCGTCCCGTTCTTTCAACTACAACTACACTGACCAGGCCACTGATGGCCGTGTTCCCTTGGAACCAATTTTAACTTGCCTACAGCCAGCCCTATGTTATTATGTTAGGCCTTCGAAGCCTGTCTGCGTCCCGTTCTTTCAACTACAACTACACTGACCAGGCCACTGATGGCCGTGTTCCCCTGGAACCAATTTTAACTTGCCTACAGCCAGCCCAATGTTAGGCCTTTGATGCCTGTCTGCCGTCACTCCTTCCACTAGGCCTCCACTGACCTGTCTATTGCTGCCCGTGTACCCCTTGAACCAACATCATTAAATATAAAAAAAATTAATTTGATTATAAAAAATAAGATCGTGTTGAGATCTCAAATGCAGACATTTTAACAATCAAAACAAACACACAACAAATATCTGGAACTGTACTACAAAGGTCCAACAGCTACAATTTCTTTCTCCTGCAAGAAGTTAACTGAAAGTTTTTTGGAGTTGTTAGCACAGATATGGCATCCACCGAGTGTTGTCCTGTCGCGTCTCCTTTAAATTATTTCCAATAAGATGTTAAACTATTAATTTAATAAAATCAATAATTAAAAAAATAATTGAGTAAGTCAAAAGCACATTGCAAATAAACATTAATTACAAATCAAGAAGCATGGCGCGTCCGAGGGTGAGTAGATACCGAATAAGAATATAATCACCCTCGGACGCGCAATGCTTATTTACAACAGCCTTCCTTCCTAAGAATCAGCCCTTCCGTGGTGTAGAGAGAGGTTGTGTTACACTCCAAGGTGTTCCCCAGGTTGCCTTTCCTGAGCTTCGATCTTCCGGCTCTCGTTTAGTAGCTGTTGGAAACTACGCTGCATTAGGCCTACTAATTGTGTATGGGTGAAACAGTGGCGCATCTGCGGTCCCTCCTTCCACTAGGCCTCCACTGACCTGTCTACTGCGGCCCGTGTACCCCTTGAACCAACCTAATAAAATATTTAAAAAATTAATTTGATTATAAAAAATAAGATCGTGTTGAGATCTCAAATGCAGACATTTTAACAATCAAAACAAACACACAACAAATATCTGGAACTGTACTACAAAGGTCCAACAGCTACAATTTCTTTCTCCTGCAAGAAGTTAACTGAAAGTTTTTTGGAGTTGTTAACACAGATATGGCATCCACCGAGTGTTGTCCTGTCGCGTCTCCTTTAAATTATTTCCAATAAGATGTTAAACTATTAATTTAATAAAATCAATAATTAAAAAAATAATTGAGTAAGTCAAAAGCACATTGCAAATAAACATTAATTACAAATCAAGAAGCATGGCGCGTCCGAGGGTGAGTAGATACCGAATAAGAATATAATCACCCTCGGATGCGCAATGCTTATTTACAACAGCCTTCCTTCCTAAGAATCAGCCCTTTCGTGGTGTAGAGAGAGGTTGTGTTACACTCCAAGGTGTTCCCCGGGTTGCCTTTCATGAGCTTCGATCTTCCGGCTCTCGTTTAGTAGTTGGTGGAAACTACGCTGCATTAGGCCTACAAATTTGGTATGGGGTGTAGAGACAGGTTGTGTTACACTCCAAGGTTTTCACCAGGTTGCCTTTCCTGAGCTTCGATCTTCATGCTCTCGTTTAGTAGGTGTCGGAAAGTAGGCTGCATTAGGCCTACAAATTGGGTATGGGGTGGAGAGAGATGGTGTGTTACACTCCAAGGTGTTCCCCAGGTTTCCTTGCCATTGCTTCGGTCTTCCGACTCTCGTTTAGTAGTTGTAGAAAAGTACACAGCATTAGGCCTACAAAATGGGTATGGGGTGGAGAGAGATGGTGTGTTACACTCCAAGGTGTTCCCCAGGTTGCCTTTCCTGAGCTTCGATCTTCATGCTCTCGTTTAGTAGGTGTCGGAAAGTAGGCTGCATTAGGCCTACAAATTGGGTATGGGGTGGAGAGAGATGGTGTGTTACACTCCAAGGTGTTCCCCAGGTTTCCTTGCCATTGCTTCGGTCTTCCGACTCTCGTTTAGTAGTTGTAGAAAAATACACAGCATTAGGCCTACAAAATGGGTATGGGGTGGAGAGAGATGGTGTGTTACACTCCAAGGTGTTCCCCAGGTTGCCTTTCCTGAGCTTCGATCTTCATGCTCTCGTTTAGTAGGTGTCGGAAAGTAGGCTGCATTAGGCCTAAAAAATGGGGAATGGGGTGGAGAGAGATGGTGTGTTACACTCCAAGGTGTTCCCCAGGTTTCCTTGCCATTGCTTCGGTCTTCCGACTCTCGTTTAGTAGTTGTAGAAAAGTACACTGCATTAGGCCTAAAAAATGGGTATGGGGTGGAGAGAGATGGTGTGTTACACTCCAAGGTGTTCCCCAGGTTGCCTTTCCTGAGCTTCGATCTTCATGCTCTCGTTTAGTAGGTGTCGGAAAGTAGGCTGCATTAGGCCTACAAATTGGGTATGGGGTGGAGAGAGATGGTGTGTTACACTCCAAGGTGTTCCCCAGGTTGCCTTTCCTGAGCTTCTATCTTCAGGCTCTCATTAAATTGTGGTTAAATGGAACAACTGCATTTGGCGTACTAGTTGGTTTGGGGCCTACTATCGGTGTCTGCCACTCCTTGCTGTTCTCCTGGTTTCCTGTCCTGAAATACCATTTTCAGCCTCTCGTTAAGTAGTTGTTAATGTTAGACTGCATTTGGCCTACTAGTTGGGTTGGGGCCTACTATCGGTGTCTGCCACTCCTTGCTGTTCTCCTCCACTGAACAAAGCTGTGCCGCCTGTTTACTACGGTTGCCAATTTTGAACTGCATTTCGACTACTTACTGATTTGGCCCTACTCTCTGTGTCAGCCTCTCATTCCAGTTGTCCTCCACTGCAATGCCCCCTGGTTATTCCTGTGTTACCAATTTTGAACTGCATTTAGCCCACTTTCTTCTTTGGGCCTATATCTGTGTTTCCACTTCATCGTGCCCATTGCCCAGCCAGTGATAGATGAGTCTGCTGGTACATTGACCCATAACGCAACATTCCCCGTGCACGCTACACAACAACATTGTGACCCTGCTGAAAGTCAGGTTGCTCTTCCCGCATACCATACCACCTTACACGGGGACAAAGAGGAAGGTGCAGATGAAAGTGCAGGTTCCTTCATCAGGTGGGGGGAGGAATACTAGTTGGCGACGTCACTGGCACAGGGCCTCTCATAGTACGCAAAAGTGTTGCTGCCGGTGGGAGGCGCCCCCGCCGTGCAAACACACCGCTGTACTTTGAGGGGCCCTGTGCCAGTGCCAATGCCAACGAGTGGGCCCCCCCTGCTTGCTCAGGTTCACAGCACTTGCAAAGTTGAAATACTTACCTCTCCCTGCTCCACTGCCGTGACGTGGTCCAGATTTCCTGGGCCCACTAATTACTTGAACCAGCCCTACCCCCCACAACTTTCGCCAAATGACCCCCAATTTCAAATGCCTTCCAATTATTATAAGGTAAATTACGCTTGACAAGCTTCATTAAGAAGAATGGATGGTTTTGACATTAAAATGGGCACTCTAGGTGTTTTCCTGGCCCCCACTCACTGCCGACTATGCTGCCCCATTGACTTGCATTGGGTTTCGTGTTTCGGTCGATCCCGACTTTACGTCATAATCGGCCGATTTCACTCGACCCGACTTTGGACATAGTCGGGTTTCGCAAAACCCGGCTCGACTCTAAAAAGGTCAAGGTCGCTCAACTCTAGTAGTCACTAACTACCAATTCTCAAGTGAAGTGGTGCACATGCAGGCAAACTCACTAATAAGATCTATGAGAACATTTCTAATGCTTCCATATATAAAATCTAAATGGTTTAAAGTCAGAAATCAATAAATCAATGATATTAAGCCAATGTATGGGCCATTAAAATTAAGACCTTCTGTATCTATTATACTGGAGGTATAATAAATGTGATAAAATGTAATAGATTTTTCAATTTAAATTATCTTTAAGAAATTGTGTTTCATCTAGAGAATGTGTTAGATGAAGCCTAGTATGAAATTAGATTCAGATATATTCCTGACATAAGAAGAGTTTATCAGTTTAGCTTTCAAATATATCATGACCTTGGTCTTAGAGTATTTTTGGAAGTGAGATTAGCAAACAAACTTATTTAATTTTAGGTTAAATCATTGTCTCCCTCTCCTGCCAAAGTTAAATGTCCATGAAACACAGTTAAAGTACAAATCACGATGGTATGGTCTGGTCACAGATCTCCTCACCTAATTTTAATTGTCACATAAACATGTATAAAGGTAGGTCTGTACATCACGGTCTGTAATTGGACCGAGTGTCATGAAATCTAAATTTAGCTTTTTTTCCTGGAATTGTGGGTGTTCCTAGTGCTTAAATATCAATATATAGATTTAAGAATTATAATTGAAAGATTTATTCCTATCAATTTTTGTATCCTCTTAATATAGTATATTGCATTCATCCTATTATATAGCACTGTTTACATACATATGCTCATTTGCCCTTCTAAACAGTTAAATTCTTCTATTTTTCATTTGGTCTATGACATCACGTGATTAAAAACAGACTAGCTGAAAACTTCTAAGCTCTATACACAAACAGTAAGTCTATTTTCTCTGCATGAGTCAGGCTGATTTCACATTCGCGTCTGTGAGCCCTGCTTTTCATACGCATTGATCCGCATGCGTCATGCGTACCTATCTTTTACATGATGTAAGCATGGACATGCGTTTGCATGTGTTCACTTGCGGATACTTATGCATGCGTCATTTCGAGGTGTGTGGTGGGGTCCGGCGATCGCAACAGATTGCATTTTTGGAGGCGTCAAAAATCCGTCAAATATGCGCAGGCATGCACATGCTGATGAGTGCATTAAAAAGGCATTACTGTCTGTGGGAACTCATGCATACGCATGGGATTGATGCGCTTGTGTACTTCGGACTCTGCATGTCTAGGAACTGATTGAGATACGCCCATTGAGACACGCCCTCCTGGAAATATCGAACACATGCGCATAAAAATGCAAATGCAGGCAAAAAACGCATACAGACGCATGCACACGCAGCATTTTTTTTGCTGTCATGCATACGCTGATGCATATAAAAAATGCTGCATAAACATGCATTTGCATGCGTTTTGGCATGAGCTTGCATATTCAGATGATACGCTGTGCACATATACACAAATGTGAACTTAGCCTCATCAATACATAAGTCCCTGAGCACGGGGAGGAGTATAGCAGCTGAGCCAGGATTTGAAGCAGGAGATGTCAAAAGCATGGGAAAGAGACTTCTTGTTTCTATATAGAGCTTAGAAGGATTCAGCTAGTAAGTTTTTAATCACATGGCATCATTGACCTAATGGAAAACAGAACAATTAACTTAGTAGAAGGGCAAATTGAGCAATTGTAAAAACACAATTCTATATAATATGAAGCTTGCAATATATTGAGGATAAAATCTTTGATGGGAAGGCTTAATTTATTTTTATACCTGTCACTAAATGACCTAGTAAAATGCCAATGCAACATATTCAACATGCTTTAAAAAAATATGCTGTATAGTAGTTCAGTGGAACTATACTCTATACACCGGTCACAATAATAGCTTACGCTCAAGGAAATGTGTCTGTAGGCGGCTCGCCTTTGCCTTCCCAAGCACTTAACAGATTTTTTTTTCCATTCAAAGAAGTACAAACTTAGTACCAGGTTTCCTTTAACATATTAGTGATTCCGCGAACAATTTGTTATTATGCAGAAAGCATTGTTTGGCCTTTAAATAATGCATCTACCTGCAGGTGAAATCTGTCATGCTTAGTATGACTATGACTCTGTAGATCTCTCAAGTGAAATGCTCTTCGTATTCTCCCAGGTGAGAGTTGTCATTCACTGTAATAGAAATGTCAGGTTGACCTTTTTAATTTACATAACTAAAAACAATATTTGATTTATTTAGCATAACATTTTTTCTTGTATAATGAAAGCTATACCTCTGTTAACAATGCCACATTTGTATCTTTGTATGATTCCAGAGATTGTTCAGTTAATCCTTCCTGAAGACCTGACACTGAGCTTTACCATAGTAACAGTTGGACAAAGTGTTGTATTGAATTGTGGGATACAAGGAAACTTGAGGCCTCCTATTATTTGGAAACGGAACAATGTTATCTTGAACACCTTGGACTTAGAAGACATCAATGTAAGTTGGGAATCATTTATTTTTCTTCTCCAATTTTCCTCCATCATATTATTTAGGTTGGACTCAAATGTGTTAGCTGTGTCTGGCAATTTTTTTTTATTGCCTGACACAACTGATGACATTTTTTTTTGCATCTGTTTCATTGGTTCTGATAAAAAAAAATGTTGATTGTGGTGTTTTACTGTCTAGAGACGTCCAGCAATACAACTGACATAGTTGTTGTCAAAACTGATCCTAAAAAATAATAGGATCAATTTTGTCATTAGTTTGACTTATGGATTTCTGTACCATTCCATAGGGAAACAAAACTGAATTATGTTTTCCTTTTGATCTAAAAAAAGACTTACAGCAAAATTGATTTCTAAAACTTGATGTATGGTGGAAGTTAAGAAGTAAAAAAGAAGAAAAAGATAATTGGATGTAATGTTTAATTATTTGTAAGTACATCAATGTCCATTCTGGACTGACCATATTCAGCGCCCACCTCTAGATTGGGCAAATTATTATTATTATTTATTTTTAGAGCACAATTTATTCCATTGTGCTGTTCATTAGAAGGAGTTACAGACATAATACAGATATAAATTTAAGTCAATAAACTAATAATGACATACTGGTACAGAAAGTCTTGCGGTTTTACATTCTACAGGGTAATGGGGAAGGAGACATTAGGTTATGGTGTTGCTGCAACTTAGGTGGTGGAGAGGTGGGTTTTTTCAGGCTGTAAGCTTTTTTGAAGACATTAGTTTAAAAGGTCTATCTGAACGTTCCACATGTGGTAGATAATCATAGGTGTTGAGCCACAGAATTCCAGAGTATGGTGTATACCTGGGAGATGTTTTAGAGGCGATTGGATGAGAAACGCATAAGCGTGGAGGAGAGAATGAGGTCTTAGGAGGACTGGAGATTAAGAGAGGGAAGATAGCAGAAGATTAGTACAGAGATGTATGGAGGACATAGATCATGGATGGCTTTGTAAGTCAATGTTAGTAGTTTGGACTGGAGTGCCGTGAATGTTCTATCATTTATAACACTCACAAAACTTGAGTGCTGGCCATGAAAACTAAAATTAATACTGAAAGTGTTCCTCAAATGTAGTTTGTTACCCCAAGTGTACCATGACTTTAATGGTTGTTAAAATGCAGAAGACCTATAACGCACATTTTCCCAATTTATTATCAGTCAGCCTCCACAAGATGGTTGACACAAAATTTGTCCTCCAAGGTTGTCAAAATACCTGACTTTTATAATATAATATCTGACTTTGATCAGTCCACAGCGAAATGAGGTATAAAATGTTCAGAGCATAACATTGCTTTTACAAGTCTTTTCTAAGAGGAAAGAGAATTTAATGTTTCTTTTCTGCATTATGATAACTCTCTTGGTAAAGATAATGATATGGGTTGCAGTTCTTACTTACAATTATATGGAAAAACCACAGATAATAGTCTTCAATAGCATAATGCATTGTGCAAATGGAATTGTGTGCACGACAATGGCAATGTATTCTCCTTTATAATTAAAGATTCAGTTATTTTTTGTAGTGAATATGTTGCGATAGTTGTCATTCTTACTGGTGCATGGAGAAATTAGGATTTTGAATATAATATTGACTATAATTAAAGCACCACTCTAGTGTTTTTCTTTTAATTGTACCACTAGCGTAGTTAAATGAAATTCCGCTGCCCCTTCTCATACTCACCTGCTGCTGTATTTTTTCCATCGTTGCTTCCATTGGTCTCCGGCGAAAAGTGACCTGCCAGCAGCACCAGTGTTTAATGGAGGGGCGCAGAGGTCAGTTTTCAATACAAGTCTATGAGTGTCTCGTTCTGTCTCTCATAGACTTGCATTGAGCACATTTGAGTTAGCTTCTGACTTCCAGTCAGGCAGAAGCTGCCATCACAAGATGGTGCCGCAGTGCCAGAAGATAATGAAGACACTGCAGGGTGAGTATATGATCGGGGGCAGGGGACTTACATTTAAAGCACCACTCCAGTGCTGAAAAAAAATGCTGGAGTGGTGCTAAACCTCTTCTGTTAAAAACTCAAGAATTATAATCTATTGTTTATGAATAAATGGCTAACCAAGTAATACTAGAATGGGCTGGGAGCCGCAGTTAATGAGTGGCTCTCTAGGGGTCCAAGCAAGAGATTGACTTCTTTGATGTCTATACAGTTGTGCTCAAAAGCTTACATACCTCGGCAGAATTTTTGCTTTCTTGTCCTTTTTTCAGAGAATATGAATAACACCAAAACTTTTTCTCCATTCATGTTTAGTGGTTGGGTGAAACCACTTATTGTCAAACTACTGTGTTTTTTCTTTTTGAATCATAATGACAACCAAAAACATCAAAATGATCCTGACTAAAAGTTTACATACCATTGTGATTTTGGCCTGATAACATTCACACAAATGGGTTTGATTGGCTACTAAAGGTAACATCCTCACCTGTGACCTGTGACACATGCCAGGAAAATTGCTCAGGATGCAATGAAATACACACAAATAACATCAGCTGAAATACAGGACTCTCTGAAAACTAGCGGTGTGGCTGTTTCAATATGCACAATAAAGAGGCACTTGAAGAAAAATGGGCTGCATGTCAAGTTTCCAGATGAAAGCCAAAAGACCCTGATCAAAAGTTCACATACCCCATTTACAGTTCCTGTAAATTCCTGGGCTGTCTAACCTTAACTGCACGCTTGAGATCTCCCCAGATTGGCTCAATAATATTGAGTTCAGGAGACTGAGATGACCACTCTATAACCTTTACTTTGTTCTGCTATAGTCAATGACAGATCGAATTCTCCTTGTGTTTTGTATTGTTGTCATGTTAGAACATCAAAATACCTGCCATGCACAGCTTCCGGGCTGATGATTGCAAATTTGCCTCCAGTATTTGCTGATGGCGTGCTGTATTCATCTTTCCTTCAACTTTGACTAAGTTTCCAGTGCCTTTGTAGCTCACACATCCCCATAACATTAGCTATCCACCTCCGTGCTTTACAGTAGGAATAGTGTTCCTTTCATCATAGGCCTTGTTGACCTCTCTCCAAATGTAATGTTTATAGTTGCGGCCAAAATGTTCAATTTTGGCCTCATCACTCCAAATTGCCTTGTTCCAGAAGCTTTGAGGCTTGTCTCTGTGCTGTTTTGCGTATTGTCGGTGAGATACTTTGTGGCACAAAAAATAAAACAAAATACAATCATGCACCTCATTTTTCTTCAAGTGCCTCCTTATTGTGCTTCTTGAAACAGCGACACCGTTAGTTTAGTCTAGTATTTCAGCTGATGTTATTTGTGGGTATTTCTTTGCATCCCGAACAATTTTCCTGGCATTTGTCACAGCTCACAGGTGTATAGGTATTCAAACCCATTTGAGTCAACTTCTGTGCATATTATCAGGCTAAAATCACGAGGGTATGTAAACTTTTGATCAGGGTCATTTGGACAGTAGTTTGACAATAAATGGCTTCACCCAACCACTATCCATGAGTGGAGAAAAAGTTTTGGTGTTGTCTTTCATATTGTCTGAAAAAAGGCCAAGAAAGCAAGAATTCTGCTGGGGTATGTAAACTTTTGAGCACAACTGTATGTCCTATTGGGTCATAGAGACAGAAATCGATTTAAAGATAAAATCTCTTTATTAAAAGGTTCTACTCAGCATTAATATTCAGTATAATACTTTAGTCTTGCATTATTGAATACTCCAGGTTACCTGTCATTTTACTTTGAAAATGTTATATTTGAGTAGTCTAGTATTGTATTATCGTGTTGAAATTTAAAGCGGGTTTGAGAAATGCATTACTGGCACTTAAGAGTTTTTTTTTTTTTTCAAACAACACCCAATACGGTAGATGCACATTAAAATAAGTTTTCATCAGAGAGTCTTCTGAGGCAAACTGCCTTAAATGAAACATTATGCAGCTGATTATATATTATTTTGGAGATTTCTTGTATATACAGTATACCACTTTGCATGTATTTTTGTTTTGTTTGTTAGTTGAATGAAAGGAAATGCTGTAAAGATGCCAAAATACAATTTACCTCTTTCAAAATCTTTACCAGGGATTTGTCCCTTGATGCGGCACAAAAGGCTACAGCTGTACATCAATTAACATAAATTATATTTGCCAATAGATACATAGAAGAACTCGTTCTTTATATGCATAACTCACATTTAAATTTGTAGAAGTACCACCTGTTTTCTTAATCCCTTTTAATTATAATAATTTGTCTTTCATCTCCTTACCGTAATTTTCTGAAAATCAATAGCATACTGAAGATGCATTGATTAACAAAATAAAAAAGGCAGGAGATTTATTTAATATAAGCAGAGATATTCTGTAACACAGTATATCCAGGAAATTATGTAAAGTTCCATCTGCTTGTTGGAAAGAATCAGTATAATGATCAAGTTCTTAAAGGGGTTGTCTGTAAGTGTGAATTTAAGTTGAATATAATTGTTTAATTAATAAAAAACACCTTTTCTTATGTATTTCATCGAAAACTTCCCTAGCATTCCTTCACTATTTTAGCTTCCCGTTTTCTTGTCTTTCTTTGGATGATGTTCAGTTTGAGTTTTTCCAGCATATACTGGAGATTCTCAAATAGGACATCTTCAGGGACCCGTCATGTGGTCACTACTGCAGATGCCATCACTAACCTGAACAGGACGTCATCAAGGATGTTCTTTCAGGAACTGAGCTAAAGTCGGCTGCATTGAGCATGCACTGGTTGTCAACACTGTTGTGAGCTCCATATGCGCTTTATGCTAGTCACTCATTTTCTTTCAATACACACATAGTGTGCTCCCCTGCTGGCTTTAAGGAGAAGTGATGAGCCGGTAAGGCTACGTTCACATTAGCGTTGTGCGCCGCTGCGTTGGCGATGCAACACACAACGCACGCAAAAATGCAGCAAAACGCACGCAAAAACACTGTGATTTGCGATACATGCGTCGTTTTTTGCCGAAATTTGGATGCAAGAAAAATGCAACTTGTTGCGTTTTCTTGGTCCGACGCTTGCGGCAAAAAAGATGCATGCGTCGCACAACGCAACAAACAAAAACGCATGCGTCCCCCATGTTAAATATAGGGGCGCATGACGCATGCGTCGCCGCTGCATTGCCCAACGCATACCAGCATAACGCTAGTGTGAACGTAGCCTAAGAGAGCAACCCTTGATTATAGTGGCTGTGGCCTGTTGCAGTTACTTGCTTTTTTGATGTGAATCTACCTAGCATTTCTTGTCACATCCTTATTAATAATTGCTCTGGGGTATGTTATCTTTTACTTTTTTTAAACTTTAATAAAGGACACAATTTGATTTCTTACATGTTTACCAACCATCCACACTGCGTGCTGTTGCCGCATGTTCCTTTCCTGGAGTGTACCTATGCTTACCTATCTAGCAGAGTAGCAATTTTGAGACTTTGAGTTACAGTGGATTTTTGTTATCGGTTGGTGTTAATATAAAGCCTGGTAAACTGTTTATAACTGTTGTTTAGTCACTTTTATTCTGTTTAACATTTTTATAGACCAAATATTTATGTTGACGGTGATATCACATATGTAGTTTTTTATTTTATTTATCATCTTTAGTTTTAATGGGGAAAAAGTCAGGTGATTTGAACTTTTTTTTGTTATTTTTTAAACCTTTATATATATATATAAGTACTGTACATTAAGGGGACTTGTGTTAGGTTTCGAATTCCTGCCGCTGCACAGGGGGAATCTCGAACCATGTCCTCTGTGGTCTCCCATTCTCCTCCATCCAAGGTGGAGCCTGCTTAGCAGAGATGTCGGTCGCAGTGTGTGGCTCAAGCTGATACTGTGCATCTGGTTACAGCTACCATCCCAGTTTCAGCTGCCATCCCAGTTTCAGCATTTGTAACAAGCATTACTTAGCGGTGAGCAGATGTTTCAGGGACTAAGTCCTGCTTTTCTTCTACTGAGCATGCCCTTGGGATGACCTCTCATTGGAGGTCAGAGGTCACATGCTCAGGTCTTGTAGCGGCTCCGATTGGACCACTGGGAAGGTCGCAGAAGGATACATCTATAAAAGGCTCGCATGGTCGCTCGGCCATGAGCTACTATAAACCTAAATGGTGTGTGTGAGCTTATGTGATTGTATCTGGTGAATGCTTCTTAATGTTCCACTTCCCTTTCATTGTTGCTTGAGCATCAGGGTGAGTGGAGCTAAGATACAGCGCCAGTCAGTGGCTAAGCCTCCTCCACACACTAGGTCAGCGTCAGTAGTGGCGTACGCAAGCGCCCAGCTGCGTGCACTCCATGCGGTATTGCTTTCCTTTAGCGGTTCGCAGTTGTATCCACATTAATTATTTGAGCACAATTCCTTTGTCAGAGTAGGGTGGGCATTCCCGCTTGAACCCAGCATCTGTCTCCGGGCATCCTCAGGCGCGAGCTCAAACTCCACTGAGTGGCAGAGCGGGTTCAACCACCAGTGCAGTGGGGGTGAGCATTAGGGATCCCACTAGCACCTACTCTGCTGCGCCCTTTTTCAGCTAACAGGGTACAGCGCTCTATTGTGCTCTGTGACTCTGTGAAGCAACAGGGTTTGGATCTTTTCACACCGGGTGACGTTAATCCGTGTGTACTTTGGTGTAATACCGCCATAGAGTGCCGCTATTACTCAGCAGCAGGTACCATCTCACGGAAATCTCAAATTAATGTGATATTTGAGATTTGAAATCAAGTGATTTCTATTTCCTTTGTTGAAAATTTTAAAAATATAATCTAAATTGAAAAGTAATCAAATAAGTAATGAGAAATGCTAGAGTAAGAAGCAAGCGTTTGTGTTTTAGTAGTCAAGAGCAATGGATATGTGACTTAAAAAAGAGGATTAAAGATAAAGTCAGTGGTTTTGAAAGAACTTTAGTAAATATAATATAATCTACTTCAAGAATGTTTCAATGATCAAATAATGTTGACAAAATAAGTGGCTACATATAGAAAACAAAGTTGTAATCTCCCCGCAGGGGCTTAATTCCACTTATTGCGGCAGTGCATTGAACAGTTACAGTTACTGCTCACTGCACAGTAAGCATGATTGACAGCTAACTATTTGATACATTTCCAATTTTGCAAGTTTTCCCACCAACATAGAATGGAGAGGTCTGTAATTTTTATTGTAGGTACAGTCATGGCCAAAAGTTTTGAGAATGACACCAAAATTATATTTTCACATGATCTGCTGCCCTCTGGTTTTTATTAGTGTTTGTCTGATGTTTATATCACATACAGAAATATAATTGCAATCATATTATGAGTACCAATAGGTTATATTGACAGTTAGAATGAGTTAATGCAGCAAGTCAATATTTGCAGTGTTGACCCTTCTTCTTCAAGACCTCTGCAATTCTCCCTGGCATGCTCTCAATCAACTTCTGGACCAAATCCTGACTGATAGCAGTCCATTCTTGCATAATCAATGCTTGCATTTTGCCAGAATTTGTTGGTTTTTGTTTGTCCACCCGTCTCTTGATGATTGACCACAAGTTCTCAATGGGATTAAGATCTGGTGAGTTTCCAGGCCATGGACCCAAAATCTCTATGTTTTGTTCCATGAGCCATTTAGTTATCACCTTTGCTTTATGGCAAGGTGCTGCATCATGCTGGAAAAGGCATTGTTGGGCGCCAAACTGCTCTTGGACGGTTGGGAGAAGTTGCTCTTGGAGGACATTCTGGTACCATTCTTTTTTCATGGCTGTGTTTTTAGGCAAGACTGTGAGTGAGCCGATTCCCTTGGCTAAGAAGCAACCCCACACATGAATGGTTTCAGGATGCTTTACAATTGGCATGAGACAAGACTGGTGGGAGAGCTCACCTCTTCTTCTCCGAATAAGCTGTTTTCCAGATGTCCCAAACAATGGAAAAGGGGATTCATCAGAGAAAATGACTTTGCCCCAGTCCTCAGCAGTCCACTCCCTGTACCTTTTGCAGAATATCAGTCGGTCCCTGATGTTTTTTCTGGAGAGAAGTGGCTTCTTTGCTGCCCTCCTTGAAACCAGGCCTCACAGTGCATGCAGGAGCACTCACATCAGCCTGCTGCCATTCCTGAGCAAGCTCGGCACTGCTGGTAGTCCGATCCCGCAGCTGAAACACTTTTAAGATACGGTCCTGGCGCTTGCTGGTCTTTCTTGGGCGGCCTGGAGCCTTTTTTACAACAATGGAAGCTCTCTCCTTGAAGTTCTTGATGATGCGATAGATTGTTGACTGAGGTGCAATCTTTGTAGCTGCGATACTCTTCCCTGTTAGGCCATTTTTGTGCAGTGCAATGATGGCTGCACGTGTTTCTTTAGAGATAACCATGGTTAACTGAAGAGAAACAATGATACCAAGCACCATCCTCCTTTTAAAATGTCCAGTGATGTCATTCTTACTTAATCATGACTGATTGATCGCCAGCCCTGTCCTCATCAACACCCACACCTGTGTTAATGGATCAATCACTAAAACAATGTTAGCTGCTCCTTTTAAGACAGGACTGCAATGATGTTGAAATGTGTTTTGGGGTCAAAGTTCATTTTCTGGGCAAATATTGACTTTGCAAGTACAGTAATTGCTGTTAAGCTGATCACTCTGACATTCAGGAGTATATGCAAATTGCCATTGGAAAAAATGAAGCAGTAGACTTTGGAAAAATTAATATTTGTCTCATTCTCAAAATTTGTGTCCATGACTGTACACTTCCACTGTGAGAGACCAAGTCTTACAAAAATCCAGGAAATTACATTTCATGATTTTTCAATAATTAATTGCATTTTATGGCATGAAATACATATTTAATACAATAGATAAAAACAGAACTTAATATTTGGTAAAAAAACCTTTGTTTGCAAATATAGAGGTCAGACTTTTCCCGTAGTCCTTGACCAAGTTTTCACACACTGCAGCAAGGATTTTGGCCCATTCCTCCATACAGATGTTCTCCAGATCTTTCAGGTTTTGATGCTGTCACTGGGCGACATTGAGTTTGAGGTCCCTGCAAAGATTTTCTGTTGGGTTCAGGTCTGGAGACTGGCTAGGCCACTCCAAGACCTGGAAATGCTTCTTATGGAGCCATTCCTTAGCTGCCCTGGCTATGTGTTTTGGGTAATTGCCATGCTGGAAGACCCAGCCACTACCCATCTTCAATGCTCTTACTGAGAGAAGGCGGTTGCTAGCCAAATTCTTGTGATACATGACCCAATCTATCCTCACTTCAATACAGTGCAGTCATCCTGTCCCCTTTGCATAAAAGAACCTCCGAAGTATGATGTTTCCCCCACCATGCTTCCAGGTTGGAACATTGTTCTTGGAGTTACACTCATCATTCTTCTTCCTCCAAACACGGGACTGGAGTTGATACTAACAAATTCTATTTTGGTCAAATCTGACCACATGACCTTGTCCCATGCCTTCTCTGGATCATCCATATAGTCATTGGCGAACTTCAAACGGGCCTGGACAAGTGCTGGCGTATGCAGGGGAACCTTGCTTGCCCTGCAGGATTTTAATTCATGACAATGTGGTACATTACTAATGGTAATATTTGAGACTTTGGTACCAGCTCTCTTCTAGTCATTGAGCAGGTCCACTCATGGAGTGCTGGGATGATTCCTGACCTCTCTCAG
This sequence comes from Ranitomeya imitator, assembly GCF_032444005.1. Classification (NCBI taxonomy): domain Eukaryota; kingdom Metazoa; phylum Chordata; class Amphibia; order Anura; family Dendrobatidae; genus Ranitomeya; species Ranitomeya imitator. Next base: position 1,061,868,463 of record NC_091282.1, on the reverse strand, counting down.
AATCATCCTTATCACACAAGGTGAGATTTTGCATTGAGCCCCAGAATATTTTCGAAAACTTGTGGCAACAGTTGTCTTCTCACCAAGCTGCTGGCCTATTGTCCTGTAGCCAAGCCCAGCCTTGTGCAGGTCTTCAATTTTGTCCCTATTGTCCTTAGATAGCTTTTTAGTCTTGACCATGATGGAGAGGTTGGAGTGTGATTGACTGAATATGTGGACAGGAGTCTTTTATACAGGTAAGGAATTCAAACAGTTGCAATTTTTACAGGTAATGAGGGCAGAGCAGGAGAGCTTCTTAAAGAAAAACTAACAGGTCTGTGACAACCAGGATACTTGCTGGTTGGTAGGTGATGAAATACTTATTTCATGAAATAAAATGCAATTTAATTTTTTCACTATCATACAATGTGATTGTTAGGACTGGCGGAACACACCTAGTATATGGTGAAATAATATTGGTGCGTTCGCAGTCCGGGGTCCACCGTGCAGGTGAATACCTGCTGCTAGTAAATGGCAGCGCTATATGGCGGTGGAAGCGAACCCTGTTAAGCCACAGGTCCGCAATACCGCACTAATGAGTGCAAGCAAGGAGTCAGCGAACTCAATCCCAAGACTCAGGGTTAAAGTCCGTTCAGACTACTTGTGCACAACACCTCAACTGGGTGTGTTAGGTAACTGTTAGATATAGTTAGAGCACCGAAGTGCGAACTGTGCCATGCTGGCAGACACCACTAAGCACCTGGACATGGGTTAGGAAGCGCACTACTGGCACGTGGCGCCGCACTGGCAGTCACAGCAATAGACGCTGATTCATGTGTAACACATTGAGAGATTAGTTGGGCGCTAGATAGCAGCCATACACCTTACGCGAACAGTCATACATTAGGGTAGGGGTATTTAATGAATGACTTGCACTCACAACAAACACACGTATACAATTGTACACTAGCGCATGGCCGTGCGGTCATGCAAAGCTTATATAGCTGCAGCACGTTCAGGACCTTCCAATAAAGGACCAATGAGAAGCTGCCACAGAAGTTAGCACCTTCAGGACCTTCCAGGAGGACCAATGGGAACCGCTGCAGCATCTGAGCATGTGACCCTCGATCTCCAATGGGAGATCTCACCCTGGGCATGCTCGCTGCTGCCCAGCACTGGCTTTAATGGCAAAAGCTGGAAAAGCAACAGCAAGCCTAAGCACAGAGTGAGACTGAGCCAGATGCAAGGATCGACGTCTCTGCTGAGCAGGTTCAACTGTGGCAGGAGAAGAATGGGAGACCGCAGCATAAACAGCCTGAGATTCCCCCTGTGCAGAAGCAGGAACTTGACCCCTAAAAGTGATTTTCTGATTTTTAGTTTTAGATTCTGTTTCTCATATTTAAAGTGTACCTACAATAAAAATTACAGACCTCTCCATTCTTTGAAAGTGCAAAAACTTGCAAAATCGGCAGTGTATGAAATAGCTCTTTTCCTCACTTTACTCTGTGTACCAAATTATTATGCAAATTAGATTTAAGTGTAATAAAGATTTAATTGTTTTGTTTTTCAAATAAACTCGTGGATGGTATTGTGTCCCAGGGCTCAATGTATCCCTAAAATCAATCTTAAAAACACATGTGATAATTCGTTTTCAAGGTGATTCTAATTAAAGGAAAACTACTTAAAAATGATGTTCCACATTATTAAGCAGGCCACAGGTTTCAAGCAATATGGGAAATAAAAAGGATCTTTCTGCTGCTGAAAAGTGTTAAATAGAGCAATGCCTTGGACAAGGTTTGAAAACATTAGATATTTCACTAAAACTTAAGAGTGATCATCATACTGTGAATAGATTTGTGATTGAAACAGAGCACAGACAGAGTTAATGCAGATAATGGCATAATGTGGAAGTTTTCTGCCAGACAAATTCATTAGTTTAAGAGAGCAGGTGCCAAAATACCATTACAAAGCAGAAAACAGTTATTTGAAGATGTTGGTGCCTATGGAGTCCCTCAAACCTCAAGGTGTAGGATCCTTCAAAGGCTTGCTGTGGTGCATAAACCTACTATTCGGCCACCCCTAAACAGTGTTTACAAGCAGAAATAGTTGCAGTGGGCCCAGACATACTGTACATGAAGACTAATTTTCAAACAGTCTTGTTTACTGATTAGTGTCGAGCAACCCTGGATGGTCCAGATGGATGGAGTAATGGGTGGTTGGTGGATGGCCACAATGTCCCAATAAGGTGGCAACATCAGCAAGGAGGTGGAGGAGTCATGTTTTGGGCTGGAATCATGGGGAAACAGCTGGTATGGCCATTTTAAGCTTCCTGAAGGTGTGAAAATGACCTCTGCAAAGTATATAGAGTTTCTGACTGACAACTGTCTTCCATGGTATAAAAAGCAGAAATGTGCCTTCAGGAGCAAAATCATCTTCATGCATGACAATGCAACATCTCATGCTGCAAATAATACCTCTGAGTCATTGGCTGCTATGGGCTTAAAAGGAGATAAACTCATGGTGTGGCCACCATCTTCCCCTGACCTCAGCCCTATAGGAAACCTTTGGAGTATCATCAAGCAAAAGATCTATGAGCGTGGGAAGCAGTTCACTTCAAAAAGCAGCTCTGGGAGGCTATTCTGACTTCATGCAAAGAAATACACGCAGAAACTCTCCAAAAACTCACAAGTTCAATGAATGCAAGAATTGTGAAGGTGATATCAAAGAAGGGTTCCTATGTTAACATGTAACTTGGCCTGTTAGGATGTTTTGGAGTTAAATAGCTCTTTTGTTCAGTGAATGTGACCTCATAATGCTGCAAATTCCACAAATGAGCATTTTCAGTTCTTTAAAACATATCAAATGTTTAGAAATTCTACTGTGCCTAATAATTTGGAACAGTGCATTTTGAGTTTTTATTCATTTTGGAGATTATACTGTTATCATTCGGAGGTTTCTTGAATAGAATTTGATGTATACTCTAATGGGTGATGACTTTTATTAGACTGACTGCCATTTGCACTGACCATTTAGGAAAATTCGAGAAAAATATCATTTGCATAATAATTTGGAACATGGTGTGTTAGGTGTCAAGTTCTTGCCACAACACAGGGGAAATCTCAAACCATGTCCGCTGCGGTCTCACATTCTCCTCCAGCCGCACTGGAACCTGCTCAGCAGAGACGTCAATCCCAGTGTCTGGCTCAAGCTGATACTGTGCGCTTGGTTACTGCTGCCTTCCTAGGCTCTGCCCTTGTAGCCAGCCCTGATCAGTGGTGAGCAGACGTTCCAGGGATTAAGTCCTGCTTTTCCCCTACTGAGCATGCCCACGGGTCGACCTCTCATTGGAGGTCAGGGGTCACAAGCTCAGGACCTGTAGCGGCTCCTATTGGACCACTAAGAAGGTTCTGGAGAGCTACAACTATAAAAAGTTTGCATGGCCGCTCGGCCATGCGCTAGTATTATGCCTGTAATGTGTGTGTGTTGAATGTTCGTGAATGATGGAGCTACCTAACACCTGACAGTGCTATCCTGCACAAAAGCACGACTTTACTGCATCAAATCGGCAGCGACTGCCAGTGCGGCGCCATGAGCAATTAGTGCGCTTTCCAGGCCTAATTCAGGATGGTTAGTGGCGTTCACCAGAGCTGCACTGTACACACTTTTGTGCGGTAAATCTTAGAATTAGTTTCTCCCTGGCACCGCAGTTGTGGCGCCAAGCACTAGTGGACTAGAGGGGCTCTACCCCCAGTCCTTGGGGCAGAGTTCTGTGACCTTATCCTAGTGTTCACCCTGCGGTTCTGCGGCCCTGTGAAGCAACAGGGTTTGCCTCCTTTTTGATACCGGGTGAAGCTAACCCGTGTGTGATTACATTATACTGCCATATATTGCCCGCCATTACCAAGCAGCATCTCTGAGGACCCAGGAGCGTGAATGCACCTAGTACCTTCCTTATTATTATTTGGTGCGTTCCACTAGCCCTAACAATGGTGTACACTGCACAGTACACTTTTCCTGTCCTGTATCTGTATAGTGGGTGTCATTTTCAGCATCTGTATTATTTTGTACATATACACTGCACAGTACCACTTTTCCTGTGAACTAAAAGGAGCATTGGAGTTGGGGAGGGTCAGTGTTGGTTTCTTTATTATCTTCTACGTCTGCAATCCTATGAGCAAATAAAAATATTTCTGGACTAGCTGTTACAAGGAATTATCTTAGGGCATTATCAAATAATCTCCGTTCTCTGGCTATGGTTGAAACCATTCAATCACCTGCAACAGTGCTGGGAGAAAATAGGGAGCGGCGTTGCCATACTAGTCTCACCTCCAACTATGATCCACTACAGGATATTTAACCCACAACAGAAACAATTTCTGTTCTTGCATTTTTGTTTTTTCTTCACCTTTTTCTTAGAGCCGTAACATTTTTATCTTTTTGTCCACATAGACATATAGGGCTTCTTTTTTGAGAGACAAGTGGACTTTTGAATGACACCATTTATTTTACTATCTAGAGCACATTAGAATGGGAATACAAAATCCAAGTGCTGTGAAATTGTGAAAAAAACACAATTTTGACATTGTTTCTTTGGAATTGTTTTTATGGTGTACATTTTGTGGTAATTATGACTTCACAATGTGATTCTCCTTATCAGTACGATTACAGGGAAACCAAACATGTTCAGTTTTTTAATTATTTTAGTGGTAAAAATTAAAACAAGTATAACAGCTGTCTGTTTAACTTGTGCTTGTTATCAAAAATAGAGGTGACCCCATGTCTTTTTTTTACATGTTGCGCTGGCTAATCACAGTCATGCCAAAACTTGTCATGGCTGTGATGGAGCCAGAAGTGATATTACCTGAAAATCATGTATGAGCAGTTGAGCCCAAACAGTAACATGGATTTCCTTGACAAGTCCTTGTTCCGGGTACGTGCATGGACACTAGGTGTTGAGTATGGACCCCCAACTTTACTGTTCATGCTCACTCACCACTGATCATAATTTTAAAGGTCAGGTTGTAACAGACTCAATAAGGCAATGCTCTTGATTTGGTTATTTCTAAGAATAAAAAACTTGTAAGGAATGTCACTGTTCGCTTAAACTTGGTACCAGTGACCACAGTTTCATTTTGTTCTGTAAAAAAAAGAACTAAGTCGGGAAAAGTTGAAGGCTGTATCTCAGTAAATTGATTGGGAACAGCTAGTGTTAGATACTGATACAAATGGTAAACAGGAGAAATTTTAATCCACATTAGTTAACTATACTGAAAAGTTTACTACTGTAAATAGCAATTACAGACAACAAACATTATTTTGACTTGTACAAAAAAATCTATTCATTATTCCAAAAAAGTAATTTAAAAATAGAGATATTGGAGGTGGGGTAATGTCTATTATAGTCTTAACATCTTCGCAGAGCTCAAGAGAATCTGTGAAAGTAATATATTCAACTAAAATTCAAAATGAAAAGTGGGTAGTCAAAGAAATCAAGAAAACCAAAAATCACACCTAAAATTGAGAGGAATAGATCTAAGCAATAGCACAATACTGAAAAATACTTGGGTATACTAATAGATCACAGACCGACCATGAGTTAACAGTGTAATGCAGCAGCAAAAAAGGCAAACACTCTTCAGGGATCTATCAAGAGAAGCATAGAGTCTGGATCATTTGAAGTAATTATCTATTTCTACTCAACCTTGATCAGACGTGATCTGGAATACTGTATATGGTTCTGGGCACCACATTGAAAAACTGGAGCAAGTTTAGAGAAGAGCTACCAGGAAGGTGAGCGGACTGCAAACTATATAAAAGGAATGGTTATAGGATCTGTGGATATTTAGTTTGCAAAAAAGAAGGCTAAGATGATACTTAATAGCTGTCTGCAATATCTGAAGGGCTGTCACAGTGTAGAGGGATCATCATGATTTTCATTAGCATATGAAAAACATGAGAAGCAATGGATTAATCTAATAGGGAGAAGATACAGAATAGATATTAGAAAAAAACTTTTTAACAGTGAGAATGATCAATGAGAGGAACAGGCTACCACGAGAGGTGGAGAGTTCTCCTTCGATGGGAGTCTTCAAAACAGAGGCTGAACAGACATCTGGTTTAGTGAATCCTGCATTAAGCAGGGGGTTGGACACAGTGACCCCGGATGTCCTTTTCAACTCTTACATTGTATGATTCTATGAAATCCTCAAAAATTGGCATAGGTCGGTCCCATTAATAAAGCAAATGGAGAGTTGGTTACTGATGAAAAAGAAAAAAGCAGAAAAAAGGCATATTTAGATTTGCCACACCTGCAAAAGCCCAATCTATCAAAATATAAAATAATGAACACATTCAGTAAATGCTCTAAGGAGAAAAAAATTGAATGCAAGAATTCCTTTTTTGTTTGTTGCAACTCCCTAAAAATGCACTAAAAAAGCTTTAAATCAAGAAAATTGGATGTGCTTAGTTTTCCATGCAAAAACATGGTTCAATAGAAACATAAAATAATTACAGATCTCACTCTCGCACCTCTCCAGTCCATCCTTAACCCTGCTGCCTGACTAATTAATCCCTCTCCTCGCTACACTCCTGCTTCCCCCCTTTGCAGATCCATTCACTGGCTCCAATTTCCCAGCGTATCCAGTTTAAATTATTAACACTGACCTACAAAGCCATCCATTACTTTTCTCCTCCGTATATTTCCGAACTAATCTCTAAATATCTTCCCTCACGCAATCTCCGGTTCTCCCAAGACCTCCTTCTCTCCCCCACACTTACTCATTCTTCACCCAATCACCATCAAGATTTCTCCCAAATATCCCCCATCCTCTGTAATTCTGTGCCCCAACATGTCCGGTTATCCACCACATTTGGATCCTTCAAACGGAACCTGAAAACCCATCTCTTCAAAAAAGCTCACAACCTGTAATGACGACACGTCCACCTCAATACCATCAGAGCTACTGCTTCCCCTGACCTACTGTCTCCTCCCCCATAATCCTGTAATGTATAAGCCCACAAGGGCCGGGTCATTGCCCCTCTGTACCAGTCTGTCATTGTTAGTTGGTTTACTGTAAGTGATATTTGTATTTTAATGTAACCCGTGTCATGTACAGCACCATGGAATTAATGGTGCTATATAATTAAATAATTATAATAATAATCTCAGAAAATGGCAATATAAAGCACATTTTTCACAAATTTCACTTCTGTTTACCATTTAAATTAAAAAGGAAAAATGTTTGTGATCACTGTAATCGAATGCTACAATTTTCCAGTACATTGCATGGCAAAATGAATGGCATCATTCAAAACTACAACTTGTTTGCAAAAGACAATCCCCCATAAGTCATATTGTTGAAAAAATAAAAAGTTATGGCTGAGTGAAAAAGAGAAGGAAAAAACAATTGTGCAAACAGTGTAAAATAGAGGTTAAAAAACCCAGCTCCATTATTGCTGGATCCCGATTCATAATCTACAGTTCCACTCGATTGGTGCAAGGCTAATATAGTACCCATTTTCACAATGGGCTCTAAGTCTTCTCCATGTAAATGTAGATTAGGACATGCAGAATTTGTTTTGATAAAAATATTTGTGGGACTTATAAATGACTATATACAGGAGTACAGTAAATAATTTAAACTCTTCAATTAATTTATTGATGATATAGACAATGATATTGTCTATAGCAATGTTTCTATTCTTTCAGATGACACCAAGCTATGTACTATAGGGTAGGTTACAACAGATGTTTTTTAAGATACAAGTTGAATGGGACAAACTGGGTGTCTGGGCATTCATTTGTTAGATGAGGTTTAACATGGATACATATACAGTTTTGCATCAGAGGGAGTTTGGGTGCATTGTAAAATTGAGATCCAGTCAAACTAGGAACATCACATTTTGAGAAGGATCTTGGAGTACTTGGGGACCACAGGCTAAATAATGCCATACAGTTAGATCAGCTTCTTCTAAGGCCAGCAGGATATTTTAATGCATTCAAGAAGAATGGACTTGTTGGACAAGGATATTCTGTAATATTACCACTTTTCAGTGTTAGCTAAATCTCGTCTTAAATGTACAGTTCAATTCTGTGCACCAGTTCATAGAAAACATGCACTGATTTTAGAAAAGGCACAAAACTGAAACACTGCATGAAGCAGCTTAGTTGTGAGGAGGAATGAACAGAATTACTTTTATTTAACCTTGAGAAGAGACGGCTGATTGGCAACATGAATTACTTACAGAAGTAAATAAATTCCCCATTCATAAAATGACTCCCTCCTTCAGGACAGACAAAAAAGTTCAGTCTCCAGAGGTGACAAAACTTCTTTACCATGAGAACTATTAATCTGTGGAACAGTGTCCCTCAGGAGCTAGTCACAGCGGGAACCGTTGATAATGTCAGAACGGGCTTATTTGCTTTCTTTGATAAGGATAGTGCAAATACTTATGTAAATGTATTCTTGTTCTGAATATTGATTCAGTTGATCAACACTCAGGAAGGGATTCAGGTAAGATAATGTGCTGTTTTACACAGATTGGTTCATGCATAACAAATGTACTGTAACTATACCCCTGTTCTGTATTCCATATTCTTTATTAACTCTCAGTTGAATTTTTTTCAACCATTCTATGTACGGTAACTGTGTATGGTTGTCTGGCAGATAACATTTTTGGCCAATTAAAAAGAATGTATAAAAAATAAAAATAGTAACTTACATCATCTAGCCCACTCCATTTCTTTTTCACTCCTGACTTGATCCCACTATGGTCTCAGCTTCCATTTATATTTTCATCAAACACAGATGTTAAGAATTGCTTATTATTGGCCACAGTTGGACCTGCCTTAATGATAGTCAGTTTTGTGGGCGTTATTGGGAACCTGCGAGGTGCCAGGCAGCAAATCCATGCTACCTGTTTCACAAGCAGCGTGTTAGGGGTCGAGTTCCTGCCTCTGCACAGGGGGAATCTCGAGCCATCACCGCTGCGGTCTCCCATTCTTCTCCTGCCGCAGTGGAGCCTGCTCAGCGGAGGCGTCGGTCCCAACATCATGCTCAGTCTGACACTGTGCGAAGGGTTACTGCTGTTCTTCCAGCTTTTGCCATTGTAGCCAGTACTGGTAAGCAGTGAGCAGACGTCTTTGGGACTAAGTCCTACTTTTCCCCTTCTGAGCATGCCCAGGGTAAGACCTCTCATTGGAGATCAAGGGTCACATGCTCAGGTACTGCAGCAAATCCTATTGGTCCTCTAGGAAGGTCCTGAAGGTGTTCAACGTCTGTGGCAGCCTCTCATTGGTCCTTCTAGGAAGGTCCTGTACGTGCTGCAGCTATAAGAGGTGCGCATGACTGCACGGCCATGCGCTAGTATCAATTTATGTATGAGCTCAGCGCCAGTGTGGTCATGTTTGTATGCAGTCAGGGACCCAGCTGAAATAAGCCCCTAGAATGCTGGCACCTCCGGCGAGGAGTTTTGTGTGTGTGTATTCAGGGACCTGGCTGAAATAAGCCCCTAGAATGCTGGCCGGCGAGGAGTTTAATGTTTGCATTTGACTGCATGACCACCATCTGCTCTACTAAGTAGCTGTGTGCCTCTGTGAGCCAAACAGGGCACAGCGTTATCTTTGCTAACAGACTCTGTGAAGTAACAGAGTCTGTTTATACTACTATATTGTACCGCCATGTCTAGCTGCAGGTGCTTTCCTGCACGGTGGATCCCGGGTTGCGAGCGCACCAACTTCTTCTAATAAATATATATTCGGTGCGTTCCGCCGACCCTAACAGTATACTAGCGCCAGGGTTTGGCTAGTCATGGCAGACACACAGCAAGCCATGCGGTACATATAGCAGCTGGAGGGTAGGTTGGCAGCTCTTGAGCACACAACCTCAGCTGTGGATGTAACCGCAGTTGCTGTTCAGGCTGCTAGCATGGCTGCAGCAACCATGTCCACTGCCACCCCTGTTCCGACTCTATCTCGCCTCCCGCTGCCAGAGAAATTTTCTGGTGATAGTAAATCTTGTAGGGGTTTCGTGAGCCAGTGTTCTGTACATCTCGAGCTTCTGGCCGCACGTTTCCCCACAAGAGCGGGCTTAGGTGGGATTTATTGTGTCTCTCCTGTCGGACAGGGCGTTGGAGTGGGCTACACTGCTGTGGGAGCATGGCGATCATGTGGTGCAGAGTGCTCTGTTGTTCCTGAGACCTCTGAAACAGGTCATTTTAAGACCTCGTGTCACCCATGATACTGCGCTCCAGCTGTTGGCATTGACTCAGGGCTCGTACTTGGTCAGCCATTTTGCCATCCACTTTCGCACCCTAGCATCTGAGCTGGAGTGGGCGGATAAAGCCCTTACTCCGATATTTTGGAGGGGGCTGGCTGACCACGTGAAGGATGCTCTGACCACTAGGGAGATTCCCGCCACACTGGAGGAGTTAATAACTGTACTCGTCTTCTCAAAGACAATTTCATACAAACATATGATGTTTGCACAGGATAACCCATAATTATTTTCTAGTTGTGTCTCCCAGCTCTATAACTTTGACCTATGAGGATTACAATCTGCAAGCTGAGAGAGCCTCATTAAAGTAGCGACAAAAAGAATTGTGACCGCACATATAAAAGTTGCAGATTTGAACTAATTTTGACTATAAAGTACATTATTTATATATTGATGGCCTATCCTTAGGATAGGTCATCAATATCAGATAGATGGTGCAACACTCGGAACCACCGCTAATCAGCTGTTCACTTTTCCAATGGCATCAAGGTGTAATTGCCATTGCCAAGTGTTGTAAATCCTCCCCCTATTCAAATAAATGAGGGTTAATCTGCAGTACCCAGCTGCTGCTGCTATACAGTGGATGGAGCTGTGCTGTTGCTCTATGGAACTGCAAATTCCCTCATCAAAGAGAAAGAGGACTAGAACTCCGGTGCCACCTATTGGAAGTAGCAATCCTAAAAGTCAATATCGACCCTTTAACAAGTCTTGTCACACTTAGGATAAAAGCCAATCCAGAATCTCAATTTGTAGACGTGTTTCGGGGTGTTGCTCTTCCTCAACACAAAGCATGAGATATGATTTGGCTGTATAAGAGACCTCAGACTGGGGTTCTGCAAGTGTAAGGAGACTTATGGGTCATGCAATGCTCTTCTGGGAAATGAATATGCAAATAAAGTCTCTTTACACTGGCATGTTAGGCATTTCACTCTCTGTAAGGATAACAATAGGCCATTAGCATAAAAATATTAGACAACCTCTTTAATAGAAAAATACACCTCTTCTTTCAGACAACACCTTGATGTAGCTGATGCCTTATTTTTAGATCTACTATTCTTCAAATTTAGCATCTGTTATTTGTTTCACTTGAGAATAACATCATCGAAGAACCTTCATTTATTATTATCTCAGCAAGAGAACTTGTTCCAGTCACGCAATAATTTTTAATGTTTTTTTTTTTTGTGATGAATTTTACCTGCGAAATCCTCCCTAGCCATGAGGCAGGTTTTAACCCCTTTGTGGCATGTTCCATACTAGTACTGCTCTGCAGGAGGTGCCCATAGCAGTAATAATATGGTGCCGCAATCCCTGCGGCCTCACAGTAAGTGCTGCGGTGATCATGGGCAGGTGTCAGGTTATGTGACAGTTGACACTCTGCAGCAATGCCCATGATCAGTAGTGATAGTGGCATAGAGAAGCATCGTGCAGAGAGGGTGCTCCCTGCGTGCTTCCATCAGGACATCGTGATCATATCGCAATGTCCTGTTTGTCTCCATGGAAACCCCCGGCACCAAGATGGCTGTGGGGTCTTTCCAGGTCCGGAAGTGAAGTGGCTTGTGAGCGATTGCTGAGAGCAGGCACTGACATGCCTCCTTTCCTGCCTGTGCAGTGCAGAGTGTCAGATCAGCAATATGACATTATATAGTAATGTCCCATACTGGGACATTGTAATAAAGTTTTAAAAAAATATTATAAAGTGTAAAAATAATAATAATAAAAAATATCTCTAAATAAAGAAAAAAGAAGAAACAAATATGTTTCCAATAAATACATTTATTTATGTAAATAAAAAAACAATAAAAGTACACATATTTGGAATTGCCACATCCATAATGACCTGCTTTATAAAACTGTGCCACTAGGTAACCCCTTCAGTGAACACGGTAAAAAAATAAATAAAGAACAATGCAAAAAACAATGCTTTATCATCATATCACCAAGCAAAAAGTGCAATAAAACATGATCAAAAAGACGGATATAAATAAAAATGTTACCGCTGAAAACGTCATCTTGTCCCGCAAAAAACAAGCTGCCATAAAGCTCCATCAGCAGAAAAATAACACATTTATACCTCTAAGACTAAAGTGAAGCAAAAATAATTAGTTTTTCGATAAAATAGTTTAAATTGTGTAAAAGCGCCAAAACATAAAAAAATATATAAATGAGGTATCGCTGTAATCATACTGACTCGAAGAATATTGCTGCCTTACCAATTTTAGCACACGCGGAACGGTTAAAAAAAAAACCAATTGCTTGTTTTTGTTCATCCTGTTTCCCAAAAATCGGAATAGAAAGCGATTTTTTATTTTTTTTAAAAATGTCATATTTCCCAAAAATGGTACCAATAGAAATGTCAGCTTGTCCCGCAAAAAAAACAAGCCCTCACATGACTCTGTTGGCTGAAATATGAAAAATTAATAGCTCTCAAAATATGGTGATGCAAAAACTAGTTTTCGCAATAAAAAGCGTCTTTTAGTGTGTGGCAGCAGCCAAGCAGAAAAACCCAATATAAAATCTGTTATCTCTGTAATCACACCGACCCGAAGAATAAAATCGCCTAATCACATAAAAGTGCTGTCTGCATAAAAAATAAATAAAACCAATTATTCACATGCTGTTGATTTTTTCATCCTGCCTCTCAAAGATCGCAGTAAGGCTCAGCGCACATTTATCCTGCGCTCTGTGCTGAGCGCTTACATCAGGGTGTCTGTGTAAATATCTGAAACACGTGATTAAAACAGAACCACTGGCTGAGGATTCCCTATAATGAGGCAAATGGAGGCACAGCTGTGATCTGGCATGTCCGTCTTTTTAGGATTGCATAAAAGTGCTGTCAGCTATAGTTTTATGCACTTCTGAAAATAAGAACACCACGGAACAGAGACCAGATGGAGTCCAGTGTAACTCTGCTGCCTTAATATTGGGAATGGATCCATCGGGGGTTTCACCTGAATCACATCACTCAGAAATTTAGATGGAAACTCCAAAGTAAGTGCTCAGCGTAGAGTGCCGTATAATTGTGATCTCAAACGTTATGTAAAATGTTCCCAATAAAAGGATCCACTTAATCCACACAAAAAAGCAAGACCCCACTCTGTTATCTGTTGATGGAAATATAGGAGGCTTCCACTTTACTGGTAACACAAAGGCTCTGGAAGAACGAAATGGCTCCTCACCCGACAAAAGAAATTCAGCAAATTCTCCTTTTCCAAATCCAAATGCCCCATCCATTCTGAGCCCCAGTGTGCCTAAATCACATATAGCACTCACATGTTTGGCATTTCTGTAGTGATGAGAGCCCACTTAAATTACGGATGTGTATATCAAGAAGCATGAACTGGGCATAATGTGCTGGTGACTGCAAATGCAGTTTGCATTCTTCACTCAGCAACATTCACTGCTGCCTGTTTCTGGAAAACACCCATAGAGTCAAAATCATCACTACGTCTGTACATAAATTCCCATACTGTTATACTTTCCAAAATGGGGTCACTTGAGGGGGGTTTCTGCTTTTCTAGCACTTAGGGGCTCTTTATATGGAATCCACAAACTAGTCTAGGAAAATCTGCGCTCAAGGAGGCAAATAGCGTTCTGTCCCTCCCGAGTCACTCTGTATGGCTGAATAGCCATATTTAGGCTATTTCTACATTCTGCAGAAATTGTGGGACACATTCTGCTGCCATTTTTACCCATTTCTCAGTGTAAAAATGTAAAACTTGGGGCTTACACACAATCTTGGTGGTAAAAATGTAAATTATTTTTTCTTCACTGCCCAATGGTATAAAGGTTTGTGAGACACCCGTGGTGTCAATATAATCATTGCACTCCTAGATGAATTCATTGAGAGGTTTATTTGGTAAAATGGGGTCACTTATGGGGGGTTCTGCTGTTCTGGCACCTCAGTGGCTTTGTCAAATTAACTTGTCACCCTCAAGCAAGTGCACTGTAATAAGGCGCTACTTCCCTTCTGAGCTTTGCACTGTGCCTCAAAAGTAGTTTTCAATGACATATGGTGTATCGGTGAAATCGGGAGAAATTGCACAACAAAAGTAGGGGTCCATTTTCTCCTTTTGCCCTTACGAAAATACAAAATGTGTAGCTATAAGAGAATTTTTTGGGAAAGATGTGATTTTTTTTATTTTCACTGCTTACTGCTATAAACTTCTGTGAAGCAGAGAGTTCAAGGTGCTCAGTAAACATCTAGATAAAGTCCCAAAGGGGTCTAGTTTCCAAAATGATGTCACTTGTGGGGGTTTTCACTGTTTAGGCACATCAGGGGCTCTTCAAATGCAACATGGCAGACGCTAATTATTCCATCAAATTTTCCATTCCAAAAGTCAAATGGCGCTCCTTCTCTTCCAAGCCCTGCAATGCACCTGAACAGTTGTTTTCCTCCACATATTGTGTATCAGCATACTCAGGAGAAATTGCACAACAAATTGAATGGCACAACTTCTTCTTTTACCCTTATCTAAATGCAAAATTTGGAGCTAAAAAGATTTATTTGGGAATAAGGTGATTTTTTTTTATTTCAACGGCTCTACGTTATAAACTTCGGTGAAGAACCTGTAGGTTCAAGGTGCTCAATACACATCTAGATAAGTTCCATAAGGGGTCTAGTTTCCAAAATCATGTCAAATGTTGGGGGTTTCTACTGTTTAGGCACATCAGGAGCTCTCCAAACACGACATGGCAACCGCTAATTATTCCAGCATATTTTACATTCAAAAATTCAAATGGTGCTCCTTTCCTTCTGAACCCTGCTATGCACCCAAACAGTAGTATTCTCTCAGCATATGGGGTATCAGCATGATCAGGAGAAATTTCTCAACTAAATGTATGGTCTATTTTCTCCTGTTACCCTTGCAAATGTAAAAAAAATAATAGGCCTAAATGAAAATTTTTGTGAAACAAAAGTCAATGTTTATTTTTCCTTCCAGATTCCAAAAATTCCTGTGAAGCACCTGAAGGATTAATAAACTTCTTGAATGTTGTTTTGAGTACCTTGAGGGATTCAGTTTTTAAAATGGTGTCAATTTTGGGTATTTTCTTTCATATAGACCCCTCAAAGTAACTTCAAATATGATGTGGTACCTAAAAAAAAGAGGTTTTGTAAAATTTGTTGAAAAAATGAAAAATTGCTGGTCAACTTTTAACCATTCAACTATCTTGTGCAATATGACTCTCTGATTTAAGGGCATAAAAATAAAAATGTGAAATTTTTTTACATTTTTCCCAAATTTCTTTTTTTCTCACAAATAAACGCAAGTCATATCAAAGAAATTTTACCGCTATCATAAATTACACTGTGTCACGAGAAAACATTTTCCGAATCACCAGGATCCTTTGAAGCGTTCCAGATTTATTACCTCATAAAATGTCAGTGGTCAGAATTGTAAAAATTGGCCTGGTCGTTAAGGTGAAAACAGGCTTCATCTCAAAGGGTTTAACCATGGGTTACCATGCAAACACAATAGATAAGCAACACTAAGGGTATGTGCCCACGCTGCGGATTTTCCTGCAGATTTTTCCACAGCGGATTTGGAAAATCCGCAGTGCAAAACCACTGCGGTTTTCACTGCGGATTTTCTTGCGGTTTCTTCTGCGGATTCTTCTGCGGTTTTTCACCAGCACTTTCCTATTGGTGCTGGTTGAAAACCGCTGCGGAATCCGCACAAACAATTGACATGCTGCGGAAAATAATCCACAGCGTTTCCGCGCGGCATTTTCCGCAGCATGTGCACAGCGTTTTTTTTTTCCCTTAGGTTTATATGGTACTGTAAACTTTGGGAAAACTGCTGCGGATCTTACAACTTAGTGCAAAAAATGGAAAACAAATAGAATAAAGAGGGACTTGTCCATGGACTTTCACTGTGGGACAAAATGATTATTATTATTATTATTATACATTTTTATAGCGCCATTTATTCCATGGCGCTTTACATGTGAATACGGGGCAAATATAGACAATTACATTAAACATGAGCAGATAACAAGGCACACGAGTACATAAGGAGGGAGGACCCTGCCCGCGAGGGCTCACAGTCTGCAGGGGATGGGTGAGGATACACTAGGAGAGGGTAGAGCTGGCTGTGCGGCTGTTCAGTAGGTTGAGGATCACTGCAGGCTGTAGGCTTGTCGGAAAATTATGAAAAGATTTGAGGTTTTAATGTCATTAGAAAGCTCTTTATGAGCGCAAGTAACAATATGTTCGAAGTTTATTAATACTGGAAACATTATTTCTTACATATACAAAACTGTTAAGTGATTAAGCAATATTAGAATTAAATGTGTATACTTATTTCTTTAATTTGTTTCTTTGTGATACATTTACTTCCTTTATGTCCTCAACCTTTTTGGGTGGGTGAACTGCACTCTTGTTGTGTTCATATTACAGATTGCACACTTGACGACTGCTGGAGATTCAAGACTTCACTGATCTGGCAAATATCTTGGATTCCAAAATATTTAATCATATGGTTTATGAGCACAGAGAGATTTCAAACCTTAATGATTAAATATGGCTCTGTCTTTGCTGAAGATATACATTTTTTGTAATGAAAGACTTATAAATGTACATATACACACCTGAATTGTTTGTTATCCATGAGACAGACATCATCTGCCCCCAAAGAATAAATTATCTGGGAAGAGCTAAATGATGTACACGTTGTTATCTCATGGCTTATATCAGATAATGAGATTTGTTCTCTCACAGAAAACACTAGAGGCGCGATTAATGATAACTTCCTACCTGATAAAAACTAATGAGAAATGTCATCATTTGAAATAATCCTGTAACTATATTTATACGTTAGTATTAACATAACATTATGCATGAAAAATAATAACAGATGGCAGAAAATGTTGAGTTGTTAAAGCAAAAATAAGGAATCTATATTCTATATCAAAGGTCTGAGAATATTTTACAAATACACCATTTAATATTTACATCAGATTATTAAAGTGTGGGAAAACATGTGGTTAGGATATGATTAAAGTGATCCTTCTACCTCTGCTGCAGTTTTCCGTAAATATGGTAAAATTATACCTTCAAATTATAGTCAAGAGGCAAATATAGTATGCTGCTTAATGGGTTATCCTGGATAAGAAAAAAAAAAAGAAAAAACAACTCAAAACCGGAAATACAAAAAACAATACAACAGCTAATGATTTTCTATTGAACAAATAGATAATTGATTATCTATTAAAAAAGCTGACTTTATCAGTAATACGGATGGGACTTTACACCTACAGTGGGGAAAGTACCATATTTGATACACTGCTGATTTTGCAAGTTTTACCCACCTTCAAAGAATGGAGAGGTCTGATTTTTATCTTAGGTACACTTTAACTGTGAGAGACAGAATTTAAAATTAGAAAACAAACAGAAAATCACATTGATTGATTGTTAAATAATTAAATTGCATTTTATTGCTTTAAAAAAGTATTTGATCATCTACCAGCCACCAAGAATTCTGGCTCTCGCAAACTTTTTGTCATGGTTTACTGTGCTCTTGGGTCAGGTAGTTGCAAGGTTAACTCTTATGGCCTCTTTCTGGGTTCTGGGAGGCTTTTTATAGCCTCAATCTGAGGTCAGTCCTTGTCGTTTATACTCTGACCATTGGCTGAGTGTGTCTGACCCTGGTGTGCCTCTGCTTTGTGCAAGTACTAGTCTGTCTGTTTGGTTTCTGATTTGGTTCTGTCGCTGTTGTGATTTCTGCCTGCTGTTTTTGTACTGTCTATTGCCCGTTCTGGTTTTTCTGATCTATTGCTACGTCCTGACTATTCTTCTGATTGCCCCTGTGTACTGCGCCGCCCTCTCTGTGTATGACCCCCGCCTGTCCGACCTGAGTTCCCCTCTCCTTTACTTTAGTTTCCCTGTAAAGACTTACACCCATCTCCAGCAGCAGGACGCTAAGCCCCACCTCCTGTGGTCACATGATCGCAGGTCCTCCTGTTCTCTGCCATACTCAGCACGCTGTGCAGGTCCCGTCTGTCTGAGTTTTCCTTGGTATCTGACCCCGGGTCCTCCTGTAGTGTGGGTGAGTCACCCTGTTTAGCCGTGACAGTGTTTCGGTGCTGACAGGATCTTGACACTTTTTTAATTTTTCGTAAAGAAGCCCTCCTACTCTTCACTCATAACCTATAATAATTGCACCTGTTTGAACTCATTACCTGTATGAAAGACTCCTGTCCACACACTCAATCACACTCCAACCTCTCTACCATGGCAAGACCAAAATGCTGTCTAAGGACACCGGGGACAAAATTGTAGACTTGCACAGTGCTGGGATGGGCTAGATGACAATAGGAAAACAGTTTGGAGAGAAGGCAGCAACTGTTGATGCAATTATTTGAAAATGAAATAAACACAAGATGACTGTCAATCTTCCTAGGTCTGGGGATCCATGGAAGATCTCGCCCCATGAAGTAAGGATGATTCTGAGAAATGTCAAGAAACAGCCCAGAACTACATGGGAAGACCTGGTCAATGACCTGAAGAGAGGTGGGACCACAGTCTCAACCATTACCCTTAGTAACACAATACGCTGTCGTTTATTAAAATCCTGCAGAGCACACAAGGTCCCCCTATTCACGCCAGCTAATCAACAGGCCCATTTCAAGTTCACAAATGACCATCTGGATGATCTAGAGGAGGCAAGGGAGAAAGTCATGTAGTAAGATGAGACCAAAATAGATTTTTTTGGTATTAACTTCACTCACTGTGTTAGGACAAAGAAGGATGAGTACAACCTCAAGAACACTGTCCCAACAGTTTCCATGGAGGGGCAAACCATATACTTTGGAGGTGCTTTTCTGCAAAGGGAACAGGATGACTGCACCGTATTGAAGGGGGTGGATGGGGTCATGTATCATAAGATTTTTGCCAACAGCCTCCTTCCCTCAATAAAACCATTGAAGATGGGTTGTGGCTGAGTCTCCCAGCATGACAATGACCCAAAACACACCAGGGCAACTAATGAGGGGCTCAATAAGAACTATTTCAAGGTTATGGAGTGGCCTAGCTATTCTCCAGACCTGAACCCAATAGAAAATCTTTGGAGGGAGCTGAAGCTCAATGCTGCCCAGTGACAGCCTTGAATACTGAAAGATTTGGAGAACATCACTATGGAGGAGTGGGGCAAAATCCCTGCTGCAGTGTGTGCAAACTTGTTCACAAAGTACAGGAAAAGTCTGACTTCCGTAATTGAAAACAAAGGTTACTATATCAAATATTAAGCTCTGTTTTTCTATTATATCAAATACTTATTTCATGCAATGAAATGCAAGTTAATTATGTAAAAATCATACAATGTGATTTTCCTCTCTATACATGGTGGCAGAAATGTTATTAAAGCTGTGTAATCAAATCTATCCTATTTATATAGGCTCTTGTATTAATGAAATTATTTGTTTCTGCTTTAATATTTGATATTCACATATTATTAGTTAATATGGGTTAAATTAAAATCCTGATCTTGCTATACATTTCTTAATGAGGGAGCTTTGACCTATAGTGGCTTGTGAAAGTATTGCAGTCTGTGTTTAAATACACAGTGTCTGCAAATTGAGATTCTGGTTTGGTTTTTATCCTAAGTCATGTGACAAGACTCATTAAAGGGTCGACATTGACTGTTAGGATTGCTGCTTCCAATAGGGGGCACTAGAGTTCTAGTCCTCTTCCTCTCTGAAGAGACAATTTGCATATTTCCCAGAGGAGCATTGCGGCTCTAAGTCTCCTCATCTCGACATGCTTAACATGATAGTCTCCGCAAGGAGAAATGCTACTTCTTGGATCCCGGTCAGACGCCTGTTGTGAATTCCGTTCTTGGGCTCCCTCCCTCCGGTGGTTGTAAATGGCACTTTTGTGAATTCTGCCCTTGGGCTCCCTCTGGTGGTTTTGAGTGGAACTGCTGCTCCTTGGGTTTAGCTTAAGCAGCTGCTTTCACTAATCGTCTCTCCTGGCTCTGCTATTTAACCTGGCTCTAATCTTCAGCCTATGCCACTTGTCAATGTTTTCTGGCTGGATTCACATCTCTGCTTGGATTCTCCTGGTTTCCTGACCAGTTCTGCTAAGATAAGTTCTGGCTTTGCTCATTTCAGTCCACATGTTGTGGACTTATTGTTCTGTGCATTCTATTTTTGTCCAGCTTGTCATTATGGATTTTTTCTGTTAGCTGGAAGCTCTGGGAAGCAGATTTACCCTCCACACCTTTAGTCAGGTGTGGAGATTTTGTAAACTCTGTGTGGATTGTTTTGCAGTTTTTATACTGACCGCACAGTATCCTTTCCTGTCCTATCTATCAAGCTAGACTGGCCTCCTATGCTAAAATCTGATTTCATCTCTGCGTATGTTATTTTCCCCTCATCTCACCGTTAATATTTGTGGGGGGCTATCTTTCCTTTGGGGATTTTCTCTGAGGCAAGATAGGTTTCCTGTTTCCATCTTTAGGGGAAGTTAGATCTTAGGCTGTGCCGAGGGGTCTAGGGAGCGTCAGGTACCCCCCACGGCTATTTCTAGTTGCGCTGCTAGGTTCAGGGTCTGCGGTCAGTACAGATACCACCTCCTTCAGAGCTTGTCTCATGTTGTTCCTAAACCACCAGATCATAACAGTACAAGTGGCCAAAAACGAATTAAATGTATCTCAAAAGAAGGAAAAGAAAGTTCTGAACCATTTTTTTTCTGTGCTCTGGTTTGCCTCTTTTTTCCTCTTGATATCTGGGTGGTGCAGGATATATGCTCTGGCATGGATGCTCAGGGTTTGTTTTCTCGTGTGGATCAACTGGCTGCAAGAGTACAGAGTATCCAGGACTATGTTATCCAGACTCCGGCTTTAGAGCCCAGAATTCCTACTCCGGATTTGTTCTTTGGGGGCAGATCCAAGTTTTTGAACTTTAAAAATAACTGCAAATTGTTTTTTGCTTTGAAACCCCGTTCTTCAGGTGATCCCATTCAGCAGGTGAAAATCATCATATCCTTGCTGCGTGGTGATCCGCAAGACTGGGCTTTTTCTCTTGAAACAGGGGATCCGGCATTATTGAATGTAGACGCATTTTTTGAAGCGCTCAGATTATTATATGACGAACCTAACTCTGTAGAGCATGCTGAGAAAACACTGTTGGCCCTGTGTCAAGGTCAGGAAGCGGCAGAGTTATACTGCCAGAAATTTAGAAAATGGTCTGTGCTCACTAAATGGAATGAAGAGGCTCTGGCTGCTATTTTCAGAAAAGGTCTTTCTGAAACCCTTAAAGATGTTATGGTGGGCTTTCCTACGCCTGCCGGTTTGAACAAATCTATGTCTCTAGCCATTCAGATTGATCGGCGTCTGCGCGAGCGCAAAGCTGTGCACCATATGGCAGTATCCTCTGAGCATAGTCCTGAACCTATGCAATGTGATAGGATTTTGACTAGAATAGAACGGCAGGAATTCAGACGTCAGAATAGGCTGTGTTTTTACTGTGGTGATTCGGCTCATGTTATCTCTGACTGCCCTAAGCATACTAAGAGAGTCGCTAGGTCTGTTACCATTAGTACTATACAGCCTAAATTTCTCTTATCTGTGACCCTGATTTGCTCATTGTCGTCCTTTTCTGTCATGGCATTTGTGGATTCAGGCGCTGCCCTGAACTTAATGGACTTAGAATTCGCCAGGCGCTGTGGTTTTTCCTTGCAGCCTTTGCAGAGCCCTATTCCTTTGAGGGGCATTGATGCTACACCCTTGGCCAAGGATAAACCTCAGTACTGGACACAGATGACTATGTACATGGCTCCTGCACATCAGGAAGATTGCCGTTTTCTGGTGTTGCATAACCTGCATGATGTTGTTGTGCTGGGATTTCCATGGTTACAGGAACATAATCTGGTGCTGGATTGGAAAACTATGTCTGTGACTAGTTGGGGTTGTCAAGGGGTACATAGTGACGTTCCTTTGATGTCAATTTCCTCTTCCCCCTCTTCTGGGGTCCCTGAGTTTTTGTCGGATTTCCAGGATGTATTTGATGAGCCCAAGTCCAGTTCCCTTCCTCCACATAGGGACTGTGATTGTGCTATTAACTTGATTCCTTGTTGTAAGTTCCCTAAGGGCCGACTTTTCAATCTGTCTGTGCCAGAGCATGCCGCCATGCGGAGCTATGTTAAGGAATCTTTGGAGAAAGGGCATATTCGGCCCTCTTCGTCACCATTGGGAGCGGGTTTCTTTTTTGTTGCTAAGAAGGATGGCTCCTTGAGACCCTGTATTGATTATCATCTTCTTAATAAGATCACGGTCAAATTCCAATACCCCTTGCCTTTGCTTACTGATTTGTTTGCTCAGATTAAGGGGGCTAGTTGGTTTACTAAGATTGACCTCCGAGGGGCATATAATCTTGTTCGTATTAAACAGGGTGACGAATGGAGAACTGCATTTAATATGCCCGAATGCCATTTTGAAAACCTTGTGATGCCATTTGGGCTCTCTAATGCTCCATCTGTGTTCCAGTCTTTCATGCATGATATTTTCCGCAATTATCTTGATAAATTCATGGTCGTATATTTGGATGATATTTTTATTTTTTCCAATGATTGGGAGTCTCATGTGAAGCAGGTTAGGATGGTGTTCCAGATCCTTCGTGATAATGCTTTATTTGTGAAGGGGTCTAAGTGCCTATTCGGAGTTCAGAAGGTCTTTTTTTGGTTTTGTTTTTTCTCCCTCGTCTATAGAAATGGATCCTGTTAAGGTCCAAGCTATTCAAGACTGGATCCAACCCACATCTGTGAAGGGTCTTCAAAAATTTTTGGGCTTTGCTAATTTCTATCGCCGTTTCATTGCCAACTTTTCCAGTGTGGTTAAGCCCCTTACTGATTTGACGAAGAAAGGCGCTGATGTGACGAATTGGTCCTCTGAGGCTGTAGAGGCCTTTCAGGAGCTTAAACGCCGATTTACTTCTGCCCCTGTGTTGCGTCAACCGGATGTTTCTCTTCCTTTTCAGGTTGAGGTCGACGCTTCTGAGATTGGGGCAGGGGCCGTCTTGTCTCAGAGGGAGTCTGATGGTTCTTTGATGAAACCGTGTGCTTTTTTTTCCAGAAAGTTTTCGCCTGCGGAACGCAATTATGATGTCGGCAATCGGGAGTTGTTGGCTATGAAGTGGGCGTTTGAGGAGTGGCGACATTGGCTAGAGGGAGCTAAACACCGTGTTGTGGTCCTGACCGATCATAAGAATCTGATTTACCTCAAGTCGGCGAAGCGGCTGAATCCAAGACAGGCTCGATGGTCCCTGTTTTTCTCCCGTTTTGATTTTGTGGTCTCGTATCTTCCGGGATCTAAGAATGTTAAGGCGGATGCCCTCTCTAGGAGTTTTTCACCTGATTCTCCTGGAGTCCTTGAGCCGGTTGGCATTCTTAAGGAGGGGGTGAATCTTTCTGCTATCTCCCCTGATTTGCGCCGGGTGCTTCAGGAATTTCAGGCTGATTGGCCTGACCGCTGTCCAGTGGGGAAGCAGTTTGTTCCTGATAGATGGACAAGTAAGGTAATTTCTGAGGTTCATTGTTCAGTGTTGGCTGGTCATCCTGGGATTTTTGGTACCAGAGATTTGGTTGCTAGGTCCTTTTGGTGGCCTTCCTTGTCTCGCGATGTGCGTGCTTTTGTGCAGTCCTGTGGGACTTGCGCCCGGGCCAAGCCTTGCTGTTCCCGCGCTAGTGGGTTGCTTTTGCCTTTGCCGGTCCCTGAGAGGCCCTGGACGCATATTTCCATGGATTTTATTTTGGATCTTCCTGTTTCCCAGAAGATGTCTGTTATCTGGGTTGTTTGTGACCGGTTCTCTAAAATGGTCCATTTGGTACCTTTGCCTAAGTTGCCTTCCTCCTCAGATCTGGTTCCATTGTTTTTTCAGCATGTGTTTCGTTTGCATGGCATTCCGGAGAATATTGTGTCTGACAGAGGTTCTCAGTTTGTCTCTAGATTTTGGCGGGCCTTTTGTGCTAGGATGGGCATTGATTTGTCTTTTTCTTCGGCGTTTCATCCTGAGACTAATGGCCAAACTGAGCGAACTAATCAGACCTTGGAGACCTATTTGAGATGCTTTGTGTCTGCTGATCAGGATGATTGGGTGTCTTTCTTGCCGTTGGCCGAGTTTGCCCTTAATAATCGGGCTAGTTCGGCTACTTTGGTTTCACCTTTCTTTTTTAATTTTGGTTTTCATCCTCGTTTTTCTTCTGGGCAGGTTGAGCCTTCTGATTGTCCTGGTGTTGATTCTGTGGTGGACAGGCTGCAGCAGATTTGGACTCATGTGGTGGACAATTTGAAGTTGTCTCAGGAAAGGGCTCAACGTTTTGCTAACTGCCGTCGGCGTGTTGGTCCCCGGCTTCGTGTGGGGGATTTGGTTTGGTTGTCTTCTCGTCATGTTCCTATGAAGGTTTCTTCTCCTAAGTTTAAGCCTCAGTTTATTGGTCCTTATAAAATTTCTGAAATTATTAATCCGGTCTCTTTTCGTTTGCCATTCATAATGTTTTCCATAGATCTTTCTTGCGGAGATATGTGGTGCCCGTTGTTCCCTCGGTTGACCCTCCTGCCCTGGTGTTGGTTGAGGGAGAGTTGGAATATGAGGTTGAGAAGATTTTGGATTCTCGTTTTTCGAGGCGGAGGCTCCAGTATCTTGTCAAGTGGAAGGGTTATGGCCAGGAGGATAATTCTTGGGTTGTTGCCTCCGATGTCCATGCTACCGATTTGGTTTGTGCTTTTCACTTGGCTCGTCCTGATCGGCCTGGGGGCTCTGGTGAGGGTTCGGTGACCCCTCCTCAAGGGGGGTACTGTTGTGAATTCCATTCTTGGGCTCCCTGTTGTGATAGGCAATTCAGTATCACAATGGACATAGCGGTCAGAGCACATACAGTGATCTGACAATAACCCAAAATAATAGAACGAGCTCTGAGACGTGGGAACTCTGCAGACCGCAATCCCTAATCCTCTCCAAACAACACTAGAGGCAGCCGTGGATTGCGCCTAACTCTACCTATGCAACTCGGCACAGCCTGAGAAACTAACTAGCCTGAAGATAGAAAATAAGCCTACCTTGCCTCAGAGAAATACCCCTAAGGAAAAGGCAGCCCCCCACATATAATGACTGTGAGTTAAGATGAAAAGACAAACGTAGGGATGAAATAGATTCAGCAAAGTGAGGCCCGACTTTCTTAACAGAGCGAGGATAGGAAAGATAACTTTGCGGTCTACACAAAACCCTAAAGAAAACCACGCAAAGGGGCCAAAAAGACCCTCCGTACCGAACTAACGGCACGGAGGTACACCCTTTGCGTCCCAGAGCTTCCAGCAAAACAATTAGACAAGCTGGACAGAAAAAATAGCAAACAAATAGCAAAGAAGAACTTAGCTATGCAGAGCAGCAGGCCACAGGAATGATCCAGGGAAAAACAAGTCCAACACTGGAACATTGACAGGAAGCATGGATCAAAGCATTAGGTGGAGTTAAGTAGAGAAGCACCTAACGACCTCACCAGATCACCTGAGGGAGGAAACTCAGAAGCCGCAGTACCACTTTCCTCCACAAACGGAAGCTCCCAGAGAGAATCAGCCGAAGTACCACTTGTGACCACAGGAGGGAGCTCTGCCACAGAATTCACAACAGTACCCCCCCCCCTTGAGGATGGGTCACCGAACCCCCACCAGAGCCCCCAGGCCGACCAGGATGAGCCACATGAAAGGCACGAACAAGATCGGGAGCATGGACATCAGAGGCAAAAACCCAGGAATTATCTTCCTGAGCATAACCCTTCCATTTAACCAGATGCTGGAGTTTCCGTCTTGAAACACGAGAATCCAAAATCTTCTCCACAATATACTCCAATTCCCCCTCCACCAAAACCGGGGCAGGAGGGTCAACAGATGGAACCATAGGTGCCACGTATCTCCGCAACAATGACCTATGGTATACGTTATGTATGGAAAAAGAATCTGGGAGGGTCAGACGAAAAGACACAGGATTAAGAACCTCAGAAATCCTATACGGACCAATGAAACGAGGTTTAAACTTAGGAGAGGAAACCTTCATAGGAATATGACAAGAAGATAACCAAACCAGATCCCCAACACGAAGTCGGGGACCCACACGGCGTCTGCGATTGACGAAAAGTTGAGCCTTCTCCTGGGACAAGGTCAAATTGTCCACTACATGAGTCCAAATCTGCTGCAACCTGTCCACCACAGTATCCACACCAGGACAGTCCGAAGACTCAACCTGTCCTGAAGAGAAACGAGGATGGAACCCAGAATTGCAGAAAAATGGCGAAACCAAGGTAGCCGAGCTGGCCCGATTATTAAGGGCGAACTCAGCCAAAGGCAAAAAGGACACCCAGTCATCCTGATCGGCAGAAACAAAGCATCTCAGATAGGTTTCCAAGGTCTGATTGGTTCGTTCGGTCTGGCCATTAGTCTGAGGATGGAAAGCCGAGGAAAAAGACAAGTCAATGCCCATCCTACCACAAAAGGCTCGCCAAAACCTCGAAACAAACTGGGAACCTCTGTCAGAAACGATATTCTCTTTAATGCCATGCAAACGAACCACATGCTGGAAGAACAATGGCACCAAATCAGAGGAGGAAGGCAATTTAGACAAGGGTACCAGATGGACCATCTTAGAAAAGCGATCACAGACCACCCAAATGACTGACATCTTTTGAGAAACGGGAAGATCTGAAATAAAATCCATAGAGATATGTGTCCTAGGCCTCTTCGGGACCGGCAAGGGCAAAAGCAACCCACTGGCACGAGAACAGCAGGGCTTAGCCCGAGCACAAATCCCACAGGACTGCACAAAAGTACGCACATCCCGCGACAGAGATGGCCACCAAAAGGATCTAGCCACTAACTCTCTGGTACCAAAGATTCCAGGATGACCAGCCAACACCGAACAATGAACCTCAGAGATAACTTTATTCGTCCACCTATCCGGGACAAACAGTTTCTCCGCTGGACAACGATCAGGTTTATTAGCCTGAAATTTTTGCAGCACCCGCCGCAAATCAGGGGAGATGGCAGACACAATTACTCCTTCCTTGAGGATACCCGCCGGCTCAGATAAACCCGGAGAGTCGGGCACAAAACTCCTAGACAGAGCATCCGCCTTCACATTTTTAGAGCCCGGAAGGTACGAAATCACAAAGTCGAAATGGGCAAAAAACAGCGACCTACGAGCCTGTCTAGGATTCAAACGCTTAGCAGACTCAAGATAAGTCAAGTTCTTATGATCAGTCAATGCCACCACGCGATGCTTAGCTCCTTCAAGCCAATGACGCCACTCCTCGAATGCCCACTTCATGGCCAGCAACTCTCGGTTGCCCACATCATAATTTCGCTCAGCAGGCGAAAACTTCCTGGAAAAAAAAGTGCATGGTTTCATCACTGAGCAATCAGAAACAGCCCCTGCTCCAATCTCAGAAGCATCAACCTCGACCTGGAACGGAAGAGAAAAATCTGGTTGACACAACACAGGGGCAGAAGAAAAACGACGCTTCGACTCTTGAAAAGCTTCCACAGCAGCAGAAGACCAATTGACCAAATCAGCACCCTTCTTGGTCAAATCGGTCAATGGTTTGGCAATACTAGAAAAATTGCAGATGAAGCGACGATAAAAATTAGCAAAGCCCAGGAACTTTTGCAGACTTTTCAGAGATGTCGGCTGAGTCCAATCATGGATGGCTTGGACCTTAACAGGATCCATCTCGATAGTAGAAGGGGAAAAGATGAACCCCAAAAATGAAACCTTCTGCACACCAAAGAGACACTTTGATCCCTTCACAAACAAAGAATTAGCACGCAGGACCTGAAAAACCGTTCTGACCTGCTTCACATGAGACTCCCAATCATCCGAGAAGATCAAAATGTCATCCAAGTACACAATCAGGAATTTATCCAGGTACTCTCGGAAGATGTCATGCATAAAGGACTGAAACACTGATGGAGCATTGACAAGTCCGAATGGCATCACTAGATACTCAAAATGACCCTCGGGCGTATTAAATGCAGTTTTCCATTCATCGCCTCGCCTGATTCGCACCAGATTATACGCACCATGAAGATCTATATTGGTGAACCAACTAGCCCCCTTAATCCGAGCAAACAAATCAGATAACAATGGCAAGGGGTACTGAAATTTAACAGTGATCTTATTAAGAAGGCGGTAACCTGTACAAGGTCTCAGCGAACTATCCTTCTTGGCTGCAAAAAAGAACCCTGCTCCTAATGGCGACGATGACGGGCCAATATGCCCCTTCTCCAGGGATTCCTTCACATAACTGCGCATAGCGGTGTGCTCAGGCACGGATAAATTAAACAGTCGACCTTTTGGGAATTTACTACCAGGA
Source organism: Ranitomeya imitator (assembly GCF_032444005.1). NCBI lineage: Eukaryota > Metazoa > Chordata > Amphibia > Anura > Dendrobatidae > Ranitomeya > Ranitomeya imitator. The sequence goes on along the minus strand of NC_091282.1, from coordinate 1,061,839,855 downwards.
ATCAAATTGATAGCACAATCACAATCCCTATGCGGAGGTAGGGCATCGGACTTGGGCTCATCAAATACATCCCGGTAATCAGACAAGAACTCTGGAACCTCAGAAGGGGTGGATGACGAAATTGACAGAAATGGAACATCACCATGTACCCCCTGACAACCCCAGCTGGACACCGACATGGATTTCCAATCCAATACTGGATTATGGGCTTGTAGCCATGGCAACCCCAACACGACCACATCATGCAGATTATGCAACACCAGAAAGCGAATAACCTCCTGATGTGCAGGAGCCATGCACATGGTCAGCTGGGTCCAGTATTGAGGCTTATTCTTGGCCAAAGGCGTAGCATCAATTCCTCTCAATGGAATAGGACACTGCAAGGGCTCCAAGAAAAACCCACAACGCTTAGCATATTCCAAGTCCATCAAATTCAGGGCAGCGCCTGAATCCACAAACGCCATGACAGAATACGATGACAAAGAGCAGATCAAGGTAACGGACAGAAGAAATTTTGACTGTACTGTACCAATGGTGGCAGACCTAGCGAACCGCTTAGTGCACTTAGGACAATCAGAGATAGCATGAGTGGAATCACCACAGTAGAAACACAGCCCATTCAGACGTCTGTGTTCTTGCCGTTCAACTCTGGTCATAGTCCTATCGCACTGCATAGGCTCAGGTTTATGCTCAGATAATACCGCCAAATGGTGCACAGATTTACGCTCACGCAAGCGTCGACTGATCTGAATGGCCAAAGACATAGACTCATTCAAACCAGCAGGCATAGGAAATCCCACCATGACATCCTTAAGGGCTTCAGAGAGACCCTTTCTGAATATAGCTGCCAGCGCAGATTCATTCCATTGAGTGAGCACGGACCACTTTCTAAATTTCTGGCAATATACCTCTATCTCATCCTGAGCCTGACAAAGAGCCAGCAATTTTTTTTCTGCCTGATCCACTGAATTAGGCTCATCGTACAGCAATCCAAGCGCCAGGAAAAACGCATCGATATTACTTAATGCAGGATCTCCTGACGCAAGAGAAAATGCCCAGTCCTGAGGGTCGCCACGCAAAAAAGAAATGACGATCCTAACCTGTTGAACTGGGTCACCAGAGGAGTGAGGTTTCAAAGCCAGAAATAGTTTACAATTATTTTTGAAACTCAGAAATTTAGTTCTATCTCCAAAAAACAAATCTGGAATAGGAATTCTCGGTTCTAACAAAGAATTTTGAACCACAAAATCTTGAATATTTTGAACTCTTGCCGTGAGCTGATCCACACATGAAGACAGACCTTTAATGTCCATTGCTACACCTGTGTCCTGAACCACCCAAATGTCTAGGGGAAAAAAAAGGCAAAACACAGTGCAAAGAAAAAAAAAATGGTCTCAGAACTTCTTTTTTCCCTCTATTGAGAATCATTAGCACTTTTGGCTTCCTGTACTGTTGTGATAGGCAATTCAGTATCACAATGGACATAGCCGTCAGAGCACATACAGTGATCTGACAATAACCCAAAATAATAGAACGAGCTCTGAGACGTGGGAACTCTGCAGACCGCAATCCCTAATCCTCTCCAAACAACACTAGAGGCAGCCGTGGATTGCGCCTAACTCTACCTATGCAACTCGGCACAGCCTGAGAAACTAACTAGCCTGAAGATAGAAAATAAGCCTACCTTGCCTCAGAGAAATACCCCAAAGGAAAAGGCAGCCCCCCACATATAATGACTGTGAGTTAAGATGAAAAGACAAACGTAGGGATGAAATAGATTCAGCAAAGTGAGGCCCGACTTTCTTAACAGAGCGAGGATAGGAAAGATAACTTTGCGGTCTACACAAAACCCTAAAGAAAACCACGCAAAGGGGGCAAAAAGACCCTCCGTACCGAACTAACGGCACGGAGGTACACCCTTTGCGTCCCAGAGCTTCCAGCAAAACAATTAGACAAGCTGGACAGAAAAAATAGCAAACAAATATCAAAGAAGAACTTAGCTATGCAGAGCAGCAGGCCACAGGAATGATCCAGGGAAAAACAAGTCCAACACTGGAACATTGACAGGAAGCATGGATCAAAGCATTAGGTGGAGTTAAGTAGAGAAGCACCTAACGACCTCACCAGATCACCTGAGGGAGGAAACTCAGAAGCCGCAGTACCACTTTCCTCCACAAACGGAAGCTCCCTGAGAGAATCAGCCGAAGTACCACTTGTGACCACAGGAGGGAGCTCTGCCACAGAATTCACAACAGCTCCCTCCGGTGGTTGTAAATGGCACTTTTGTGAATTCTGCCCTTGGGCTCCCTCTGGTGGTTTTGAGTGGAACTGCTGCTCCTTGGGTTTAGCTTTAGCAGCTGCTTTCACTAATCGTCTCTCCTGGCTCTGCTATTTAACCTGGCTCTAATCTTCAGCCTATGCCACTTGTCAATGTTTTCTGGCTGGATTCACATCTCTGCTTGGATTCTCCTGGTTTCCTGACCAGTACTGCTAAGATAAGTTCTGGCTTTGCTCATTTCAGTCCACATATTGTGGACTTATTGTTCTGTGCATTCTATTTTTGTCCAGCTTGTCATTATGGATTTTTTCTGTTAGCTGGAAGCTCTGGGAATCAGATTTACCCTCCACACCCTTTAGTCAGGTGTGGAGATTTTGTAAACTCTGTGTGGATTGTTTTGTAGTTTTTATACTGACCGCACAGTATCCTTTCCTGTCCTATCTATCAAGCTAGACTGGCCTCCTATGCTAAAATCTGATTTCATCTCTGCGTATGTTATTTTCCCCTCCTCTCACCGTTAATATTTGTGGGGGGCTATCTTTCCTTTGGGGATTTTCTCTGAGGCAAGATAGGTTTCCTGTTTCCATCTTTAGGGGAAGTTAGATCTTAGGCTGTGCCGAGGGGTCTAGGAAGCGTCAGGTACCCCCCACGGCTATTTCTAGTTGCGCTGCTATGTTCTGGGTCTGCGGTCAGTACAGATACCACCTCCTTCAGAGCTTGTCTCATGTTGTTCCTAAACCACCAGATCATAACAGACGCCTCTCACTCAGCCAAACCAGATCTCCACTTTGCACTGACGAGTGGCAGTACACTAAAACACAGTGTCTGCAAATTGAGATTCTGGTTTGTTTTTTATCCTAATTCATGTGACAAGGCTTGTTAAATCGTGGACATTGACTGTTTGGATTGCTACTTCCAATGGCACTAGAGTTCTAGTCCTCTACCTCTCTGAAGAGACACTTTAAATATTTTTGTAATTAGATTTGACTGTGATGCATCACCACTAAATAGTCTAAATTGGTAAAGTGAAGTGAGAAAAATATAGTTATAAATTATGTTTATGGGAAAAAATAACTAAAAATTGGCATGTGCCTATGTGTTGAATCCTTTTGCTATGAAGCCCCTGAAAGTTTCTGATAAAAGCAATTACCTTCATAAGTCACATATCAGCAAAAGGAAGGCCACCGGTGTACAATCTAAGGGTTACTTGGTTTGTCAGTATATACACATATACCTTTTCTGAAAGGCCACAGAGGCTGCAATACCATTAACCAAGAGGCACCACTAAGCAAACAATAACAAGAAGACCAAGGAGATCTCCAAACAAGTCAGAGACAAAGTTGTTATGAAGTACAAGTTAGGGTTTGGTTATAAAAAAAAGCTTAATCTCTGATGATCCTCTGGAGCACTATCAAATCCATTATCATCAAATGGAAATAACATAGTACCACAACAAAAATGACAAGAGAGGGCTGCCCATGAAAACACTCAGTCCAGGCATGGAGGGCATTAATCAGAGAGACAGCACAAAGTCCAAGCCCTGAAGGACCTGCAAAGTTGTGAAAAAGAGACTGGAGTATCTGTCCATACAACCACAAAAAGCAGGACACTCCATAGAGGAGGGCTTAATGGAAAAGTCTGCAGAAAAAAAGCCTTTACTTACACAAAAAATTGTAAAACTCGTTTTGAATTTGCCCAAAGAAATGTGGGATACTCCCCAAATTTATGGAGGAAGGTGCTGTGACCAGATGAGTGAACTTTTTTTTACCATCAAGGTAACTGCTATGTCTCTTGAAAATCCAACACAGTTCGTCACTCCAAGGACACCATCCCTACAGTGAAACATAGTGATGGCACCATTATGCTGTAGGGATGTTTTTCGGCAGCAGGGACAGGGAAAATGGCCTGAGTTGAGGGGAAGATGGATGGTGCAAATTACAGTGATATTCTTGTGCAAAACCTGTTTTAGTCTGTCAGTGATTTGAAACTGGGATGTTGGTTCACCTTCCAACAAGACAATGACCCAAAGCATACTGCTAAAGCAACACTCGAGTAGGTTAAGGGGAAACTTGTAATTGGGTTGGATAGGACTAGTTAAAGTACAGACCTTAATCTAATTGAGAATCTGTGGTCAGACTTGAAGATTACTGTTCACCAGAGGAAACCATCTAACTTGAAGGAGCTAGAGCTGTTTTGCCTTGAGAAATGGGCAAAAATCATTGGCAAGATGTGGAAAGCTCATAGAGACTTTTCCAAAGCCACTTGCAGATGTGATTGCCACATAAGGAGGCTTTACAAAGTACTGATTTTAGGGGGTGAATAGTTATGCATACTGAAGTTTCCAGTTATTTTGTTCTATTTGTTGTTTGCTTCATAATAAAAAGAGTAAACATGTTACAGATACTCACTGTGCTGTTTAGTGACATGGTGTGTATCACACTCAACATGGACCAGAGGAAGGGAAGGAAAGAGTTGTCTCAGGAGATTAGAATGAAAATTATAGACAAGCATGTTAAAGGTAAAAGTTATAAGACCATCTCCAGGCAGCTTGATGCTCCTGTGACTACAGTTGCACATATTATTCAGAAATGTAAGATCCATGGAATTGTAGCCAACCTCCCTGGACATGACCGCAGGAGGAAAATTGATGACAAATCAAAGAGATGGATAATATGAATGGTAACAAAAGACACTTCTAAACAGATGAAAGGTGAACTTCAAGGTTAAGGAGCATCAGTGTCAATAAAAAAAAGGGGTAGTAGGGTAACACCATGCTAATCTAAGATAAGATGACTGTTCAAAATAAAAAAATTAAATATAAATTAAAAAATAAAATATAATATATAAAATATAAACTATATTAAATATTAAAAAATATATTGAACAGTCATCTTATCTCAGATTAGCACGGTATTACCCTACTACCCCTTTTTTAATTTTCACTATTTACAGGGATTAACACAGAACCTGTCCAAACACCAGCTGCTTCTGAGTGTTTGCTCCCTTTTCTCCTCAAGGTGAGAGGCGCCAGTGTCAATCCTTTCTTCAAACATCAGTGTCAAATCACACCATCTGTCATTGTCTGAGTCAAAGTGGACTTCATGAGAGATGACCAAGCAGGACACCATTGTTGAAAAAAAATCATAAAAAAGCCAGACTAGAATTTGCCAAACTGCATTTTGACAAGCCACAAAGCTTCTGGGAGAATGTCATATGGATAGATGAGACAAAAATTGAACTTTTTGGCAAAGCACATCAGCTCCATGTTCACAAACGGAAAAAATAAAGCATATCATGAAAAGAAAACTGTCCCTGCTGTGAAACATGGAGGAGGCTTTGTTATGTTCAGGGGCTGCTTTGCTGCATCTGGCACAGGGAGTCTATGATCTCTGGAGGGTACAATGAAGTGTCAAGATTATTAAGGGATTCAAGAGAGAAATGTGCTGCCCAGTATCAGAAAGTTTGGTCTGAGTCCCAAGGTCATAGGACTTGCAAGAAGATAATGACCCAAAACTCACAGCTAAAAACACCCAAGAATGGCTAAGAGGAAAACATTGGACTACTCTGAAGTAGCCCTTTATGAGCCCTTACCTAAATCCTATTGAGCATCTTTGAAAAGAGCTGAAACATGCCATCTGGAAAAGGCAAACTGGAGCAGTTGCTCTTGAGGAGTGGGCCAAGCTACATGTCGAGATGTGCAGAAGTCTCAATGACAGTTACAGGAATTGTTTGATTACAGAGATTGCCTCAAGGGGTTGTGCAACTAAATATTAAGTTAAGGGTACCATCATTTCTGTACAAACCTATTTCATGAGGTTTTTTTAAAAATTCTTTGGAAGCATGGTTGAAAAGCAATGACTGATTTTCACAAGTTCATTTTCATAGATTTCTTATTACTTTTGTCAGATTCAAGTTATTTCTGTGGCCAGTGTGGGTTTTTCCGTCTTTAAACGAGGGGTATCATCAATTTTCACCACATGTGTATGTTATAGGCTGGTTTTAGCAGACCTCCATAGAGCAGGTGGGAGGGGGTCCACCGTATCTCCACATGCAGAATCCTGACAGGACCTGTGTAATGTCAAGATCATGTGAGCTGTCACATGATGGATGAGTCAGAAAGTCTGGGCCTAAATTGCTGAAGGTCAGTGCTTTCAGTGTTCATTGTGGGCCTGGAGAAGGAGCATTCCAGGAAACTGTTGAATGGACTTATGAAGCTGAACAGTGTGTGTTCTGTCAGCCGTGAGCGGGAGGAACCCCGCTCACAGAAGGACTGACTTTGTTCTGCCACCATTTTTTTCATCTTCCTGTTTTTCCCAGAGGGCTGTGTTTTGGTTACCACACGTTGGTTTATGCTGCCTACAATAAACCAAAGGAAGTTCTTAAAGCTGCAGTGTACCTGTGTCTACCTCCGTGTGCTGTCGAGTGAACCCATCTACCATAGTGTGTACAGCAAAAATAATCCTGAGATGATCATAACAAAATTAACCCCTTCATGACCATGGGATTTTTCGTTTTTCCGTGTTTGTTTTTCACTCCCCTCCTTCCCAGAGCCATAACTTTTTTATTTTTCCATCAATTTGGCCATGTGAGGGCTTATTTTTTGCAGGACGAGTTGTACTTTTGAATGACATCATTGGTTTTAGCATGTCGTGTACTAGAAAACAGGAAAAAAATTCCAAGTGCGGTGAAATTGTAAAAAAAGTGCAATCCCACACTTGTTTTTTGTTTGGCTTTTTTGCTAGGTTCACTAAATGCTAAAACTGACCTGTCATTATGATTCTCCAGGTCAATACGAGTTCATAGACACCAAACATGTCTAGGTTATTTTTTATCTAAGTGGTGAAAAAAAATTCCAAACTTTGCTAAAAAAAAAAAAAAAAATTGCGCCATTTTCCGATACCCGTAGCGTCTCCATTTTCGTGATCTGGGGTCGGTTGAGGGCTTATTTTTTGCGTGCCGAGATGACGTTTTTAATGATAGCATTTCAGTGCAGATACGTTCTTTTGATCGCCCGTTATTGCATTTTAATGCAATGTCGCGGCGACCAAAAAAACGTAATTCTGGCGTTTTGAATTTTTTTCCCGCTACACCGTTTAGCGATCAGGTTAATGCTTTTTTTTAGTTGATAGATCGGGCGATTCTGAGCGCGGCGATACCAAATATGCGTAGATTTTATATTTTTTTAATTGATTTATTTTGATTGGGGCGAAAGGGGGGTGATTTAAACTTTTATATTTTTTTTATTTTTTTCACATTTTTTTTTACTTTTTTTTTTTACTTTTGCCATGCTTCAATAGCCTCCATGGGAGGCTAGAAGCTGGCACAGCACGATCGGCTCTGCTACATAGCAGCGATCTGCTGATCGCTGCTATGTAGCAGAATTGCACGTGTGCTGTGAGCGCCGACCACAGGGTGGCGCTCACAGCGACGGGCGATCAGTAACCATAGAGGTCTCAAGGACCTCTATGGTTAAAATGAAGACGCATCGCCGACCCCCGATCATGTGACGGGGGTCGGCGATGACGTCATTTCCGGCCGCCCGGCCGGAAGCGGTAGTTAAATGCCGCTGTCTGCGATTGACAGCGGCATTTAACTAGTTAATAGGTGCGGGCAGATCGCGATTCTGCCCGCGCCTATTACGGGCACATGTCAGCTGTTCAAAACAGCTGACATGTCCCGGCTTTGATGCGGGCTCACCGCGGAGCCCTGCATCAAAGCAGGGGATCTGACCTCGGACCGTATAGTACGTCCGAGGTCAGAAAGGGGTTAATATAACTCATATTTCACACCTCAGCTCTAAAGCACTTCCAGTCCAGGGGTACCACAGAACTTTGTGAAGTGACCTGCAGAGATTATATGCTCATTGCTGACAATGTGCATGTTACTACTGCAGTTCTTAATGGGGACAGTAGGATGTCTGTAACGTGACCACTGAGAACATTGGTTGCGACTGTTATGTGATAATATTCGATATTTCATCACTCTCAGGAAAATTCACAAAGACTGATGGGATCACTGGGACTATGAGGGTATTTTTAACATTTTCCCAGCTTTAAGCTCATTTTTTTTTTCAAATTCCAGACAACTCTTTCATGGAGGTTGTCTGGTTTTCAAAACATTCTGGTCGAATGTATAATGGAGAGGTTAGAATTAAAACAAGGTGCAGTGCAATGCCGAAAATGTGAAGAATTGCAGTCATTAATTCTGGGATGTGAAACGCATCATTTACAGATACCTTTGGATTCTTTATCAGGATCAGACACTTTATGTTTTATGTAAAATGCTTTAGATTCCCGATTGTCTCCAATTTCTTACCTTTTTCAGGTTTACTGAAATGTTGCCACAAGAGACGAAAATCAAGCTCCTTTTGTCTGTTTCAGGCTTATTAATCCACCATAAAATACTGGCATAATTTATAACACATTTAATGTTTCTCTAGCCTCCCTTAGCATTTGTATGAAGCAGCATGTTGATTATACCAAAAGTCTGAGTGAATTATATATCAAAATATGCTTGTCAAATATAACTGGTTTGAATACTGTACAACATTTTAATGCTGTCCCATCACTTCAGAGAGATCCATTCTTACAATACTTCAGATTTTTCAGTCTTAGTCATAGAAATGTATAGGTCAGCAGGGCAATGAGAGAGAACGTAAAAGAAAACTTGAGAAATGGAACAAAGTATAGAGAAACCTTTTGGATATTTATCTTGGGAGCTAAACAGCCAGGAGGTTGGAGTTTACAACCTCATGTATCATTATTGGACATAATTTGCACTTTTGGATTTATAACAAGCATTTTCATGTGAACTGAAACTTGTTCAAATCTGGTTGTGATTTTACATGACAAATCACTGTGTTGGTAACCGTAATACAATAATGATTCCAAACATTTTTTGTTACTAAGAATAAATAATTTTTATTTTTAATAGTATCGTAAAAAGTTTTTTTAAAAATCTTCAAATATTACAATGAAACTAGTGGGAAAAAAAGTGCTGAATTCAATAGAAAATAGGGATCATTCTGCCATGGAATTAACACTAAACAGTGGCCAAAATATGAATAATTAATTTCCCAGACATAGTAAGGTGATACACTATATACAATTTGATGAAATTCAATCCTCATAAGACTTAAAACACTTGTTCGCCTATAAAAAGAATGATCACTTCTCAATGGATTATTGTATAGTCACCTACTGTATGTGTTTGGAAGTAAGATATTTGAAATGGGATAATAATGTGCACGGTGCTCAGTGTACACTGCCTAACATAGGCTAGAATTTGCTATCTATACCCATGACTAAATATCACTATAATCAAGCTATAAAGTATATTACCTAAATGGCTGAGTGTTGATCTCCTGGCGTCCCTCGCCCCGACGCGCGTTTCGCTGTGCTTCTTCGGGAGTGATTTTACTTGGTTAACTTGACAATGTGTGCATCATTCAAGTTTCCTCTTTCTTTTCCAATACACTGTTAGTATACACTGTTCTGGCAAAAATTAAGAGACCACTGCAAAATGTTCAGTTTGTCAGATTTATCTCTTTATAGGTATATTTTTGAGTAAAATGTAAATGGATCTTTTATTATATAAACTTCTGACAACATGTCTCTGAATTTCCTTGCAATAAATTTAGTATTTTTTTTCTGACAAAGAAAAAATGGTCAAAATAAAAAAAAAAAAACAGTGCTTTCAGACCTCAAATAATGCAAATAAAACAAGTTCATAATTATTTAGAATCAACAATACTAATGTTTTAACTCGGGAAGAGTTCAGAAATCAACATTTTGTGGAGCAACCATGATTTTTGATCACAGCTTTCATGCGTCTTGGCATGCTTTCCACCAGTCTTTCACACTGCTTCTGGCACAAAAATTTAAGCAGTTCTTCTTTGTTTGATGGTTTGTGACTATCCATCATCCCCTTGATTGGGGTTCTGGTCTGGAGATTGAGCTGCCCATGACAAGCTTTTGATGTGGTGGTCTCTTATTTTTTGTCAGAGCTGTATATGCATGTGTTTTAAGGTGGTGTGTTCACTTGTGATTTGAAGGCTATTAGTAAGGTTATGTTCACACAATGAGTTATTGCTGAGTTTTTGATGCTGTGTATTTTCCCTGTGCAAAAAAAGGCATTATCTTACAACTACAGCAAAGTGAATGGGATTAATGGAAATATGGTAATATTATTCCTAATGTACTTTTTTATGCTGCTTAAGCTCAACTGCTGTGTGTTTCTGAAATCCACAACATGTTAATTTCTCTTGCGTGTACATTGAGGTTTATGTGCAGATTTTCTCCACAGAATTGCTACAGATGCGGAAAATCTGTTGTCAAAAAACGCATGTGTGATTTTAGTACATTTCCCCTGTGAAAACTCACCAAAAGCACATGACTTAATAACATTTTGTCAAAGTCAATTAATTTTAAACATCACATACCAAAAAGACAAAAAACACAGCTTAAATATGTACTCAAAATGCAATGAAAAAACAGGTAATGTAATTTACCTAGCAGAAATGCTGCAGAAAACCTGCAACATCAAAAACCAAATACACATTGTGAGAATTTATCCTAAGAATTACATATGTGAAATGTATATTTGCCTAGCCAAACTGACTTGGTTCATTATTGGATTTTTATATGGATAGAGTAAGAATGATGTTTTGAATGGATTTCCATTATGTTGCTCTCTTGTGAAGCCTTAACTTTGAGCGTATCCATGAATGACAAATCTGTAAAGTGAGATTTCAGAGTTGACTGCAAGTAAACTTGTGGCTTTTTCTTTTATTTTTGCAATAGGTCCCTTGCAGATCATGTTTAGCAGATATACTCTCTAGTACGTCTTAGATGAAAAGAAAGAGTGTAACACTGTGAAAATGAAAGGGAAATATTCTGAAATATTTCCACGAGGAATATTTGTCCTTTCTCTCAATCCTTGCTTTTGATGTGTGAGAACGGGTCTCCTAACCCTATTTTTGATAACATAACCTCAAGGATCATATAGGAAGAGTAGTTATAAGTCAGAAAGATACATAATGAAAAGTAACAGGAATTCTGGATGAAAACAAGTGCTATGGTATCTGGCGTAAAAGACTGTTGCACTGGCAAAAGGAGAATCACAAAACTTTTAAAGACACATCACACAGTGATGTGTATTTTAATATCTGATTATTAATGAATAAATACAATATAGGCAAATGTGAAAAGGTAAAGAGAGCATAGAAGGGACATATAAGTAAAGGTCAATGGTATTGAGAATTAAATGGGGAATTTCAGGATTTTCATTACAGAGGAAAACGCACTACATAAATGTAGTAAGGAAGCCAGAAAGAACTGACAAGTCATGCTTCTCTGACCAAATATCAAAGAGGGGATGGAGCACAGTGTGGAAAATGAGCATGCAAAGTATAGTTGGGCCTTAGGAAGAATGTTAAATTGTTCTGTATAGATTTAGGATATGCTACATTACTTGGTGGCCTTCTGGAAAACATACAGTTTGTCTTTTTGTCTTCTCTCTCCATTTTGTGTAATGTGAGAAGAAAATGTAATAATAATCATTACCTGTATACCATAAGTCTGCAAGGTAATGCAGTACAATTTTTAATAAAGTCAATAGGGCTTGTGTGTTATCAAGAAAATGTGTGAAGTTACATTTTACTCTGTCTCTTGTTGTTTTGCAACATTTTTTTTTCAAATTTTGTCACTGTGTATGTTACATTTGGAACAAGAAATAATGGTGACTAGATATCTTCCATCAAGACTAAGCAAATACCACCATTTCACAAAAGACAGTAAAATCCAGATGGAACATCATTGATTGTTATCAACTTTAACATTGCTTTTCCACACAAAGTGTATTACCTGGGCATAAATAAGCAATGCAGAAAGAGGAATAAGGTAACGGGCCTCCTGCCAGTAGAACTCAGTCCAAAATGAGGAGCTGCCTATTATGCCCTAGGCTGCCCCCTCCCACACGCTGCGCCCACCGCTGGGCTTGTGCAGTCTTTCTCCTCCCATCTGTGAGAGTATGGTTTTCTCTCCAAAACCATGGGTGCTCATAACTTTCCGCCCAAAGCTCTTTATGGAATGACAGTGGTGCCACTGGATTCTGCTAGAGACCCAATTCAGCTACTGTATTTAATTCCTGGTAACTATGCTTTGTAACTCAATAGCGCAGAGTGCTAGAGGCGGTTGGATGTTATGGGCTCATGGGGGAAGGAATGCAGATTCTAATAATGTGCTCAGCTAGGCTCAGAGATATTTGCATTCTGTTATTATAGGTCATTTTCCAGATTCAATACCTCAGAGCCTTGCTGTGACCTGTGGTGCTTGACTTAGACAAAGGAATCCAGTTTGGTGGGGACAAAGAGCTTCAAAGGGCTTGTTCCTGGAGTTAATTAAAGGGAAACAATGAATAGTCTTGTGGAATCCCAAGGGTGGAGGGGCTGAGTTTGGGAGCACGCATTCTGGGGCAAAAGTTATCTGACAGGGCCTTCCAACAGATATAAAAATAATATCAATTAGATATCATTTTCCCATATCACCTGGGCATGAATAATTAACAAAGCAATGCTGGAAGAGGAATAAGAATACAGAAAGCAATAGATGAGTATGATGATTGTGATTATTACAATAACCGGGCACTACCTAAGGATGCACCCTGGCTATCAAAAAGACAAGCACAAAAGGTCAGCTTCAGCCTAGTTCACATTGCTAGTCAGTTTGCTTTTCCTACCAGAGCAGGTGATGTTGCTTGATGTGCTTGTCGCTTGTCAGAGAGCTGCACTTCCAGGTCTGCTTCTTAGTTATAACATCACCACCCTTCTCCTCTGATGACATCAACTCTTGATCTGGTTCTCAGGACTTGCACACTAGACAATGATCATCATCGGCTTCCCTGACTTGGCTGACAGTTCACTCTCTGTGCGAAATGTCCCGAGCTCCTTGACCCCCCAGCCTGATACTCAGATCTAGATTTGCTCTTACTCAGAGTGTCACTACCACTGGCAGTGCCAATAAAAGTCAAAAAGGTGGCAACACTGTGATTGTTGGTTATCAATGTACCAAGAATTACCTACATTCCTCCCTTAAGGTGTAATCAGTCAGTGGAAAGGGTTGACATTATTGCTTCCTTTTATCATTTATTGGCTCTTGGCTCTTTGATTGTCTATTTTTAATGGTTTAATAAAAGTTATATTTTAGAAGCCCAATTGTTTTGCTACACCTGATGCTCTATCAAATAATTGGGTTTTATACTCTACCAATATCCTAGCTTGTTTTACCACTGCCATTGCCCCTACTACCTCAGTTACCAGATCCAGCAGCACAGCTAGGCATTTGTGTCATCCATCTCCTCTAGCCCCATGTCATCTGTGAACAAAGGCTGAGTTTTCATGTTTTCCAATACATCAGCTGCAAGGAATATCTTCCTTAGTCCTTGGACATCCATGAGTTAGGAGACTAAGAGCAAAAAAGTTACAGGTATCATTGACAGAATTGAAAGACTTCAATGTAGATTATTAGGTGTTACATTAGCAAAGTAGGTGATCTATGCAGAACACTGACTCAATCTGATAGTGTCACTGTTTGTGTTTGCAGCACTCTTGTCGTGACTGAGATGAGTGATGTGACTGAAATTCCATTACTCCCTCCACTTTCTCCCACTAAAATGAATTCTTGAGGCAAAGAATGCCAATTGTTACCTGATTTAGTATGGTAATTCTACTGCTAAGATGGCTCATGCCAGCGGTGACAGTGATAATGCGTCTGCTAGAAACTCCCATATTCTTAACTGTTGTATCTGTGTTTTTCTTTCACACTACCCCATTAATTGCCATTGCCACTTTTCCATTTACCTTACCTTTTGTGCAAAGGTAAAAATAACATTTCTAAAATTTTTCGAAAACTGGTTCAAGAAATAAGACAAAAAAGGACGGAACGACAAACACTAGGCAGGTGCATGTGACACCCACAAAACCTAATACAGCAAAAGGCTGAATTATTGGTGTCATGTTTGAAATTTGACTACTTAAGCAGGTGTGTAAAAACAGACATACAGTGCCGTAAAAAAGTATTCATACTAGTGAATTTTTCTAGAATTTTTCATATTACATCCAGAAACTTTAATGTAATGTATTGGGAATTTATATGATATACCAATACAAAGTAGCAAATATTTGTGAAGTATAAAGGAAATGATACATGGTTTTCTCATTATTGAAAACAAATCTGAAAATTGTGACTTGCATTTGTATTCAGCACCTTGAATGATCAAACCCCCAAATAAAATCTTGCATGACCAATTGTCTCCAGAAGTCACAAAGTAAACTGAGTCCACAATAATAATTTATTCTCAGTATAACTACACCTGTTCTGTGAAGGCCTCAGAGGTTTATTTAAGAACATAAGGCATCAAATATAATCATGAAAACCAAGGAACACACCAAACAGGTCAGAGTCAGATGTAAAGTTGTGTAGTAGAGTACAACAGGGTTAGCTCTTATCTCATGGTGCACTGTTCAATCTGTCTTCCAAAAATGGAAGGGGTATGGCACAACTACAAACCTACCAAGCCATGGTTGTCCACCTAGATTGACATCTTAAGCAAGGAGAGCACTAATTAGACAATCAGCCGAGAGGCTCTGCAGAGATCCACAGATCAAATGGGAGAATCACACAACAAGACAATGTCCCTAAACATATTACCAGAGCTGCAAAGCATATTCATGTGTTTGAATGGTACGGTCAATGTCCAGACTTAAATTCTGTTGCAAGACTTGAAAAATGCTGTTCACATATGCTCTCCATCCAATCTCACTGAGCTAGAACTAGTCTGCAAAGGAGAATGGGGAAAAATTGTCAGCCACTAGATGTGCAAAGCTGGTAGAGACATCCTTGAAGACTTACAGCAGTAATTGCTGAGAAAGGTGGTCCTTCAAAGCATTGATTTAAGATGGTTAAATATAAAAGCAAGTCATAATTTTTAGATTTGAAGTTTTAAAATATTTAGAAAACCATGTATTATATAATATTATTTCCTCTACACTTCACAAATTCTTGCTACTTTGTGTAGGTATATCACAGAAATTCCAAACAAAAAGCATTTAGATTTTTGGATGTAACGTGAAAAAATGTCGAAATCTTAAAGAGGAATGAATATTCTTTCAATAATCTTTACATAGTGAAATGTGAAGAATTTTTTTTTATTTTGCTTAGAAAAAGACACAACAAAATAAGCAAGCAAGGTCATAGTCTAAAAAAGCAAAATGTAGCAAAAAGTCACAGTATTATTTTGCCATGTAGAGTTGTCAGATTGGGACAGTAAATCAAATATGCAAAACACCATTATCTTCCCCATAACAAAATGGCGATAACAAAAAATTAGAGATGTGCAAAGCCAAGCTTAAAAGTTTGGGGTTTGTACCAGACAGTTAGTGTCCAGTGCTAAACGCCAAACACAGATCTCTGCTGTAAGTCCATTGCAATGTTCGGAGTTTGAGGGAAGAAGAAAGAGACTTTCAATTTCACAGGTTCGCGCTCCAATTGTTTTCAATGGGGTTTTGTTTTTGGTTTAAGTTCAGGTATCATTCTGGTACACGAACCAAACTTTGGAATAAAGTTCAAGTTAGGTACCAGAACCCGAACCTCCATGAATCCGATCATCCTTACAAAATATGACATGCTGGTAGGTGTATGCACCAAAAGAAAATGTGGAAACAGCCCATTGTATTGTTGTGGCATCTACAATTGGCAAATTGGTCTAGTAAGTAAAGATTAGTAAATCAGGCACAAGTCAAACTCACCTGTTTGCAAAGTTCTTTCTGGGAAATTCACTTTACAAATAAGTTATTTTCCGCAAATTTGATATCCTTTTTATGCTCTGATTTCTGTCCAGATGCCAGAGCATAATAAACATAATACAGTTCTGGCAAAAATTAAGAGACCACCACATCAAAGCTCTGTCATGGGGAGCCCAATCTCCAGACCTGAACCCCATTGAAAACCACTGGAATGTAATCAAGAGAATGATGGATAGTCACAAGCCATCAACTACTAAAATTTTTGTGCCAGAAGCAGTGTGAAAGACTAATAGAAAGCATGCCAAGATGCATGAAAGCTGTGATTTAAAATAATGGTTATTCCACAAAATATTGATTTCTGAACTCGTCCTGAGTTAAAACATTAGTATTGTTGTTTCTAAATGATTATGAACTTGTTTTCTTTGCATTATTTGAGGTCTGAAAGCACTGTTTATTTTATTTTGACGATTTTTTTGTTAAAAAAATACAAAATTTATTGCTTAGAAATTTGAAGACATGTCAGAAGTTTATAGACTAAAAGAACAATTTACATTTTACTCAAAAATATACATATAATGAGAAATATCAGACAAACTGAATATTTTGCAGTGGTCTCTTAATTTTTACCAGAGCTGTATACTCTCGTTTGCTTCCTCAACTGCCTTGGAAATGTGGTATGATCAGACCATGTTCCTGCAAGTAAGACATGGCCATTACACAGATTTTCTCAGCACACATCCAATTATACAACCCCTGGCAAAAATTATGGAATCACCGGCCTTGGAGGATGTTCATTCAGTTGTTTAATTTTGTAGAAAAAAAGCAGATCACAGACATGGTTCAAAACTAAAGTAATTTCAAATAGCAACTTTCTGGCTTTAAAAAACACTAAAAGAAATCAAGAACAAAAAATGTGGTGGTCAGTAATGGTTACTTTTTTTAACCAAGCATAGGGAAAAAATTATGGAATCAGTCAATTCTGAGGAAAAACTTATGGAATCACCTCGTAAAATTTCATACCCAAAATAAAATCCTGCATCAAATTAGATCTGCTCGTTAGTCTGCATCTAAAAAGGAGTGATTACAGCTTGGAGAGCTGTTGCACCAATTGGACTGACATGAATCATGGCTTCAACATGAGAGATGTCAATTGAAACAAAGGAGAGGATTATCAAATTCTTAAAAGAGGGTAAATCATCACACAATGTTGCAAAAGATGTTAGTTGTTCACAGTCAGCTGTGTCTAAAATCTGGACCAAATACAAACAACATGGGAAGGTTGTTAAAGGCAAACATACTGGTAGACCAAGAAAGGCATCAAAGTGTCAAGACCGTAAACGTAAAGCAATATGTCTCCAAAACTGGAAATGCACAGCAAAACAAATGAGGAACGAATGGGTGGAAACTGGAGTCAATGTCTGTGACCGAACTGTAAGAAACCGCCTAAAGGATATGGGATTTACATACAGAAAAGCTTAACGAAAGCCATCATTAACACCTAAACAGGAAAAAACAAGGTTACAATGGGCTAAGGAAAAGCAATCATGGACTGTGGATGACTGGATGAAAGTCATATTCAGTGATGAATTGCTAATCTGCATTGGGCAAGGTGAGTATGCTGGAACTTTTGTTTGGTGCAGTTCCAATGAGATTTATAAAGATGACTGCCTGAAGAGAACATGATATGCAAATTGCCTCTTCAGAGAAAAAGAGGACTTAAACTCTTTAGCGCCACCTGTAGGAAATAGCGATCCTACAAGTCACAATCAACCCTTTAACGAGTTGTGCAATATGGCTTAGGATAAAAGCAATATGGCTTAGGATGAAAGCCAAATCAGTATCTCAATTCGCAGACATGGTGTTTCGGGCTGTTGGCCCTCGTCAGTGCGAAGCATGAGAACTAATTTGGCTAGGTGAGATGCTCTAGACTGGGGTCTAAGGGGCAACGTTTCTCCTTATGGAGAGTGACATACCAGCTCTGGCTTTTCATGGTAAAGAGGCTTATTCACCGTGCAATGCTCCTCTGGGAAATATAATATGCAAATTTGCACAGTCATTGATGACATGGGGCTGCATGTCAGGTAAAGGCACTGGGGAGATGGCTATCATTACATCTTCAATAAATGCACAAGTTTATGTTGATATTTTGTAAACTTTTCTTATCCCATCAATTGAAAGGATGTTTGGAGATGATGAAATCAGTTTTCAAGATGATAATGCATCCTTCCATAGAGCAAAAACTGTGCAAACATTCCTTGAAAAAAGTCACATAAGGTCAATGTCAGGGCCTGCAAATAGTCTGGATCTCAATCCACTTGAAAATGTTTGGTTGAAGTTGAAGAAAATGGTCCATGACAAGGCTCCAACCTGCAAAGCTGATCTGGCAACAGCAATCAGAGAACGTTGGAGCCAGCTTGATGAAGAGTACTGTTTGACACTCATTAAGTCCATGCCTCAGAGACTGCAAGCTGTTATAAAGGCCAGAGGTGGTGCAACAAAATACTAGTGATGTTTTGGAGTGTTTTTTGTTTGTTTTTCATGATTCCATAATTTTTCCTCAGAATTGAGTGATTTCATATTTTTTTCCCTATGCTTGGTTACAAAAGTAACCATTACTGATTACCACATTTTTTGTTCTTGATTTCTTTTAGTGTTTCTTAAAGCCAGAAAGTTGCCATTTGAAATGACTTTAGTTTGGTGCCATGTCCGTGATCTGCTTTTTTTCTACAAAATTAAACAACTGAATGAACATCCTCCAAGGCCAGTGATTCCATAATTTGTGCCAGTGGTTGTAGAACTTATCATTCAAAGGTCTATTAATTCAAATGTGCACTGTTTTTTTTAGGAAAACCTCTTTAAACTTCATAACAGCATAAAAGAATGATTTTTTTCTGATATTAGGCTTACGGTAGCTTAAAATTTCGTTCCAGCTTAGTCACTTAGTAATCTACCCCACTTCAAGAAGTGTAGTAGCTTTGAGCAAAAATGTTATAAATTTGTAAATTGTCATGATTCTTAAATTTTGAGCCAATCGTCATCTATTTTCACAGATTAAAAAACAGATCTTTTTGTTTTAGCACAAATTTGATTAAAAATGAAGTAAATGTTTAATAAACACTTTCAACGTTAAAAAAAGAAAGAAGCAAGCTGGGGGTTACTTCAAATAATTGGAGTAAAGGTAATAATTACTGGGTTTGAATGTTTCCCTATGACATAGAAAGTTGCAAGTGACTCTGAAGTCATTTCAAAGTATCACAGTGTAAATTGCAACACAATTCTATTTTTTTTCTTTTTCCAAAAATCATCTAAAGCTTTAGTCCCATTCAATTGTTGTTGAAAGTCGTTGTTTTGAACCAACTTTAGTAATAGGTTTGCTTTGTGACTTTAAATGCTTAGAGCCAACTGAATAGTTTCAAACAATCGATGTCTAGTAATACTCAGCCCCAGTATTTGGAGGTTGCTGTAATCTGTCCGGCATAACATTGCATGTTCCATCTCACAGCATCACAACACGAAGCTCAGTGACAGGCAATTTTTTTCAGAAGAAACAAATTGTCTGCCAGTAAAGATCACAGCAGATTCTAGTGTGTTGATATAACACTACGATGTCTAGAATAAATATCTCTTGCAACACCATCCAACATGTTGTAAACCAAGTATATTTTTGCTAATTATATTTGGAAACGTTATATTTTGGACCTGTATTAGGCTAGGTTCACACTGATTTTTTGCATCCTTTGAATGTATATATGCCGAAAAAAGCATCTGTCATATACATTTAAAGGAGGCTATTTTATTTATTAAAAATTCTGTGATGAATGCCTGATAGTGGCATCCATCACCTACAGACTAATATATTGAGAGCTATTTCATGATATATTCTTTAAACCACTGTTAAAAAATGCCATTGTTCTGCTTTAATTTGATGCATCAATTGTCCACTGGTTTTAATTATTGATCTATTCTATGTGGTACTCAACCAACCGGATATAGACATGGTTTTCTGTGTCTGTTAGCTTCTGATATGTATATCACTTATTAGGTGAAAAGGTGTGGTGTAGTGACTCGCGAGGATATGCAAATAAATATGCCTTTCTCCATTTCGCACATGCTGCACACTCAGTAAGTGGGCTATTAGTATCAGGGGCTGTAGCCCGGGCATTCCCATACTGACCTGCAGCAATCCAATCACATGGTGTAGCACAGCCAATCAGGAGGGCTATCACAGGCTGTAACATATAGGGTCTGGCCAAAGGAATGCCATTTTATACATGTACTGTGTAGAATTAGGAGTGCTCAGAGCATACAGCATAGTGATAGAAAATCTCCTAGTGCAATTGTGGTGTATTACATTAATGATGATAAACCAGAATGAAAATGTCAATAGAAATTCATGATTCAAGTAATAAACAGTGATCTGTTGTATGTTGTGAATTCTGTTGTCGAACTCCCTCCTGTGGTCGTGAATGGTACTTCGGCGAGTTCTGTCTATGGGCTCCCTCTGGTGGCTGTGAGTGAAGCTGCTGCTTCTGAGGTTCCTTACACAGGTGACGTGGTTTATCCTTTGGTTGGCTGCTCTATTTAACTCCTCTCAGATCGTTACTCCATGCCAGCTGTCAATGTTTTTGCATTGGTTCAGTTCGCTCCTGGATCTCTCTGGTGACCTGCCTTCTCCAAGGATTCCTTTATATAACTCCGCATAGCGGCGTGCTCTGGCACAGATAAATTAAACAGACGGCCCTTAGGAAACTTACTACCAGGAATCAAATTAATAGCACAGTCGCAATCCCTATGAGGAGGTAGGGCACCAGATTTGGGCTCTTCAAATACATCCTGGTAATCTGATAAAAACTCAGGGACTTCAGAAGGAGTGGAAGGTGAAATTGAGAGCAATGGAACATCACCATGTACCCTTTGACAACCCCAGCTGGACACAGACATAGATTTCCAATCCAACACTGGATTATGGACCTGTAGCCATGGCAACCCCAAAACGACCATATCATGCAGATTATGCAACACCAAAAAGCGAATATCCTCCTGATGAGCAGGAGCCATGCACATGGTCAATTGAGTCCAGTACTGAGTCTTATTCTTGGCCAAAGGCGTAGCATCAATTCCTCTCAATGGAATAGGATACTGCAAGGGCTCCAAGAAAAAACCACAGCGCCTGGCAAACTCCAAGTCCATCAAATTCAGGGCAGCGCCTGAATCCAGAAATGCCATTACAGAATAGGACGACAGAGAGCAAATCAGAGTAACGGACAAAAGAAATTTAGACTGTACCGTACCAATGGTGGCAGACCTAGTGAACCGCTTAGTGCGCTTAGGACAATCGGAGATAGCATGAGTGGATTCACCCCAGTAAAAACACAGCCCATTCCGACGTCTGTGTTCTTGCCGTTCAGCTCTGGTCAAAGTCCTATCACACTGCATAGGCTCAGGCCTATGCTCAGAGAATACCGCCAGCTGTACTGTTATGACCTGGTGGTTAGGAGCACCCGAAATGACCTGATAGTTAAACCTCATACAGGACAAGCTCTGGGATGTGGGAGCTCTGCTGACCGCAAGCCCTAATCCTATCACACACACTAGAAATAGCCGTGGAGCGCTCCTGACCAAACCTAGGCGCCTCATCACAGCCTAAGAACTATCTAGCCCTAGAGATAGAAAATAAAGCCTACCTAGCCTCAGAGAAATTCCCCAAAGGTAAAGGAAGCCCCCCACATATATTGACTGTGAGTAAAGATGAAAGTCACAAACGCAGAAATGAAACAGGTTTCAGCAAAGGGAGGCCAGACTTACTAAATAGACAGAGGATAGGAAAGGTAACTTTGCGATCAGCACAAAAACCTACAAAAGACCACGCAGAGTGTGCAAAAAAGACCTCCGCATCGACTCACGGTGCGGAGGGGCCACTCTGCATCCCAGAGCTTCCAGCTAGCAAGACAAAATCATGAAAACCAGCTGGACAAGAAAACAGTGAACAAATAATGACTATCAGGAACTTAGCTTCTGCAGGAGAAGGCAGGTCACCAGAGAGATCCAGGAGCGAACTGAACCAATGCAAAAACATTGACAGCTGGCATGGAGTAACGATCTGAGAGGAGTTAAATAGAGCATCCAACCAAAGGATAAACCACGTCACCTGTGTAAGGAACCTCAGAAGCAGCAGCTTCACTCAAAGCCACCAGAGGGAGCCCATAGACAGAACTCGCCGAAGTACCATTCACGACCACAGGAGGGAGTTCGACAACAGAATTCACAACAGTTGTAGCAGTTTCATTATCATCACTAAATTTGTGCCGAAAAATTAACATATCTATGGTATACTGCAGCAACAGTAGGTTAATAGCTGCATTTTGTTCACACAGTGTCAGCAAGAAACAGTAGCATTAAATCACTGATTACAGATTTTACAAAACCAAATTCTGAATTCAAGACTCTGAAAAATTCTGAATTCAGTTTACAATTCAAAGTGCAATCGATTTGTTTTTGAATGTGTCATTTTTTTTAGAACATGCTCCCTAATTCTTATACTTCAACACAAGTGCTTACCTAACAAGTGGCTACCTAGTGTGCCATGTTGTCTAAAATAATTTCTGGAGCCCACTTTATTGCTAATATTAGACACATTCATATGCCATCTGAATACAGTGGCCAGTTGCATGTTCTTGCTATTGAAGCATGTTTCTATCTAGATTTTCTGGTTCTATCTTACTTTGTAAAGGCATGTGGTCTTTGTTTTAAAAAGAAAACTATGTAATCCTGAATGTCAAACACAAGTGTATACTTTCTGAAGTGTAAATTCTGTTTTATGTATTTTTTTCTGCCCTCTTTTTTTCCCCTAAACTACACGCTGTCTAAATACAGTGGTTGTTTGCAGGTGCCTGCTTGTTGGGAGTGATTTTACCTCTATTTACTGATCCCATCCTACTTTGTAAAGGCATGTGTCCTTTTTTTCTTTACTTTTGATAAATTAGAATACTTTTTATTTTTGGAAAACCTGATTTATTTGTCTACTCCACAGCCCTATACCATAGTTCTCTTACCTATAATGCAACTTCACATACTAGCATTTTAGGTTCCATTAAAGGGAACCTGTGACCCCAAAAATCGAAGATGAGCTGCAGCCACCGGCAACAGGGGCTTATCTACAGCATTCTGTAATGCTGTAGATAAGCCCCTGATGTATCCTGAAACATGAGAAAAAAAGGTTAGATTATACTCACTCTGGGGCGCTCCTGCTGCGGTCCAGTCTGATGGGCATCGCAGTCCGGTTCAGGGCCTCCTATCTTCATGGGATGACGTCCTCTTCTTGTCTTCACGCTGCAGATCCAGCGCAGGCGTACTTTGTCTGCCCTGTTGAGGGCAAAGCAAAGTACTGCTGTGCGCAGGTGCTGGGAAAGGTCAGAGAGGCAGGGACCGCCCCAGGATGAGTATAATATAATCTCTCTTTCTCATCTTTCAGGATACATTGGGGGCTTATCTACAGCATTACAGAATGCTGTAGAAAAGCCCCTGATGCCGGTGGCCGCAGCTCATCTTTGATTTTTGGGGTCACAGGTTCCCTTTAAAGGGAACCTGTCAGCAAGATTATGCTGGATAACCTACAGACAGTATCAGGTTGACGCCGTTACACTGATGAAAATGAAACCTTGGTTGATAAAATCCATTTTCTGGTTGTTATTTAATCTTTATTTTCAGTTTTTAGTTAATGAGATTTTTGTGCTCCAAAGCAGCCTATGGGGGGTCTTTATGTGGTGCTTTGCTTACATATTATTCATGTGTATGGCTTATGGCGAAACAGATTAATATTACTACCTAGCATTTAAAATAAGTTTTGTTGGGGTACCAGAACAGTACACAAACCCATATCTGAACCTCATTCAGATGAATGGGGGGCCAGAAGATATGGTGTTTGCATGTGGTCATTTGCATGACAGCATGGCAAACACTGTCTCTGATCAATGGTAAGATAATTACCGGTGGTCAGAAAGATGCTGTTCCCACATTGTCAGATGACAGCGTGAGCCAGAAGTTGTGACCAGCAGTAAAAAGCTTACCTCCCAGTCACAGAAGCATCAAGCTGATGAGAGAGTACGACTCCCATCGTCCTATGTGTGCTGCCACTAATAACAGCGTGATGGGAACACTTATAAGCCAGCGCCTACGCTATAAATAAATAAATAAATACATTTAAAAAAAATTATGTAGAGTCTCTCTACTTTTGATAACCAGCATGGTAAAACTGACAGCTGTCAGCTTTATCAAGGCTTTATCATCCACTGTTAGTGGAGGAGGCTCTATTGCATAGTACAAGCTGTGATGTTGAAAAACAAGATGGGTGCCTCCTGGCACACATTGGATAGGAGCTACATCACTCTGTCAGCACATGAAATTGCATTACCTGCTCATGTGGAGAAATAAAATTGAACAGCCAGGTGACTATGGCTCAAGCTGTCCTCTTTTCTCTACCATGATTATATTTCTGGTAATCAGTATGCATATGCAAGTAGTACCTTATTTTCAAGAACCCCATCATCATACACACCTTCTGCTTTCCATATACTTCCTCTTCTAACTCCATTGCATCATCAGTTCTCCTTCTGTGTGCCCAAGAAGTAAGCATTTAATCTTCCAAATACATGTAAATTGTACTCCCATATGTCTATGTTCACCACAATTAATGCCAAACCACCTCAATGGTGTTGCCTTTTGTGAAAGAAATGCATGCACTCAGTCTTACCTAGCCACCATTATTGATTGTACCTAAGAGCTGTCCCTGTCACGCTTGGGCACAAAATGCAACATTTTTTAAACACCAAAATAAATTATATTAAATGCATCAATTATCATTTTTGTTTTAAATTGTTTAGAAGATTTTGTGCAATTAGTATATTAGAAAGAAAATGTGTTCCCCAATTGATAAAGCTTTTGCACAGTGAACTGTTCCCAATTTCCGATCAGAAACATGTTCTGCCCTTGCAATAGTTAAGACAGAAAGGGAAACACTTAAAAAGAGCTAAGTTATTTAACATTTTCAAACTCAATTTTTTTTATTTCATCAATGCAATTTTCTTTTAATTGTACAAATAATCAAGGCAGCAAGAGCACCAATTAGAAAAAACATAATGGACCAGATGGTTTATCTGGCAGGTCAAAAACTGATGCTTTTCAGCAGAGATACACAGCCTAAACAGCGAGGTTCAGTCATACCTGATTCCATGAATTTAGGATCAATAAATTGAACCAGTGGCAAGACCTTGCCCAGTTTTCTATGGGCGCTGTGTTATGTCCAGCCTACAGAGTAATGTCAGTAGAACAAAAAATCACTGCACTCGCATATTTAGTGCCTCAATAGGATCCTTGGCCTTCTTTAGTAACACGGATTGCACAGGTAAAAGGAAATCAGAAGCAACAGCGCAAGTGACAGGCAGCAAGCCATAATTTCTTCATGTTCAAAACAATGCTCCTGTTTTGTCTCCAGAAAAAGGGGAACAATTTTAGAAAATTTGATAAAAATCCTTTGTAATGCCGTACTTTTTGTTATTTTTAAACCAGTTGCAGACGTCTGAAAAGGAAACTTAATTTCTTTATGGCTTGATAAAGAGTCTTTGTAATTGCTTAACTATTTTGTGATTAGCAAACCATTTGCAGACTCCAAAAAATGTTTTTTTTCTTCAATTCTAGTTGATAGTTCATTACTTGTTCACATTCATAACAGCACAATACGTATGTTTTGTCTCCCTAATTAAAGATATCATTTTTAGACAGCTAAAGAAAAAGCTATCTCTTCTTAATTTAGCAAATCTCTTTATACTCCTTAAGTAAAAATAATTGTTTCGATCAACTATCTGAAAATATCATGATTTCTTCTGTTTGCACCCAGCAAAAAAAAAGTGGCACTCACCTGGACCTTAACAACAACAGGTGAAAAAACACCAAAAACGGAGTATAATCCTCAATGTCATTTTTATTGAGACACAAACGATAATAAATACACCATATATATTAACCCCTTAGCGACCGCCGATACGCCTTTTAACGGCGGCCGCTAAGGGTACTTAAACCACAGCGCCGTTTATTAACGGCGCTGTGGAAAAAGTGTATAGCGCCCCCCACAGGCCGATTTTCTCTGGGGTCTCGGCTGCCGAGGGTAGCCGAGACCCCAGAGAACATGATTCGGGGGGTTTTTAACCCTCCCCGCATTTGCGATCGCCGGTAATTAACCGTTTACCGGCGATCGCAAAAAAAAAAAAAAAAAAAAAAAAAGCGATCTCTTTTTAATTTCTCTGTCCTCCGATGTGATCGCATATCGGAGGACAGAGAAAAGGGGTCCCAGGTGGCCCCCCAATACTCACCTAGCTCCCCCGATGCTCCTCGTGTCTCCCGGTGGGCGCCGCCATCTTCAAAATGGCGGGCGCATGCGCAGTGCGCCCGCCGGCCGGCACCGGGAGAATCTTTGGGGTCTCGGCTGCCTGGGGTAGCCGAGACCCCAAAGAGCATGATCAGGGGTCGGTTTTAGCGACCCCTGTTTTGCGATCGCCGGTAATTAACTGTTTACCGGCGACCGCAAAAAAAAAAAAAAAAAAAAAAAAGTAAAGTGTAATTCTCTGTCCTCTGATGTGATCGCACATCAGAGGACAGAGAAATAGGGGGATTCGGGGACCCTAGCATACTCACCTAGGTCCCTGGATCCTCTTGCTGCTCCTCCTGGCCGCCGGCAGAAGAACATGGCGGACGCATGCCCAGTGCGCCCGCCATCTGTCTCCATCTGCCGGCCGGCAGGAGAACAGCGGTTAGGGCTAAAATTAGGGTTAGGGTTAGGGTTAGGGGTAGGGTTAGGGGTATGGGTAGGGTAGGGTTAGGGTTAGGGTTAGGGCTAGGGTTAGGTTAGGGGTAGGGTTAGGGGTAGGGTTAGGGTTAGGGGTAGGGTTAGGGTAGGGGTAGGGTTAGGGCTAGGGTTAGGTTAGGGGTAGGGTTATGGCTAGGGTTAGGTTAGGGGTAGGGTTAGGTTAGGGTTAGGGGTAGGGTTACGGCTAGGGTTAGGTTAGGGGTAGGGTTAGGTTAGGGTTAGGGGTAGGGTTAGGTTAGGGGTAGGGTTGGGGCTAAATTTAGGGTTAGGGTTGGGGCTAAATTTAGGGTTAGGCTTCTTTCACACTTACGTCGGTACGGGGCCGTCGCAATGCGTCTGCCCGACATACCGACGCACGTTGTGAAAATTGTGCACAACATGGGCAGCAGCTGTAGTTTTTCAACGCATCCGCTGCCCAATCTATGTCCTGGGGAGGAGGGGGCGGAGTTACGGCCACGCATGCGCGGTCAGAAATGGCGGATGCGACGTACAAAAAAACGTTTCATTGAACGTTTTTTTGTGCCGACGCTCCGCCAAAACATAACTGATCCAGTGCACGACGGACGCGACGTGTGGCCATCCGTCACGATCCGTCGGCAATACTATGGGCAAAAAACGCATCCTGCGGGCACATTTGCAGGATCCGTTTCTTGTCCAAAACGACGGATTGCGACGGAATGCCAAACAACGCAAGTGTGAAAGTAGCCTTAGGGCTAGGGTTAGGGTTGGGGCTAAAGTTAGGGCTAGGGTTGGGGCTAAAGTTAGGGTTAGAGCTGGGATTAGGTTTAGGGTTTGGATTAGGGTTGGTATTAGGGTTAGGGTTGGCATTAGGGTTACGCTTGGGATTAGGGTTAGGTTTGGGATTAGGGTTAAGGTTAGGGTTGTGATTAGGGGTGTATTGGGATTAGGGTTAGGTTTGAGGTTAGGGTTGAGATTAGGATTAGGGGTGTGTTGGATTTAGGGTTTTGATTAGGGTTATGGTTAGGGTTGACATTAGGGTTGTTTTGGGGTAAGGGTTGTGATTATGGTTAGGGTTAGTGATTAGGATTATGGATCAGGTTGGGATTAGGGTTAGGGGTTGGAGCTAGAATTGGGGGGTTTCCACTGTTTAGGTACATCAGGGGGTCTCCAAACACGACAGCCAATTTTGCGCTCAAAAAGTCAAATGGTGCTCCCTCCCTTCTGAGCTCTGCCGTGCGCCCAAACAGTGGGTTACCCCCACATATGGGGCATCAGCGTACTCGGGATAAATTGGACAACAACTTCTGGGGTCCAATTTCTCTTGTTACCCTTGTGAAAATAAAAACTTGGGGGCTACAAAATCTTTTTTGTGAAAAAAAAAATATTTTTTATTTTCACGACTCTGCATTCTAAACTTCTGTGAAGCACTTGGGCATTCAAAGTTCTCACCACACATCTAGATAAGTTCCTTGGGGGGTCTAGTTTCCAAAATGGGGTCACTTGTGGGGGGTTACTACAGTTTAGGTATATCAGGGGCTCTGCAATCGCAACATAATGCCCACAGACCATTCTATCAAAGTCTGCATTCCAAAAAGGCGCTCCTTCCCTTCCGAGCTCTGCCGTGCGCCCAAACAGTGGTTTACCCCCACATATGGCACATCAGCGTACTCGGGATAAATTGGACAACAACTATTGCAGTCCAATTTCTCCTGTTACCCTTGTGAAAATAAAAACTTGGGGGCTACAAAATCTTTTTTGTGAAAAAAAAAAAATTTTTTATTTTCACGACTCTGCATTCTAAACTTCTGTGAAGCACTTGGGCATTCAAAGTTCTCACCACACATCTAGATAAGTTCCTTGGGGGGTCTAGTTTCCAAAATGGGGTCACTTGTGGAGGGTTTCTACTGGTTAGGTACATCAGGGGCTCTGCAAATGCAACATAATACCCGCAGACCATTCTATCAAAGTCTGCATTCCAAAACGGCGCTCCTTCCTTCCGAGCTCTGCCGTGCGCCCAAACAGTGGTTTACCCCCACATATGGGGTACCAGCATACTCAAGACAAATTGGACAACAACTTTTGGGGTCCAATTTCTCTTGTTACCCTTGTAAAAATAAAAACTTGGGGGCTACAATATATTTTTTGTGGAAAAAAAAAAAATTTTTTATTTTCACGGCTCTGCATTATAAACTTCTGTGAAGCACTTGGGCATTCAAGGTTCTCACCACACATCTAGATAAGTTCCATGGGGGGTCTAGTTTCCAAAATGGGGTCACTTGTGGGGGATTTCTACTGTTTAGGCACATCAGGGGCTCTCCAAACGCGACATGGCGTCCGATCTCAATTCCAGCCAATTCTACATTGAAAAAGTAAAACGGCACTCCTTCTCTTCCAAGCTCTGCGGTGCGCCCTAACAGTGGTTTACCCCCACATATTGGGTATCAGCGTACTCAGGAGAAATTGCACAACAACTTTTGTGGTCTAATTTCTCCTGATACCCTTGTGAAAATAAAAATTTGTGGGCAAAAAGATCATTTTTGTAGAAAAAATGCGATTTTTTTTTTTTCACGGCTCTACGTTATAAACTTCTGTGAAGCACATGGGGGTTCAAAGTGCTCGCCACACATCTAGATAAGTTCCTTAAGGGGTCTAGTTTCCAAAATGGTGTCACTTGTGGGGGGTTTCCACTGTTTAGGCACATCAGGGGCTCTCCAAACGCGACATGGCGTCCAATCTCAATTCCAGCCAATTCTACATTGAAAAAGTAAAACGGCGCTCCTTCACTTCCAAGCTCTGCGGTGCGCCCAAACAGTGGTTTACCCTCACATATGGGGTATCGACGTATTCAGGAGAAATCGCACAACAACTTTTGTGGTCTAATTTCTCCTGTTACCCTTGTGAAAATAAGAATTTGTGGGCAAAAAGATCATTTTTGTGTAAACAAAAGCGATTTTTTTATTTTCACGGCTCTACGTTATAAACTTCTGTGAAGCACTTGGGGGTTCAAAGTGCTCGCCACACATCTAGATAAGTTCCTTAAGGGGTCTAGTTTCCAAAATGGTGTCACTTGTGGGGGGTTTCCACTGTTTAGGCACATCAGGGGCTCTCTAAACGTGACATGGCGTCCGATCTCAATTCCAGCCAATTCTGCATTGAAAAAGTCAAACGGCGCTCCTTCACTTCTAAGTTCTGCGGTGCGCCCTAACAGTGGTTTACCCCAACATATGGGGTATTGGCGTATTCAGGAGAAATTGCATAACAAAATTTATGGTTACATTTCTGTTTTTACACTTGTGAAAATAAAAAAAATGGTTCTGAATTAAGATGTTTGCAAAAAAAAGTTAAATGTTCATTTTTTCCTTCCACATTGTTTCAGTTCCTGTGAAGCACGTAAAGGGTTAATAAACTTCTTGAATGTGGTTTTGAGAACCTTGAGGGGTGTAGTTTTTAGAATGGTGTCACACTTCATTATTTTCTATCATATAGACCCCTCAAAATGACTTCAAATGTGATGTGGTCCCTAAAAAAAAATGGTGTTGTAAAAATGAGAAATTGCTGGTCAACTTTTAACCCTTATAACTCCCTAACAAAAAAAAATTTTGTTTCCAAAATTGTGCTGATGTAAAGTAGACATGTGGGAAATGTTATTTATTAACTATTTTTCGTGACATATCTCTCTGATTTAAGGGCATAAAAATACAAAGTTTGAAAATTGCAAAATAAATAATCGCAAGTAATATCGAAGAAATGTTACCACTAACATGAAGTACAATATGTCACGAAAAAACAATCTCAGAATCAGCGGGATCCGTTGAAGCGTTCCAGAGTTATAACCTCATAAAGTGACAGTGGTCAGAATTGCAAAAATTGGCTCGGTCATTAAGTACCAAATTGGCTCTGTCACTAAGGGGTTAAAATAAGAACCACTGGAAACCAGTAACAGGACACAACATTACAGACATACAAAAGCCAATAAATATATATAATAAGTAGAAATTCAATGCTCCATAAGATGCCAATCAAATACAATGTCACAGTGTATCAACATATGCTTAAACAGCTATATGCATTGCATGGTGCAGGTAAGTGCATAGTGCAAAAGGGATATAGGTCTAACTAAGACCTGACAATAGAGTCAAACTGCAGGAGGAGACATGATATACTTACTGAATAACAGTGGCAATGAGTCGGTAAGAGGTCGGTCCCTGCCGCCCCAACGCACGTTTCGTCGAGACTTCCTCAGGAGGCGTGCATTGGGGAGGGGGGTTCCGACTATTTAAACAATGTCTGGCCAATAGGGACAAAGAAACCATTCCTAATTAGAAATAAGCGTCCATACACTCACTGCCGCCCGTACTGACGTCCAGCTGCATCCGGTAATAACGGCGCATGCGCCGCCGCCACGGCAACCAAAGAACATCACATGAGCGGCAGTGGAACGCAAGCAGACAGAGCCATCAGAGAGACGGAATCTGCATGCCGTGCGCCAGGTGCCGCCCACACAATGCTCCGGAGCCACAGAGGCGGCGCATGCGCACACCAGACCCGCACATACTAATCCTACGGAGACCAGACAGGGCTACCAGAGTAAGTACATAGGATGTAATGCAAAGCATAATGACATAATCATTGCGGTCATAGTAACATAAGACAAATATAGATATACATATATCTGAAGACACAAAAGTTATTTATATTACTTGCGGGTATCTAATTTTTTATTCATCACCCTACTTCAATGCACATATATACTTTTTTCACTCGCAATCTCCATTTTGCATTTTTTATGCACATGCATTCACCTGCTTTTTATTCCGTTAGTTTTCCCTGTTTTCCTTTTTTTTCTTTTTTTAGTTGCAGGATTAGTCCGGTTGATGTCCGTTTTTGTGGCTTCAGATATATGTATATCTATATTTGTCTTATTTTACTCTGTGCCTTTTGAGTATGTGCAAGTTTTGTGTGAGGCAACTTTTGCATGTGTTGCAACTTTTGTGCATGTGGCAATTTTTCCGCGTGTGCAAGTGTTGCGTGTGGTGAGTTTTCCATGAGGTGAGTTTTGCACTTGTGGCGAGTTTTGCAAGAGCCTAGTTTTTGCATGTGGCGAGTTCTGCACGTGGCGAGTTGGCGCCATCGCTCTCATTCTTTAAGTCCCCCTTGTTCACATCTGGCAGCTGTCAATTTGCCTCCTACACTTTTCCTTTCATTTTTTCCCATTATGTAGATAGGGGCAAAATTGTTTGATGAATTGGAAAGCGCGGGGTTAAAATTTCACCTAACAACATAGCCTATGACGCTCTCAGGGTCCAGACGTGTGACTGTGCAAAATTTTGTGGCTGTAGCTGCGACGCCTCCAACACTTTTCCTTTCACTTTTTTTCCCCATTATGTAGATAGGGGCAAAATTGTTTGGTGAATTGGAATGCGCGGTGTTAAGGACTGGCGGAACGCACCAAGTATAAGATGATATGGAACCAGGTGCGTTCGCAGTCCGAGGTCCACCGTGCAGGTAAAAACCCTGCTGCTAGTAAAGACGGACTATATGGCGGTACTATAGGAATACTCACACATGGGTTAACTCCACCCTGTGTGAAGGAAGCGATCCTGTTGCGTCACAGGACCGCGGTACCGCACATAGAGCGCGAGCAAGAAGTCAGCGAACACAACCCCAACTCAGGATTGAAGTCCGATTAGACCACTTGCTGGCACAACACCACAACTGGGTGTGTAAGGAAACTATTAAATAGTATATAAAGGCACGAGAGTGCATGCGGTGCCGCACTGACGGACGCCACTAACCACCCAGGCTTGGGTAAGGAAAGCGCAGAGGAAGCGCACGGCGCCGTACTGGCGGACACAGCAACTGGACGCTGTGATGTGTGTTACGTGCAGATGGCTAGTCGGGCGCTAGATAGCTACCATCATCCGCGAGCAGTCAACAACACTAGGGAGGGATACTTAGGAGCTTTCATCCATCGACATACATCCATCTACACACACACATTATATCAAGAAAATACTAGCGCATGGCCGTGCGGTCATGCGCAGTTTATATAGCTGCAGCACAGGAAACAGCTACAGAAGTTTTGCCCTTTCAGGACCTGCCAAAAGGACCAATGGGATGTGCTGCAGTACCTGAGCATGTGACCCTCGATCTCCAACGGGAGATCTTGCCCTGGGCATGCTCAGTGTGTGCAAATAAGGACTTAGTCCCAGAGAAGCCCGCTCGCTGCAGATCAGTGCAGGGTACAACAGGAAAGCCAGAAAAGGCAGCAGTAACCCTTTGCACAGAATCAGTCCCAGCAAGGCGCTGGGAGTGACGCCTCCGCTGAGCAGAGCCCACTGCGGCCGAAGCAGAATGGGAGACCGCAGCAGACACGGATCAAGATTCCCCCTGTGCAGCAGAGGAAACTCGGCTCCTAACATTACCCCCCTCCTAGGGCCCCCCCTCCTTGAGCCTCACTACGCTCAAAAGCTGCAATAAGCAGCAGAGCCCGAATGTGCTCCACAGGCTCCCAGGTTCTATCCTCTGGGCCGTGACCCTTCCAGTCCACCAGATAAAATTTCTTGCCACGTACCACCTTGCACCCCACAATAGCATTCACCTCAAACTCATCCGTGGATGAACCCGATGTCCCAGCAGATGACTCAGAAAACCGGGACAAATGAACGGGCTTTAAGAGGGAAACGTGAAAAGTATCGGTGATACCAAGGCGTGGAGGAATAGCCAAACGGTAGACCACAGGGTTGACCTGTTCCAGAACCTTAAACGGGCCAATGTAGCGAGGAGCAAACTTAGTGGACTCAACTCGCAGCCTGATGTTACGGGCGGAGAGCCACACTAAGTCGCCAGAAGCAAAGACCGGAGCGGGGCGCCGGTGTGTATCAGCCGAAACCCTCATTCTCTCCTTGGAGGCCCGGATGGCATCCTGTGTGCGGTCCCAGATGTCACGTGCCTCCACCGCCCAGTCTGCCACCCTAGAATCGGTGGATGACACGGGCATGGGCACAGGGACACGCGGATGCTGGCCGTAATTAAGGAGAAAAGGAGTTTGACCAGTGGAATCGGCTACGGCGTTGTTCAAGGCAAATTCCGCCCAAGGTAGCAAAGATGCCCAGTCATCCTGCCTAGCAGAGACGAAATGTCGCAAATATGTCACCAGAGTCTAGTTGGTTCTCTCCACCAACCCATTCGTCTTGGGATGGTATGCAGAGGAGAGGTTTAACTCTATGCTGAGTAAACGGCAGAGCTCTCTCCAAAACCGAGACGCGAACTGGGGACCCCGATCACTGACAATCTTATCAGGCATACCATGCAATCGGAAAACATGCTTAATGAACAACACCGCCAAGGCCCGTGCTGAGGGTAACTGAGGAAGCGGCACCAAATGCACCATCTTAGAGAAATGGTAGGTGACAACCCAAATAATGGAACAGCCACGCGACTTGGGTAAGCCCACCACAAAGTCCATCCCGACCATCTCCCAGGGCCTGTCTGCCACCGGTAGAGGGTAAAGCAACCCAGCAGGCCGTTGCCGAGGAGACCGATTCTGGGCGCAAGAAACGCACGCCTGAATATAGTCCCTGACATCTCAGGCCATATGCGGCCACCAGTATGTTCTCGCCAAAAGCTCAGATGTCCTCTTGGTCCCAAAATGCCCACCCACTCTGGAGGAGTGAGCCCAAGAGAGAACCTCCGGTCGCAAGTTAGCTAGTACGAAAGTCTTGCCCGGGGGCACAGACTCTAGCGAAACCGGAGCTACAGTTCTCAGGCTCTCAGAAGGAACAATAAGCCGAGGCTCCTCCTCCTCCTCTGATGACACTACGGAGCGGGAGAGAGCGTCAGCACGAACGTTCTTCTCCCCGGAGAGGAAATGGAGAGTAAAATGGAACCGGGAGAAGAACAGGGACCATCTAGCCTGGCGAGAATTCAGCCGCTGGGCCGTTTGTAGATATACCAAGTTCTTGTGGTCAGTGAAGACTTGGAAGGGAAAGCGAGCTCCCTCCAAGAGATGTCTCCACTCTGAAAAAGCCAACTTCATGGCTAGCAACTCCCTGTCCCCGATGGAATAATTCCTCTCTGCTGGTGTGAAGGTCTTGGAGAAGAAGAAGCAAGGATGCTTCCGACCTTGAGCATCCTTTTGGAAAAGGACTGCTCCAGCACCAACGGATGAGGCATCCACCTCCAAGATAAATGGTTTATCAACATCGGGGCGATGTAGGATGGGAGCGCTAGCGAAGTGTGACTTGATCGAGAGAAAGGCTTTGGAGACCTCCTCTGACCACAACTTGGGATTTGCTCCCTTCTTGGTGAGGGCAACCAAGGGAGCTACCAAAGTTGAGAAGTGTGGAATGAACTGGTGATAGTAATTAATGAACCCCATAAAGCGCTGCACCGCTTTAAGAGAATGGGGTTCCTGCCAGTCCATTACAGCCTGTAGCTTGGCAGGATCCATAGCCAAACCCTGGGCAGAGATGATATAACCAAGGAAAGGCAAGGACTCCTGCTCAAACACACACTTCTCCAACTTGGCGTAGAGGGAGTTTGCCCGTAAGAGGTTGAAGACTTTGCGAACATCTCTCCAATGGGAGTCAATATCTGGAGAGAAGATGAGAATATCATCCAGATAGACTACGACCGAGGTGGTGAGCATATCCCGGAAGATGTCGTTCACAAAGTCTTGGAAAACGGCTGGGGCATTACAGAGCCCGAAGGGCATCACCAGATATTCATAGTGCCCATCCCTGGTGTTAAAAGCCGTCTTCCATTCATCCCCCTCACGGATGCGAATCAGGTTGTAAGCACCCCGCAGATCTAACTTAGTAAATACCCTTGCTCCCCGTAGCCTATCAAACAGCTCAGATATCAGGGGTAATGGATACTTGTTCTTAACGGTGATGGTGTTAAGACCCCTGTAGTCTATGTATGGACGTAAGTCTCCAGTCTTCTTCTGTACGAAGAAGAACCCAGCCCCTGCCGGTGACACTGACTTTCTAATGAATCCTCTTGCCAGATTCTCTTGGATGTACTGAGACATTGCCTCCGTCTCCGGGAAAGATAACGGATAGACTCGACCCCGGGGAGGCTCAGCACCAGGCAAGAGGTCAATAGGACAGTCATAGGGGCTTTGAGGCGGAAGGGTCTCCGCAGCTCATTTGGAGAACACGTCTGCATAGGGCCGATAGTGCTTGGGGAGAGAGGAAAGATCTGCGGGTACCTGTGTAGTAGCAACCTGAACGCACTCCCTCTGACATCTACCCTCGCAGGATTTACTCCATCCCAAAATTCTCCCACTCAATATGAGGAGAATGGTAGCGAAGCCATGGTATCCCCAACAGGACCTCATCAATTCACTCAGGAATGACTAATAGGGAGATTATCTCCTGATGTGATGGAGACACAGAAAGCGTGAAAGGAATGGTTTGGTGGGTAATCTGTGAGGGTAGTGTTGACCCATTTACCACTCGAACGGTTACAGGCTTGGCGAGCATCACCAAGGGTATTGCGTGATGCTGGGCAAAAGAGGAAGACATAAAATTACCCTCTGCCCCAGAATCCACGCATAGCTCGACCATAAGAGTGGATGGGCCTATGGTAATTGTCCCCTTGAAGGACAACTTTGAGGCAAACGTCGCCGTGTCTAGTGTACCTCCTCCAACTGCCACTAGACGCTGACGTTTCCCCAACCGCTGAGGACCCTTGGAGGCAAGATGTCCTGACTGCTGGCAAATATGACGGACCCTATGTGCATGGGCGGACTGAGATTTGGATCCCGCTCGTGTCACCTCTAAGGCCTCATGTGACTCAGATGCCTGGATTGGAGATTCCAAAGGTTTGGCGAAGGTGGGAGCCACCCGAAACCTCTGCCTACACTGGGCTTGCTCTAACCTCCGCTCGTTAAAACGAAGGTCAATACGAGTAGAGACAGTTATTAACTCCTCCAGTGTGGCAGGAATCTCCCTAGTGGCCAGAGCGTCCTTAACGTGATAAGCCAGGCCCCTCCAAAATATGGGGATAAGGGCTTTATCCGACCACTCCAGCTCAGAAGCTAAAGTACGGAAGCGGACGGAAAAATGGCTGACCAAAGACTCAACCTGAGTTAATGCCAGTAGTTGGAGCGCTGTGTCATGGGTGACTTGAGGTCCTAAAAAGACCTTTTTCAGAGTGCTCAGAAACAACGGAGCACTCTGCACCACATGATCACCACGCTCCCACAGCGGCGTAGCCCACTCCAACACCCTGTCCGACAAGAGAGAGACAATAAATCCCACCTTAGCCCGCTCTGTAGGAAAACGTGCAGCCAGGAGCTCGAGGTGGATAGAGCACTGACTCACGAATCCCCTACAAGTTTTGCAATCTCCAGAAAATTTTTCTGGCAACGGGAGGCGAGATAATGCAGCCACGCTAGCAGCCTGTACAGCAACTGCGGTAACATCCACAGCTGAGGTTGAGCTCTCGAGAGCCGTCAACCTACCCTCCAGCTGCTGGATATACCGCAAAGATTGCTGAATGTCCGCCATTTACTAGCCAGACCTTGGCGCTAGTATTATGTTAAGGACTGGCAGAACGCACCAAGTATAAGATGATATGGAACCAGGTGCGTTCGCAGTCCGAGGTCCACCGTGCAGGTAAAAACCCTGCTGCTAGTAAAGACGGACTATATGGCGGTACTATAGGAATACTCACACTTGGGTTAACTCCACCCTGTGTGAAGGAAGCGATCCTGTTGCGTCACAGGACCGCGGTACCGCACATAGAGCGCGAGCAAGAAGTCAGCGAACACAACCCCAACTCAGGATTGAAGTCCGATTAGACCATTTGCTGGCACAACACCACAACTGGGTGTGTAAGGAAACTATTAAATAGTATATAAAGGCACGAGAGTGCATGCGGTGCCTCACTGACGGACGGCACTAAACACCCAGGCTTGGGTAAGGAAAGCGCAGAGGAAGCGCACGGCGTCGTACTGGCGGACACAGCAACTGGACGCTGTGATGTGTGTTACGTGCAGATGGCTAGTCGGGCGCTAGATAGCTACCATCATCCGCGAGCAGTCAACAACACTAGGGAGGGATACTTAGGAGCTTTCATCCATCGACATACATCCATCTACACACACACATTATAACAAGACAATACTAGCGCATGGCCGTGTGGTCATGCGCAGTTTATATAGCTGCAGCACAGGAAACAGTTACAGAAGTTTTGCCCTTTCAGGACCTGCCAAAAGGACCAATGGGATGTGCTGCAGTACCTGAGCATGTGACCCTCGATCTCCAACGGGAGATCTTGCCCTGGGCATGCTCAGTGTGTGCAAATAAGGACTTAGTCCCAGAGAAGCCCGCTCGCCGCAGATCAGTGCAGGGTACAACAGGAGAGCCAGAAAAGGCAGCAGTAACCCTTTGCACAGAATCAGTCCCAGCAAGGCGCTGGGAGTGACACCTCCGCTGAGCAGAGCCCACTGCGGCCGAAGCAGAATGGGAGACCGCAGCAGACACGGATCGAGATTCCCCCTGTGCAGCAGAGGAAACTTGGCTCCTAACACGCGGGGTTAAAATTTCGCCTCACAACATAGCCTATGACGCTCTCGGGGTCCAGTCGTGTGACTGTGCAAAATTTTGTGGCTGTAGCTGCGACGCCTCCAACACTTTTCCCTTCACTTTTTTCCCCATTATGTAGATAGGGGCAAAATTGTTTGGTGAATTGGAACGCGCGGGGTTAAAATTTCGCCTCACAACATAGCCTATGACGCTCTCGGGGTCCAGACGTGTGACTGTGCAAAATTTTGTGGCTGTAGCTGCGACGGTGCAGATGCCAATCCCAGACATACATACACACACACACACATTCAGCTTTATATATTAGATTCCAGGGCATTTGTTTAGTATTTATACTCACCTGGACCTGTAGAAGTGTTGGATTAATGCAAAGCATCTGTCGTCCGGTTTCATCATCTACCCGCATTCCTCTGCATACCCTGTCCTTGTCTCAAAATAAAAAAATAAAGGTCTTTTGCATTTTTATTGATTTGGGGAGTGCAGCTTTTTTTTGTACTTTTGCTCGATACGTATGATTTTTAGCTGAGCACCTTAAGCCACTCGATGTACCTCATAGCTCTTGTTGCTGGTCTTTTTTCAATACTAAGATATCATATGTTTTGTGGTGCCGATATATCTTCTTCTTTTCATTTGAATCCTTATTCCATTAGCACCACTTGAATATAAAAAGCTGCAATGCATGCATCTACCCTAATCTTTAGACCATTTATACAATGGAAGTAGCCTAAAAAGTCTGATACTGCAGTGTGCTGTTAAATATCCAGTTGGAGAACTTTGGTTACCATCCATTTTCCCGTAGCCTTATAGCTTGAACTCTTTTGTACAATAAGAATATACAGTGGGGCAAAAAAGTATTTAGTCAGTCAGCAATAGCGCAAGTTCCACCACTTAAAAAGATGAGAGGTGTCTGTAATTTACATCATAGGTAGACCTCAACTATGGGAGACAAACTGAGAAAAAAAAATCCAGAAAATCACATTGTCTGTTTTTTTAACATTTTTTTTGCATATTATGGTGGAAAATAAGTATTTGGTCAGAAACAAACAATCAAGATTTCTGGCTCTCACAGACCTGTAACTTCTTCTTAAAGAGTCTCTTCTTTCCTCCACTCATTACCTGTAGTAATGGCACCTGTTTAAACTTGTTATCAGTATAAAAAGACACCTGTGCACACCCTCAAACAGTCTGACTCCAAACTCCACTATGGTGAAGACCAAAGATCTGTCAAAGGAC
Source organism: Ranitomeya imitator (assembly GCF_032444005.1). NCBI lineage: Eukaryota > Metazoa > Chordata > Amphibia > Anura > Dendrobatidae > Ranitomeya > Ranitomeya imitator. Next base: position 1,061,800,169 of record NC_091282.1, on the reverse strand, counting down.
ACCAGAAACAAAATTGTAGCCCTGCACCAGGCTGGGAAGACTGAATCTGCAATAGCCAACCAGCTTGGAGTGAAGAAATCAACAGTGGGAGCAATAATTAGAAAATGGAAGACATACAAGACCACTGATAATCTCCCTCGATCTGGGGCTCCACGCAAAATCCCACCCCGTGGGGTCAGAATGATCACAAGAACGGTGAGCAAAAATCCCAGAACCACGCGGGGGGACCTAGTGAATGAACTGCAGAGAGCTGGGACCAATGTAACAAGGCCTACCATAAGTAACACACTACGCCACCATGGACTCAGATCCTGCAGTGCCAGACGTGTCCCACTGCTTAAGCCAGTACATGTCCGGGCCCGTCTGAAGTTTGCTAGAGAGCATTTGGATGATCCAGAGGAGTTTTGGGAGAATGTCCTATGGTCTGATGAAACCAAACTGGAACTGTTTGGTAGAAACACAACTTGGAGGAAAAAGAATACTGAGTTGCATCCATCAAACACCATACCTACTGTAAAGCATGGTGGTGGAAACATCATGCTTTGGGGCTGTTTCTCTGCAAAGGGGCCAGGACAACTGATCCGGGTACATGAAAGAATGAATGGGGCCATGTATCGTGAGATTTTGAGTGCAAACCTCCTTCCATCAGCAAGGGCATTGAAGATGAAACGTGGCTGGGTCTTTCAACATGACAATGATCCAAAGCACACCGCCAGGGCAACGAAGGAGTGGCTTCGTAAGAAGCATTTCAAGGTCCTGGAGTGGCCTAGCCAGTCTCCAGATCTCAACCCTATAGAAAACCTTTGGAGGGAGTTGAAAGTCCGTGTTGCCAAGCGAAAAGCCAAAAACATCACTGCTCTACAGGAGATCTGCATGGAGGAATGGGCCAACATACCAACAACAGTGTGTGGCAACCTTGTGAAGACTTACAGAAAACGTTTGACCTCTGTCATTGCCAACAAAGGATATATTACAAAGTATTGAGATTAAATTTTGTTTCTGACCAAATACTTATTTTCCACCATAATATGCAAATAAAATGTTAAAAAAACAGACAATGTGATTTTCTGGATTTTTTTTTCTCAGTTTGTCTCCCATAGTTGAGGTCTACCTATGATGTAAATTACAAACGCCTCTCATCTTTTTAAGTGGTGGAACTTGCACTATTGCTGACTGACTAAATACTTTTTTGCCCCACTGTATTTGCATTACAGAGCTCAAAACATGTACAGTTGACTACAAGAGGAATTTCTTGTATTTTACACTTATTTTCCTGGCAATTAGAGGCAATTTATTTACCACAAATCGAATTTTGGGGACAATTTGTCTAAAGCCGGGTCCACGCTTGCGAGTTCAATGCGAGAAACTCACATGAGTCTAATGCGAGAACCTCCTGCGAGTCTAATGCGAGACACTTGAAAATCAATTCCCGGCACTGCCACCATAGTCTGCCGAGACCAGAGTTTGCGGCTGCATGTATTTCACGCTCCAGTCCCGAGTGCCGGCAGCAGTAACGGGACTTGATGCAAGAGACTTGCGCGAGTTTCTCGCATTGAACTCGCAAGTGTGATCCCGGCCTAAGTCTGAGAATTCAGATTTCAAAAGATTTGCCCATCTCTAGTGGACCTACATGATTGAGGCTTTCTTCAATCTAGTTTTTTATGAATAGTGAGACACATTTTAGCAACTCACATTAAGCAAAACAGAAGTGTGTGCATGGTCTCTTACTTTGTAGAATATAAAAAGGCAAGGAGACTCCTCATTTTCACAGGCCCATTACAATTCATCGTATTCATTTTGTGTATGCCTTCCGAAAAAAAATACTTCAAAGTAGCTGGCTATTGTATATAAAAGTTGTTTATATCAATCACAAAATGATATCAACACCTTACAGGAGAAGGAAATGTTAGTAACATATATCGATGTTATGCTGTCAGCACTGAATCAAGTTTGGCATATGAACTTTATAATAGTTCACACTAGTTCAAAATGACAAATCTGTAAGGTTTCCAAGATAAATTTACTTTGCGCTGGTGTAAAACAAGCAAACAAACAAAGCAATCCCTTCATTTCTGTGCATGACACATTGTTGGAGAACCGCTGGTCTAGACAGCATAATCAATGCATATGATTTAGCTGAGAAACTTTTAAGTCCAAAATACCAATTGAAAATGTGATGTGTAACTAAATCAACTAGCAAACAGAAAGAGCTGTAGTCTGCTTGTCTATGGCAAGACCCTCTTCAAAGTGGAAGACTTTCATCAATTCCCCATGGGATAACATGTCAAACTACTGTGGCCACTCAGCACAGATATAACAAATCACTTCCCAAGACAATGCAATAGTTACTTGTCTAGAAAGTGATTTAGATTCCCTTTCATAGACATCTGAAAATATAGTACATTAGTTATAGTCCCTGAAAGCATCTTAAAAAAATAATGTGTTGATTCATTATCAGTGTGTATCTATGTACATTACTAGAATACTTGATGCAATATTGCGTCTATGTACATATATCTAGATATATAGATTATTGCATATAATGCAACCTTAAAGTAATTATATATTTATTTTAAGATCTTATAAGGGTGATTTCAGACTACATTTTGATACCATTTTGTTTGTCCCATCAGAACTTAGCTCTGAAACCCCCAAAACTGGATTCGCGCATATGCGCCGACAGGACCATAGACTATAATGGTGCAAACATAGTGAACTTGTGCTTTGTTATGCAGAATTTTTGAACACATTAGCCTACTGGAGACAGACACTCAAACATAGGCTACTACGTCTGAGTGTCCACCTCCAGTAGGCGTACATGCCCAAAAAGGTGCACGACAAAGCACACATTCACTGTGTCAGCACCATTGTAGTCTATGACCCCATCGAAGCATACGCCCATATCCTGTTTTGTGGGAGGGTCCGGACGGACGTGAGCCCTGATGGAACCAACGAATGGATGCCAAAATGCAGTGCAAAAGCACCCTTAAAGGCATGGACTTTTCAGGGAATGTACATTTTTGTACCGAAATACAAATATAATATTAAGGCCACATTCACACGTTCAGTATTTGGTCACTTTTTTACGTCAGTATTTCTAAGCCAAAATCAGGACTGTACAATCAGAGGAAAAGTATAATAGAAACATAATTTGTAGTTAAAATATCAATTCATGAGAATAAGTTGAAAATGAAATTGCAGGAATTTGGAGGTACTGTATATAGAAGACTATAATTTTCTTATTGGTTTCTTACAACAAATCGGTAGTAAAATGGTGGGCATGTAATCTTGCAGGGGTTGTTCACTATTGGATATCCCCTTATTACCTACTAAAGTACCAAACTTAAAATAAAGATAACTTCTATTCACCTTCTGGATTGGTACCATTACTGTTATGTTGACATTGTATCTCCCAGTACATCATGCAGTCAATCAGTGGTCAGGTGCAGCCTTTCAATATTTCATTTTTCCAACTGATTGAACACTAATTGGCCGTAGTAGTCATGCTGTGCAGAACCTATAACAACATATGCAGGAAGGCCATAAATAGCTATTCCCAATAATATAACTTGAAACTTCAAAAACTCTGAACCAAGACAAAATATAATATATAATCATGCCTAGCAACTAAATAAAAGTAATTGGTTCTTTTATTTTTCAGGTGCACAATATAAGAAGATATTATTTCTAAATCAGTGTTTCATTATGATAAGTCATTTCTTGATGTTCACAATGCCGTATTGATCTGCCAAGTGTATTTTATTGTCAGTTTCCTTCTGTGACATCTCTCACAGACACTTGCACACTATGGCGTTCTAATTTCTGAAACAAATTCTAGTTTGCACTATGCAGTCCTAAATAAATCTGAATGTAGTGGAATAAATAACATTTGATGAATGTTTATCTTAGTGAAACGTTTCTATTTGGTTGCAGTAGAAAATTATGCAAAATTAACATCTGTAAATGCTACCATATTGATTGTTACTTTTGAATCTTTTTCTCAAAAAAAATAACAAATAATCTGTTTCTACTCTATATTATTTGTAAAACATGTGGAGAAAGTGCCTTCTGCCAGTTATAGAGAAAGTCAATTTGATTGACAATTGTTTGGTGCTATTTTAGAAATGTGATACAAATCCTATTTTTAGAGTGAAAAAGAGTAAGACAAGTTCCTCTAAAATAAAACAAAGGAAAAAATAAAGAGGGGAATGCATTAATTATTAGAAGTACAGGCAATGCAATTGTAGTAATGAGTAGTGTTGAGCGATACCTTCCGATATCGGAAAGTATCGGTATCGGTTTGGATCGGCCGATATTCAAAAAATATCGGATATCGCCGATACCGATACCCGATCCCAATGCAAGTCAATGGGACCAAAATATCGGAATTAAAATAAACCCTTTCTTTCCTTGTAGGTTCATTCTACATGAAGGAAAACAACTAAGAATAATGTAGGATGTATGGGGGAGGTGGCGGAGACATTAAAGGCAATGAGGATTAGTCCAATCAAATAGAATAGCATGATTTTTTTTTTTTTTAAAGACGTTCGGATTGAAAAAGATATTGACTATGTAAATTTTTTTTATTTTGTCAGATATTGATGTTTCACTATTCCACGACCTTCCCCTTCTTTTTTTTCCTTTTCCCACACTTTCATCTTCATCATCATCAGCATCTTTGACATCAACTTCTTCACCTTATTCATCTTCTTCTTCATCTTCTACCTATATTTTTTTTTTATTACATTCTTCATATTCATTTTCTTCAACTATTATTATTCTTCCTATTCTACATATTCTTTTTATTCCACTGTTATTATTCTTCCTATTCTACTTCTTCATCATATTCTCATTTGTGACAGGCATTCCCGTAGTTGTTATCTATAAAAGTTGGAAGATTACACCTTCCGTTCTGCCAGTCACAAAAGTTACATTTGTCCGCGTTCAGTTTGGCCTGCAGCATCAGGCTTTATCCAGGGGCACCACGAGGAGGAACGGACTCACCCCCATACACTGCTTAGTCTTCTTCTGCATATAATTTAGATAATATCTTTTGCTCTGATATTAAGTCTTATGCTTAATGTTCTTCTGCTCTTTGTTCTGCAGCCTCTTGTTCTTCTGCTTCTCGGTCTTCCATGTTGTCGTCTCCAGGGTCGTCGTCTCCAGTGTCGTCATCTCCGCCGTCGTCGTCTCCGCCGTCGTCGTCGTCGTCATCGGGGTGGTCTTCCGGGTCGTCATCATCGGGGTGGTCTTCCGGGTCGTCGACGTTAGGGTCTTCAACTTGGAAATGTAGCAGAAGGTACAAGAAGGCTGAGAAAATGCCAAGAACCAGCTGATGGAACTGGAACTCGGATGGCTACCCGAAGGTTCAAGAGCCTATGGAACTACCGAGGACCAGCTGACGTTACTGGAACCCGGTTACTAAGCAGGAGGTACCCGTGCTAAAAAGCACTACCAAGGACCGCCTGACGTTGGCGGAACTCGGATACCCAGAAGGAGGCACCTAAGCCAAAGGCTCTGCCCGGAACCAGCTGACGTTACTGGAACCAGGATGGGGAGCAGAAGGTACAAGAGCAAAAGACACTGCCGAGAACCAGCTGACGGTACTGGAACCCGGATGGGTAGCCGAAGGTCCAAGAGCCAATGGAACTACCAAGGACCAGCTGACGTTACTGGAACCCAGTTACTAAGCAGGAGGTACCCGTGCCTGAAAGCACTACCAAGGACCACCTGACGTTGGTGGAACTTGGATACCCAGAAGGAGGCACCTAAGCCAAAGGCTCTGCCCGGAACCAGCTGACGGTACTGGAACCAGGATGGGGAGCAGAAGGTACAAGAGCAAAAGACACTGCCGAGAACCAGCTGACGGTGCTGGAACCAGGTGGTGGACCCGAAGGCCCACAGGAGAGGAGAGAACAGCTAGGCCGCGAGGCAGCCGCAGTTACCGAACCCCAACAGTCCTACAGGGGGAGCTGGGCCTACTGGCACTACAGAACCAGCCTTGACTACCAGTTCACGCAGCCCACATAGGAAGCTCCTAAACTGGAGGCACCCTGGAGTTGGCTAACTCGACCGCACCACGACGGGGCAAGCATAGGCTTCTCAGTGAAGTTGACACAACCCGGAAACAGCTGACGGTGCTGAAACCAGGCTTGGCACGAGGGAGTACCTGTGACAAGAACACTGCCGAGAACCAGCTGGCGGTGCTGGAACCCGGATGCGTTGCCCCAGTGTGCAAGAGCCAATGGCACGACCGAGGACCAGCTGACGGTGCTGGAACCCGGTTACTAAGCTGTAGGTGCCCGCGCTTAAAAGCACTACCAAGGACCGCCTGGCGTTGGCGGAACTCGGATACCCAGGAGGAGGCACCTAAGCCAAAGGCTCGGCCCGGAACCAGCTGACGGTGCTGGAACCAGGTGGTGGACCCCAAGGCCCACAGGAGAGGAGAGAACAGCTAGGCCGCGAGGCAGCCGCAGTTACCGAACCCCAACAGTCCTACAGGGGGAGCTGGGCCTACTGGCACTACAGAACCAGCCTTGACTACCAGTTCACGCAGCCCACATAGGAAGCTCCTAAACTGGAGGCACCCTGGAGTTGGCTAACCCGACCGCACCACGACGAGGCAAGCATAGGTGTCTCAGTGAGCTTGACACAACCCGGAAACAGCTGACGGTGCTGAAACCAGGCTTGGCACGAGGGAGTACCTGTGACAAGAACACTGCCGAGAACCAGCTGGCGGTGCTGGAACCCGGATGCGTTGCCCCAGTGTGCAAGAGCCAATGGCACGACCGAGGACCAGCTGACGGTGCTGGAACCCGGTTACTAAGCTGTAGGTGCCCGCGCTTAAAAGCACTACCAAGGACCGCCTGGCGTTGGCGGAACTCGGATACCCAGGAGGAGGCACCTAAGCCAAAGGCTCGGCCCGGAACCAGCTGACGGTGCTGGAACCAGGTGGTGAACCCCAAGGCCCACAGGAGAGGAGAGAACAGCTAGGCCGCGAGGCAGCCGCAGTTACCGAACCCCAACAGTCCTACAGGGGGAGCTGGGCCTACTGGCACTACAGAACCAGCCTTGACTACCAGTTCACGCAGCCCACATAGGAAGCTCCTAAACTGGAGGCACCCTGGAGTTGGCTAACCCGACCGCACCACGACGAGGCAAGCATAGGTGTCTCAGTGAGCTTGACACAACCCGGAAACAGCTGACGGTGCTGAAACCAGGTTTGGCACGAGGGAGTACCTGTGACAAAAACACTGCCGAGAACCAGCTGGCGGTGCTGGAACCCGGATGCGTTGCCCCAGTGTGCAAGAGCCAATGGCACGACCGAGGACTAGCTGACGGTGCTGGAACCCGGTTACTAAGCTGTAGGTGCCCGCGCTTAAAAGCACTACCAAGGACCGCCTGGCGTTGGCGGAACTCGGATACCCAGGAGGAGGCACCTAAGCCAAAGGCTCGGCCCGGAACCAGCTGACGGTGCTGGAACCAGGTGGTGGACCCCAAGGCCCACAGGAGAGGAGAGAACAGCTAGGCCGCGAGGCAGCCGCAGTTACCGAACCCCAACAGTCCTACAGGGGGAGCTGGGCCTACTGGCACTACAGAACCAGCCTTGACTACCAGTTCACGCAGCCCACATAGGAAGCTCCTAAACTGGAGGCACCCTGGAGTTGGCTAACCCGACCGCACCACGACGAGGCAAGCATAGGTGTCTCAGTGAGCTTGACACAACCCGGAAACAGCTGACGGTGCTGAAACCAGGTTTGGCACGAGGGAGTACCTGTGACAAAAACACTGCCGAGAACCAGCTGGCGGTGCTGGAACCCGGATGCGTTGCCCCAGTGTGCAAGACCAATGGCACGACCGAGGACTAGCTGACGGTGCTGGAACCCGGTTACTAAGCTGTAGGTGCCCGCGCTTAAAAGCACTACCAAGGACCGCCTGGCGTTGGCGGAACTCGGATACCCAGGAGGAGGCACCTAAGCCAAAGGCTCGGCCCGGAACCAGCTGACGGTGCTGGAACCAGGTGGTGAACCCCAAGGCCCACAGGAGAGGAGAGAACAGCTAGGCCGCGAGGCAGCCGCAGTTACCGAACCCCAACAGTCCTACAGGGGGAGCTGGGCCTACTGGCACTACAGAACCAGCCTTGACTACCAGTTCACGCAGCCCACATAGGAAGCTCCTAAACTGGAGGCACCCTGGAGTTGGCTAACCCGACCGCACCACGACGAGGCAAGCATAGGTGTCTCAGTGAGCTTGACACAACCCGGAAACAGCTGACGGTGCTAAAACCAGGCTTGGCACGAGGGAGTACCTGTGACAAGAACACTGCCGAGAACCAGCTGGCGGTGCTGGAACCCGGATGCGTTGCCCCAGTGTGCAAGAGCCAATGGCACGACCGAGGACTAGCTGACGGTGCTGGAACCCGGTTACTAAGCTGTAGGTGCCCGCGCTTAAAAGCACTACCAAGGACCGCCTGGCGTTGGCGGAACTCGGATACCCAGGAGGAGGCACCTAAGCCAAAGGCTCGGCCCGGAACCAGCTGACGGTGCTGGAACCAGGTGGTGAACCCCAAGGCCCACAGGAGAGGAGAGAACAGCTAGGCCGCGAGGCAGCCGCAGTTACCGAACCCCAACAGTCCTACAGGGGGAGCTGGGCCTACTGGCACTACAGAACCAGCCTTGACTACCAGTTCACGCAGCCCACATAGGAAGCTCCTAAACTGGAGGCACCCTGGAGTTGGCTAACCCGACCGCACCACGATGAGGCAAGCATAGGTGTCTCAGTGAGCTTGACACAACCCGGAAACAGCTGACGGTGCTGAAACCAGGCTTGGCACGAGGGAGTACCTGTGACAAGAACACTGCCGAGAACCAGCTGGCGGTGCTGGAACCCGGATGCGTTGCCCCAGTGTGCAAGAGCCAATGGCACGACCGAGGACCAGCTGACGGTGCTGGAACCCGGTTACTAAGCTGTAGGTGCCCGCGCTTAAAAGCACTACCAAGGACCGCCTGGCGTTGGCGGAACTCGGATACCCAGGAGGAGGCACCTAAGCCAAAGGCTCGGCCCGGAACCAGCTGACGGTGCTGGAACCAGGTGGTGAACCCCAAGGCCCACAGGAGAGGAGAGAACAGCTAGGCCGCGAGGCAGCCGCAGTTACCGAACCCCAACAGTCCTACAGGGGGAGCTGTGCCTACTGGCACTACAGAACCAGCCTTGACTACCAGTTCACGCAGCCCACATAGGAAGCTCCTAAACTGGAGGCACCCTGGAGTTGGCTAACCCGACCGCACCACGACGAGGCAAGCATAGGTGTCTCAGTGAGCTTGACACAACCCGGAAACAGCTGACGGTGCTGAAACCAGGCTTGGCACGAGGGAGTACCTGTGACAAGAACACTGCCGAGAACCAGCTGGCGGTGCTGGAACCCGGATGCGTTGCCCCAGTGTGCAAGAGCCAATGGCACGACCGAGGACCAGCTGACGGTGCTGGAACCCGGTTACTAAGCTGTAGGTGCCCGCGCTTAAAAGCACTACCAAGGACCGCCTGGCGTTGGCGGAACTCGGATACCCAGGAGGAGGCACCTAAGCCAAAGGCTCGGCCCGGAACCAGCTGACGGTGCTGGAACCAGGTGGTGGACCCCAAGGCCCACAGGAGAGGAGAGAACAGCTAGGCCGCGAGGCAGCCGCAGTTACCGAACCCCAACAGTCCTACAGGGGGAGCTGGGCCTACTGGCACTACAGAACCAGCCTTGACTACCAGTTCACGCAGCCCACATAGGAAGCTCCTAAACTGGAGGCACCCTGGAGTTGGCTAACCCGACCGCACCACGACGAGGCAAGCATAGGTGTCTCAGTGAGCTTGACACAACCCGGAAACAGCTGACGGTGCTGAAACCAGGCTTGGCACGAGGGAGTACCTGTGACAAGAACACTGCCGAGAACCAGCTGGCGGTGCTGGAACCCGGATGCGTTGCCCCAGTGTGCAAGAGCCAATGGCACGACCGAGGACCAGCTGACGGTGCTGGAACCCGGTTACTAAGCTGTAGGTGCCCGCGCTTAAAAGCACTACCAAGGACCGCCTGGCGTTGGCGGAACTCGGATACCCAGGAGGAGGCACCTAAGCCAAAGGCTCGGCCCGGAACCAGCTGACGGTGCTGGAACCAGGTGGTGGACCCCAAGGCCCACAGGAGAGGAGAGAACAGCTAGGCCGCGAGGCAGCCGCAGTTACCGAACCCCAACAGTCCTACAGGGGGAGCTGGGCCTACTGGCACTACAGAACCAGCCTTGACTACCAGTTCACGCAGCCCACATAGGAAGCTCCTAAACTGGAGGCACCCTGGAGTTGGCTAACCCGACCGCACCACGACGAGGCAAGCATAGGTGTCTCAGTGAGCTTGACACAACCCGGAAACAGCTGACGGTGCTGAAACCAGGCTTGGCATGAGGGAGTACCTGTGACAAGAACACTGCCGAGAACCAGCTGGCGGTGCTGGAACCCGGATGCATTGCCCCAGTGTGCAAGAGCCAATGGCACGACCGAGGACCAGCTGACGGTGCTGGAACCCGGTTACTAAGCTGTAGGTGCCCGCGCTTAAAAGCACTACCAAGGACCACCTGGCGTTGGCGGAACTCGGATACCCAGGAGGAGGCACCTAAGCCAAAGGCTCGGCCCGGAACCAGCTGACGGTGCTGGAACCAGGTGGTGGACCCCAAGGCCCACAGGAGAGGAGAGAACAGCTAGGCCGCGAGGCAGCCGCAGTTACCGAACCCCAACAGTCCTACAGGGGGAGCTGGGCCTACTGGCACTACAGAACCAGCCTTGACTACCAGTTCACGCAGCCCACATAGGAAGCTCCTAAACTGGAGGCACCCTGGAGTTGGCTAACCCGACCGCACCACGACGAGGCAAGCATAGGTGTCTCAGTGAGCTTGACACAACCCGGAAACAGCTGACGGTGCTGAAACCAGGCTTGGCACGAGGGAGTACCTGTGACAAGAACACTGCCGAGAACCAGCTGGCGGTGCTGGAACCCGGATGCGTTGCCCCAGTGTGCAAGAGCCAATGGCACGACCGAGGACCAGCTGACGGTGCTGAAACCCGGTTACTAAGCTGTAGGTGCCCGCGCTTAAAAGCACTACCAAGGACCGCCTGGCGTTGGCGGAACTCGGATACCCAGGAGGAGGCACCTAAGCCAAAGGCTCGGCCCGGAACCAGCTGACGGTGCTGGAACCAGGTGGTGGACCCCAAGGCCCACAGGAGAGGAGAGAACAGCTAGGCCGCGAGGCAGCCGCAGTTACCGAACCCCAACAGTCCTACAGGGGGAGCTGGGCCTACTGGCACTACAGAACCAGCCTTGACTACCAGTTCACGCAGCCCACATAGGAAGCTCCTAAACTGGAGGCACCCTGGAGTTGGCTAACTCGACCGCACCACGACGGGGCAAGCATAGGCGTCTCAGTGAAGTTGACACAACCTGGAAACAGCTGACGGTGCTGAAACCAGGCTTGGCACGAGGGAGTACCTGTGACAAGAACACTGCCGAGAACCAGCTGGCGGTGCTGGAACCCAGATGCGTTGCCTTGCCTATTAAAGATTGTCTTCCTAGAGCCCCAACTAGCGGTGTTGGAGCAAAGGGTAAGCAGGGGGAGATGAGTGTAGGCCGAAGCCTGCACTGGAGGCAGCTTTGTGTCTGCGTTGCGTTTGCAGGACACTTTGCCGGCTACACACTGGGGGAACAGCTGGCGTTGCTGAACCCCACTAACACAATGGCGTGTGTTTTTCTCTGTGCAGCTAGCACTTGCGGGCAAAAACTAGCGATGTTAGAGCCCGTGTTGAAGCAGGAGGAGGAGGAGAGGAGCAGAGTGTAGGCCGAAGCCTAGTTGAACCAATTTCAAAGGAAACCTTTAACCCCCCCCTCAGGTGTTACAAAGTACAAGAGACACACCTTGTGCAGTATTAATGCTGCACAAGTGAAAGGTTGCTCTATTAATTTGTCTACTTGCACACGCTGAATGAAAGACATACACAATTTACCCCATTCTACAGTCAAACTGTAGTGGATGCGTGACTTGGTTTTTTGATGAGACGCAGCACAGGTGTCCAAAATAACGCCTTGGTGCTTGGCGCAGCTTCCTGAGCGTTGTTATTTGCTGTACAGGAGTCTGCGCTCTTGTGTTATCCCTTGGCAATGCCCTGTTAGCGCTGCCCATCTTATGACATCATTTCATGTTGGCCGGTGCGGTTAACGATGGCCATAAATCCCAGACCCACAGTGTCTTTTCATAAAGCCACACTGCGGTGCTGGGATTCGTGGCCTTGAGCAGTAAATATTTTGGCCGCTCACACACGTCCTTACACCTGCTTCAGACTGGGCGGCCTCTGCTGATCCCTTCTCGCATGCCGCGGCCATGAGGCTGCACAGTCTGAAGAAGGCGGAAGGAGATGAGTTAAGACAGGCGAAGATATGCACTGCTCGTGCCCATCAATCACACCCTCGCAGTCAAAATAATTAAGACAACGAGGAGCATTTTATTCAGGCAGGGCGGACGAACAGGCGCAAGTAGCCAACCAATGATGTCAGAAGACGGGAAGCGCTACCAAGGGGGGTGCTGCGTATCATTAGAAAGGAAAGTCACACCTCAGGGACAGTGGAATGGTCTCAAAGAGACACATTTTGTACGTGTTGAGTTCCACGTGGGCAAGGAGAAAACATCAGCCACCTTGTACAAATGCAGCAGTACTGCTGTACAAGGTGGCTGTTATACATAGAAACACCTGGGGGTGGGGGCCAGGCTCCCTTCAATTTCAGTTCATGTGCCTGCGTGGCGTTTGCAGGTCACGTTGCAAGCTGCACAGCAGGGGAACAGCTGGCGGTGCTGAACCCCACTAACACATTGGCTGGTGTTTTTCTCTGTGCAGCTAGCATTTCCGGGCAAAAACTAGCGGTGTTTGAGCCCAGGGTCAGCAGGAGGAGGAGGAGAGGAGCAAAGTGTAGGCCGAAGCCTGCACTGGTGGCAGCTTTTGGTCGGTTGTGCCAGCGTGGCTTGTGCTGGACACGATGCCGGCTACACAGCGGGGGAACAGCTGGCGGTGCTGAACCCCACTAACACATTGGCTGGTGTTTTTCTCTGTGCAGCTAGCATTTCCGGGCAAAAACTAGCGTTGTTAGAGCCCAGGGTCAGCAGGAGGAGGAGAGGAGCAGAGTGTAGGCCGAAGCCTAGTTGAACCAATTTCAAAGGTTACCTTTAACCCCCCCTCAGGTGTTACAAAGTACAAGAGCCACTCCTTCTGCAGCATTAATGCTGCACAAGTAAAAGGTTGCTCTATTAATTTTTCTACTTGCACAAGCTGAATGCAACACGTAGACTATTTAGCCCATTATACTGTTAATCAGTAGTGGAGGCGTGACTTGTCTTTTTAAAGAAAAGCAGCACAGTAGTCGAAAACAACACCTTTTTGCATGGGCGCAGCTTCCTGAGCGTTGTTAGTTGCTGTACAGGAGTCTGCGCTCTTGTGATCCTTTGGCCATGCGCTGTGAGCGCTTCCTGTCTTATGACCTCATTTCATGTTGGCCGTTGCGGTTAGCGATGGACATGAATCCCAGACCCACAGTGTGTTTTTAAAAAATCACACTGCGGTGCTGGGATTCGTGCCCTGGTGCACTAAATATGTTTGCCGCTCACACATGTCCTTACACCTGCTTCAGACTGGGCGGCCTCATCTGATCCCTTATCGCCTGCCGCGGCCATGAGGACACCCAGTCTGAAGAAGGCGGAAGGAGATGAGTGAACACAGGCAAACATATGCACTGCACATGCCCATCAATCACACCCTCGCTGTCCAAAAAAATAAGACACCGAGGGGCGTTGTTTCGAGCAGGGGAGATGCACAGGCGCAGCCAGCTAACCAATGATGTCAAAAGACGGGCAGCGCTAACAAGGGTGGTGCTGCGTGTCATTACAAAGGAAAGTCACACCTCAGGGACATTGTAATGGTCTCTAATGAGACACATTTTGTACGTGTTGAGTTCCACGTGGGCAAGGAGAAAAAGTCAGCCACCTTGTACAAATGCAGCAGTACTGCTGTACAAGGTGGCTGTTATACATAGAAACACCTGTGGGTGGGGGGCAGGCTCCCTTTAATTTCAGTTCATGTGCCTGCGTGGCGTTTGCAGGTCACGTTGCAAGCTACACAGCAGGGGAACAGCTGGCGTTGCTGAACCCCACTGACACATTGACTGGTGTTTTTCTCTGTGCAGATTGCATGTCCGGGCAAAAACTAGCGGTGTTAGAGCCCAGGGTCAGCAGGAGGAGGAGGAGAGGAGCAAAGTGTAGGCCGAAGCCTGCACTGGTGGCAGCTTTTGGTCGGTTGTGCCAGCGTGGCTTGTGCTGGACACGATGCCGGCTACACAGCGGGGGAACAGCTGGCGGTGCTGAACCCCACTAACACATTGGCTGGTGTTTTTCTCTGTGCAGCTAGCATTTCCGGGCAAAAACTAGCGTTGTTAGAGCCCAGGGTCAGCAGGAGGAGGAGAGGAGCAGAGTGTAGGCCGAAGCCTAGTTGAACCAATTTCAAAGGTTACCTTTAACCCCCCCTCAGGTGTTACAAAGTACAAGAGCCACTCCTTCTGCAGCATTAATGCTGCACAAGTAAAAGGTTGCTCTATTAATTTGTCTACTTGCACAAGCTGAATGCAACACGTACACTATTTAGCCCATTATACTGTTAAACAGTAGTGGAGGCGTGACTTGTCTTTTTAAAGAAAAGCAGCACAGGTGTCGAAAACAACACCTTTTTGCATGGGCGAAGCTTCCTGAGCGTTGTTAGTTGCTGTACAGGAGTCTGCGCTCTTGTGATCCTTTGGCCATGCGCTGTGAGCGCTTCCTGTCTTATGACCTCATTTCATGTTGGCCGTTGCGGTTAGCGATGGACATGAATCCCAGACCCACAGTGTGTTTTTAAAAAATCACACTGCGGTGCTGGGATTCGTGCCCTGGTGCACTAAATATGTTTGCCGCTCACACATGTCCTTACACCTGCTTCAGACTGGGCGGCCTCATCTGATCCCTTATCGCCTGCCGCGGCCATGAGGACACCCAGTCTGAAGAAGGCGGAAGGAGATGAGTGAACACAGGCAAACATATGCACTGCACATGCCCATCAATCACACCCTCGCTGTCCAAAAAAATAAGACACCGAGGGGCGTTGTTTCGAGCAGGGGAGATGCACAGGCGCAGCCAGCTAACCAATGATGTCAAAAGACGGGCAGCGCTAACAAGGGTGGTGCTGCGTGTCATTACAAAGGAAAGTCACACCTCAGGGACATTGTAATGGTCTCTAATGAGACACATTTTGTACGTGTTGAGTTCCACGTGGGCAAGGAGAAAAAGTCAGCCACCTTGTACAAATGCAGCAGTACTGCTATACAAGGTGGCTGTTATACATAGAAACACCTGTGGGTGGGGGGCAGGCTCCCTTCAATTTCAGTTCATGTGCCTGCGTGGCGTTTGCAGGTCACGTTGCAAGCTACACAGCAGGGGAACAGCTGGCGTTGCTGAACCCCACTGACACATTGACTGGTGTTTTTCTCTGTGCAGATTGCATGTCCGGGCAAAAACTAGCGGTGTTAGAGCCCAGGGTCAGCAGGAGGAGGAGGAGAGGAGCAAAGTGTAGGCCGAAGCCTGCACTGGTGGCAGCTTTTGGTCGGCTGTGCCAGCGTGGCTTGTGCTGGACACGATGCCGGCTACACAGCGGGGGAACAGCTGGCGGTGCTGAACCCCACTAACACATTGGCTGGTGTTTTTCTCTGTGCAGCTAGCAGTTCCGGGCAAAAACTAGCGGTGTTTGAGCCCAGGGTCAGCAGGAGGAGGAGGAGAGGAGCAAAGTGTAGGCCGAAGCCTGCACTGGTGGCAGCTTTTGGTCGGTTGTGCCAGCGTGGCTTGTGCTGGACACGATGCCGGCTACACAGCGGGGGAACAGCTGGCGGTGCTGAACCCCACTAACACATTGGCTGGTGTTTTTCTCTGTGCAGCTAGCATTTCCGGGCAAAAACTAGCGGTGTTTGAGCCCAGGGTCAGCAGGAGGAGTAGAGGAGCAGAGTGTAGGCCGAAGCCTAGTTGAACCAATTTCAAAGGTTACCTTTAACCCCCCCCTCAGGTGTTGCAAGGTACAAGAGCCACACCTTGAACAGCATTAATGATGCACAAGTCAAAGGTTGCTCTATTTAATTTTGCTCCTTGCACACGCTGAATTAAACACGTACACTATTTAGCCCATTATACTGTCAAACAGTAGTGGAGGCGTGACTACTAGTCTTTTTAAGGTGACGCAGCACAGGTGTACAAATTTACACCTAGGTGCTGTGCGCAGATTCCTTACCGTTGTTATTTGCAGTACAGGAAACTGCGCTCTTGTGTTATCCCTTGGCAATACCCTGTTAGTGCAGGCCGTCTCATGACCTCATTTCATGTTGGCCGGTGCGGTTAACGATGGCCATAAATCCCAGACCCACAGTGGCTTTTCCTAAAGTCACACTGCGGTGCTGGGATTCGTGGCCTTGTGCAGTAAATATGTTCGCCGCTCACACATGTCCTTACACCTGCTTCAGACTGGGCGGCCTCAGCTGATCCCTTATCGCATGCCGCGGCCATGAGGCCGCACAGTCAGAAGAAGGCGGAAGGAGGGGAGTGAAAACAGGGGAACATATGCACTGCTCGTGCCCATCAATCACACCCTCGCAGTCAAAATATATGAGACAACGGGGGGCGTTGTGTCGGGCAGGGGGGACGCACAGGCACAGCCAGCCAACCAATGATGTCAGGAGACGGGCAGCGCTAACAATGGGGGTGCTGCGTGTCATTAAAAAGGAAAGTCACACCTCAGGGACATTGTAATGGTCTGTAATGAGACACATTTTGTACTTGTTGAGTTCCACGTGTGCAAGGAGAAAAAGTCAGCCACCTTGTACAAATGCAGCAGTACTGCTGTACAAGGTGGCTGTTATACATAGAAACACCTGGGGGGGTGGGGGGCAGGCTCCCTTCAATTTCAGTTCATGTGCCTACGTGGCGTTTGCAGGACACGTTGCCAGCTACACAGCAGGGGAACAGCTGGCGGTGCTGAACCCCACTAACACATTGGCTGTTTTTTTTATCTCTGTGCAGCTAGCATGTCCGGGCAGAAACTGGCGTTGTTTGAGCCCAGGGTCAGCAGGAGGAGGAGAGGAGCAAAGTGTAGGCCGAAGCCTGCACTGGTGGCAGCTTTTGGTCAGTTGTGCCAGCGTGGCTTGTGCTGGACACGATGCCGACTACACAGCAGAGGAACAGCTGGCGGTGCTGAACCCCACTAACACATTGGCTGGTGTTTTTCTCTGTGCAGCTAGCATGTCCGGGCAGAAACTGGCGTTGTTTGAGCCCAGGGTCAGCAGGAGGAGGAGAGGAGCAAAGTGTAGGCCGAAGCCTGCACTGGTGGCAGCTTTTGTTCTGTTGTGCCAGCGTGGCTTGTGCTGGACACGTTGCCGACTACACAGCAGGGGAACAGCTGGCGTTGCTGAACCCCACTAACACATTGGCTGGTGTTTTTCTCTGTGCAGCTAGCATGTCCGGGCAGAAACTGGCGTTGTTTGAGCCCAGGGTCAGCAGGAGGAGGAGAGGAGCAAAGTGTAGGCCGAAGCCTGCACTGGTGGCAGCTTTTGTTCTGTTGTGCCAGCGTGGCTTGTGCTGGACACGTTGCCGACTACACAGCAGGGGAACAGCTGGCGTTGCTGAACCACACTAACACATTGGCTGGTGTTTTTCTCTGTGCAGCTAGCATTTCCGGGCAAAAACTAGCGGTGTTTGAGCCCAGGGTCAGCAGGAGGAGTAGAGGAGCAGAGTGTAGGCCGAAGCCTAGTTGAACCAATTTCAAAGGTTACCTTTAACCCCCCCCTCAGGTGTTGCAAGGTACAAGAGCCACACCTTGAACAGCATTAATGATGCACAAGTCAAAGGTTGCTCTATTTAATTTTGCTCCTTGCACACGCTGAATTAAACACGTACACTATTTTGCCCATTATACTGTCAAACAGTAGTGGAGGCGTGACTACTAGTCTTTTTAAGGAGACGCAGCACAGGTGTACAAATTTACACCTAGGTGCTGTGCGCAGATTCCTTACCGTTGTTATTTGCAGTACAGGAAACTGCGCTCTTGTGTTATCCCTTGGCAATACCCTGTTAGTGCAGGCCGTCTCATGACCTAATTTCATGTTGGCCGGTGCGGTTAACGATGGCCATAAATCCCAGACCCACAGTGGCTTTTCCTAAAGTCACACTGCGGTGCTGGGATTCGTGGCCTTGTGCAGTAAATATGTTTGCCGCTCACACATGTCCTTACACCTGCTTCAGACTGGGCGGCCTCAGCTGATCCCTTATCGCATGCCGCGGCCATGAGGCCGCACAGTCAGAAGAAGGCGGAAGGAGGGGAGTGAAAACAGGGGAACATATGCACTGCTCGTGCCCATCAATCACACCCTCGCAGTCAAAATATATGAGACAACGGTGGGCGTTGTGTCGGGCAGGGGGGACGCACAGGCACAGCCAGCCAACCAATGATGTCAGGAGACGGGCAGCGCTAACAATGGGGGTGCTGCGTGTCATTAAAAAGGAAAGTCACACCTCAGGGACATTGTAATGGTCTGTAATGAGACACATTTTGTACTTGTTGAGTTCCACGTGTGCAAGGAGAAAAAGTCAGCCACCTTGTACAAATGCAGCAGTACTGCTGTACAAGGTGGCTGTTATACATAGAAACACCTGGGGGGGTGGGGGGCAGGCTCCCTTCAATTTCAGTTCATGTTCCTGCGTGGCGTTTGCAGGAAACGTTGCCAGCTACACAGCAGGGGAACAGCTGGCGGTGCTGAACCCCACTAACACATTGGCTGGTGTTTTTCTCTGTGCAGCTAGCAGTTCCGGGCAAAAACTAGCGGTGTTAGAGCCCAGGGTCAGCAGGAGGAGGAGAGGAGCAGAGTGTAGGCCGAAGCCTAGTTGAACCAATTTCAAAGGTTACCTTTAACCCCCCTCAGGTGTTGCAAGGTACAAGAGCCACACCTTGTGCAGCATTAATGCTGCACAAGTAAAAGGTTGCTCTATTTGTTTTGCTCCTTGCACACGCTGACTAAAACACGTACACTATTTAGCCCATTATACTGTCAAACAGTTGTGGAGGCGTGACTTGTCTTTTTAACGAGACGCAGCACAGGTGTCAAAATTTGCACCTAGGTACTGGGCGCAGATTCCTGAGCGTTGTTATTTGCTGTACAGGAGTCTGCGCTATTGTGATCCCTTGGCCATGCGCTGTGAGCGCTTCCTGTCTTCTGACCTCATTTCATGTCGGCCGTTGCGGTTAGCGATGGACATGAATCCCAGACCCACAGTGTGTTTTCAAAAAATCACACTGCGTGGCTGGGATTCGTGGCCTTGTGCAGTAAATAGGTTTGCCGCTTACACATGTCCTTACACCTGCTCCAGACTGGGCGGCCTCAGCTGATCCCTTATCGCCTACCACGGCCAGGAGGCCGCACAGTCTGAAGAAGGCGGAAGGAGATGAGTTAAGACAGGCGAACATATGCACTGCTCGTGCCCATAAACCACACCCTCGCTGACAAAATAAATATGACAACGAGGGGCGTTGTTTCTAGCAGTGCGGATGCACAGGCGCAGCCAGCTAACCATGATGACAAAAGACGGGAAACGCTACCAAGGGGGGTGCTGCGTATCATTACAAAGGAAAGTCACACCTCAGGGACAGTGGAATGGTCTCAATGAGACACATTTTGTACGTGTTGAGTTCCACGTGGGCAAGGAGAAAAAGTCAGCCACCTTGTACAAATGCAGCAGTACTGCTGTACTAGGTGGCTGTTATACATAGAAACACCTGGGGGGGTGGGGCCAGGTTCCCTTTTACTTTCAGTTCCTGTGCCTGCATGGCGTTTGCAGGTCACGTTGCCGGCTACACAGCAGGGGAACAGCTGGCGTTGCTGAACCCCACTAACACATTGGCTGGTGTTTTTCTCTGTGCAGCTAGCACTTCCGGGCAAAAACTAGCGGTGTTTGAGCCCAGGGTCAGCAGGAGGAGGAGAGGAGCAGAGTGTAGGCCGAAGCCTGCACTGGTGGCAGCTTTTGTTCTGTTGTGCCAGCGTGGCTTGTGCTGGACACGTTGCCGACTACACAGCAGGGGAACAGCTGGCGGTGCTGAACCCCACTGACACATCACCTAGTGTTTTTTCTGTGTAGACAACACTTCCAGGTGGCAACTGACAGTGTTGAAACCCAGGGAATCAAAGAGGAGCAGAGTGTAGGCCGAAGCCTGCAGTGGAGCAAGTTGAAAGGGAACCTTTAACCCCCCCCCCCCAGGCATTTGTTGCTGAAAGAGCCATCTTGTACAGCAGTAATACTGCACATGGAAAATGGTGGCTCCGAAAATTATGCTCCTTGCAAACGCTGAAGTACACACTCATATAATGTGTCCCCTCACACCGTCAAACCATCCCGGAAGTGGGACTTTCCTTTGTAATGTGACACAGCACAGCCGTCATTCCAACCCCCTTGGTGCCGGGCGCCACCTCCTCAACGTTGTTTGGTTCTGTCACGGAGCCCGCGCTGTAATGTTATCCCTTGGCCATGCACAGTTAGCGGTGCCCGTCTTCTGACATCATGTAGGTGTCAGGCTGGCAGTGCCTGTGCGTCCAAGCTGCCCGAGATTCAACCTTGCAGTGTCATCTAATGTAGTCCCACTGCGGGCCAGGGATCCATGGGCATGCGCAGTGCATATCATCGCCTCTCACTCACCTCCTTCCTGCTTCTTCAGACTGTGCGGCGTCACGGCCGTGGCATGCTATTAGGGATCAGCTGACGCCGCCTAGTCTGAAGAAGCGTGAAGAAGGGGAGTGAGAGGCTAGTATATGCACTGCGCATGGCCATGGATACCAGGCCCACTGTGGGATCACATTAGACGACACTGCGAGGTGTGATTTCGGGCAGCGTGGACGCACAGGCGCAGCCAGGACGACAACAAATGATGTCAGAGGACGGGCAGCGCAAACTGTGCATGGCCAAGGGATAACATAACAGCGCAGGGTCCATGACGGAATCAAACAACGCTAAGGAGGCAGCGCACGGTGCCAAGGGGGTAGCAATGACGGCTGTGCTGCGTCACATTACAAAGGAAAGTCCCACCTCCGGGACGGTTGGACGGTGTGAGGGGACACATTACATGAGTGTGTAGTTCAGCGTTTGCAAGGAGCATAATTTCAAGAGCGACCTTTCCCTTGTGCAGTATTAGTGCTGCACATGGTGGCTCTTTCAGTAACAAACGCCTAGGGGGGGGGGACAGGTCCCCTTACATTTTAGTTGTGCCAGCGTGGCGGTCGCATGACACGTTGCCGGATACACAGCTGGGGATCAGCTGACGTTACTGAACCCCAATAACAGAGGAGCGACTGTTGACTGTGCACACAGCACTTCCAGGCACCAACTGGCGGTGTTAGAGCCCAGGGACAGCAGGAGGAGCAGATTGGAGGTATTGCCGCACACACAGCTGGGGATCAGCTGACGTTACTGAACCCCAATAACAGAGGAGCGACTGTTGACTGTGCACACAGCACTTCCAGGCACCAACTGGCGGTGTTAGAGCCCAGGGACAGCAGGAGGAGCAGATTGGAGGTATTGCCGCACACACAGCTGGGGATCAGCTGACGTTATTGAACCCCAATAACAGAGGAGCGACTGTTGACTGTGCACACAGCACTTCCAGGCACCAACTGGCGGTGTTAGAGCCCAGGGACAGCAGGAGGAGCAGAGGAACAGAGTGTAGGCCGAAGCCTGATTGGAGCAAGTTGAAAGGAAACCTTTAACCCCCCCCCCAAGACGTTTGTAGCTGAAAGAGCCATGTTGTGCAGCACTAAGGATGCAAAAGGAAAAGGTTGCTCTTTTAATTATGCTCCTTGCAAACACCGAAGTAAACACTAAAAATGTGTCCCTTTATACCGTTAAACCGTTCCGGAGGTGCGAATTTCCTTCGTAATGGGACACAGCACAGCTGTCATTCCTATCCCCTTGATGCCGTGCGCTGCCTCCTCAGCGTTGTTTTAAGCTGTCACGGAGCCTGCGCTGTTCTGTTAGCCCTTGGCCATGCCCAATTAGCGCTGCCTGTCTTCTGACATAATTTGGTGTCAGGCTGTCAGTGCCTGTGCGTCCACGCTGCTCCAGATCCCACCTCGCAGTCTCATCTAACGTAATCCCACTGCGGGCCTTGGAACCATGGGCATGCACAGTGCATAACCTCGACTCTCACTCCCCTCCTTCCCTCTTCTTCAGACTGTGCGGTGTCACGGCCGTGGCATGCTAGGGATCAGCTGACGGCGCACAGTCTAAAGAAGGCGGAGGGAAATGAGCGAGAGCCCGAGGGGAAGATATGCACTGCGCATGCCCATGGATCCCAGGCCCGCAGTGTGACTCAATCAGAAGACACAGCGAGGCGGGATCTCGGGCAGCGCGGCCGCACAGGCGCAGCCAGCCTGACACCAAATTATGTCAGAAGACAGGCAGCGCAAATAGGGCATGCCCAAGGGATAACAGAACAGCGCAGGCTCCGTGACAGCTTAAAACAACGCTGAGGAGGCAGCGCATGGCACCAAGGGGGTAGGAATGACGGCTGTGCTGCGTCACATTACGAAGGAAAGTCCCAGCTCCGGGACGGTATAACGGTATCAGTGAACACATTTTATAAGTGTTAAGTTCTGCGTGTGCAAAGAGCTAAAAAAAAGAGCTACCTTTTCCTTGTGCAGCATTACTGCTGCACAAGACGGCTCTTTCAGTAACAAACGACCGGGGGGGGGGGGGACAGGTTCCCTTACATTTAGGTTGTTGTGCCAGCGTGGCGGTCGCAGGACACATTGCCGGCTACACAGCTGGGGATCAGCTGACGTTACTGAAACCCAATAACACTGGGTCGTATGTTTTTACTGTGCAGCCTGCACTTCTGAGCCGCAACTGGCGGTGTTGGAGCCCAGGAATAGCAGTTCAGGTGGTAGAAAGATGAACACAGCAGGAGACCTGGATGACACCCAATTACTTAATCAGGCAGAGGAGTGGCAAATTCCTGCGAGATCCAGGCCTGGTTAATTTTCAGGAAAGTAAGCCGGTCAACGTTATCGGAGGATAGTCGCATGCGACGGTCTGTTAGTACACCACCTGCGGCACTAAAGACACGTTCCGATAAGACACTAGCCGCAGGGCAAGCCAGCACCTCCAATGCATACTGGCTTAGCTCTGGCCATGTATCCAGCTTAGAGACCCAAAACTTGAACGGGGAAGAGCCGTCTGGCAGTACAGTAAGAGGGCAAGCCATGTAGTCTGTCACCATCTGACGGAACCGTTGCCTCCTGCTGACTGGAGCCGCCGGTGATGGTGTAGACATTTGGGGCGGGCACACAAAAGTGTGCCAGAGTTGTGCCATACTGGGCTTGCCTTGGGCAGAGGCACTGCTTCTGCTCCCTCTTTGGGCAGAGCCTCCCCCACTGCCTCGACGCACTGAGCTGCTTTGTAAAGCACTAGCAGCACTCCTCTCAGTTGGACAGGAGAAGATGATGGAATTCACCAGTGTGTCGTGGTACTCCCGCAATTTACGCTCCCGGGTCAACGCAGGGATGAGGTTTTGGACATTGTCCCGGTAGCGAGGATCGAGGAGGGTGAACACCCAATAATCAGGCATGTTGAGAATGTGGTCGATGCGGCGGTCGTTTCTCAGGCACTGCAGCATGAAATCCACCATGTGCTGCAGAGTGCCAACTGGCCCAGAAACGCTGTCCCCTGCTTGAGACATGATCTCTGCCCGCTCGTCATCACCCCACCCTCGCTGTACACACTGACCACTGGACAATTGTGTCGCTCCCTCCTCTGGACGGAGCTCTTCCTCCTCCATTGACTCCTCCTCATCCTCCTCACAAATTGGCCCCTGCGTACCCCTTTGTGAGGAACCACGTGGCGCTGACTCTCCAGAAGCTGATGGAAAAGGTGACTCCTCATCCTCCACCTCTTCCACCACATCATCCCTTAACCCTTGCAAAGTTTGCTGAAGCAGGCAGATAAGGGGGACAGTCATGCTGACTAGTGCATCATCTGCACTTGCCATCCGCGTGGAATAATCAAAAGGACGCAAAACCTGGCAGACGTCCTTCATAGTGGCCCACTCTGTGGTTGTGAAGTCTGATCGGCGCTGACTGCGACTTCTTTGCGCCTGATGCAGCTGGTACTCCATAACTGCTTGCTGCTGCTCACACAACCGCTCCAACATATGTAACGTGGAATTCCACCGGGTAGGTAGGTCACATATGATGCGGTGTTCCGGAAGGCGGAATCGGCGCTGCAGAGCAGCAATGCGGGATCTGGCCAAGCTGGAACGCCGCAAGTGAGCACACTCTAGGCGGACCTTGTGCAGCAGGGCATCAAGATCCGGATAGTCCCTCAGAAAACTCTGCACAACCAAATTGAGCACATGTGCCAGACATGGGATGTGAGTGAGGTTGCCAAGGGCCAAAGCTGCCACCAGATTTCGGCCATTGTCACACACTACCATGCCTGGCTGGAGATTCGCTGGCAGTAACCACACATCGCTCTCCTGCTTTATGGCATTCCAGAGCTCCTGCGCTGTGTGGCTTCGATGCCCCAATGAAACTAGTTTCAAGACGGCCTGCTGACGTTTGGCCACGGCTGTGCTCATGTCGGTCATAGGTAAACGTTCACGGGTCCATGTGGGGGTGGACTGTGACGGATCTTGCAGAGAGGAATCAGAGGAACTGGTGTAAGAGGAGGAGTCGATGCGTACAGACTGGATTCCTGCAATCCTTGGAGTGGGCAGGACACGTCCTGCGCCACTCGCACGATCTGTACCTGGCTCAACAACATTAACCCAATGGGCAGTGAGGGAAACATATCGCCCCTGTCCATGCTGACTGGTCCACGCATCGGTGGTGAGGTGGACCTTGCTACTGACGGCGTTCAGTAGCGCATGTTTTATGTTTGCCTCAACATGCCTGTGCAGGGCAGGGACAGCCTGCCTGCTGAAGTAAAAGCGGCTGGGCACCTTGTACTGTGGGACTGCCAATGCCATCAAGTCACGGAAGCTGTCAGTCTCCACCAGCCTGAACGAGAGCATTTCCAGGGACAACAGTTTGGCAATGCCTGCATTCAGAGCCTGTGCTCGGGGGTGGTTGGCCGAGAATGCCCGCCTTTTCTCCCATGCCTGTACTACCGATGGCTGTAGAGTAGACTGGGAGTGTGAGGATGACTGGGAAGGTGGTGCTGTGGGTGGAATTACACAAGGTCTCTGGGAGGAAGCCAAACCAGCTGTGCGTGAGCTGGAGGAAGAGGCAACACGAGCTGAAGAGGTGGTAGCTGCCGCTGTTGGTTGGCCTACATCTTCAGTGTGTTTCTGTAACTCCACCGCGTGCCTGGTCCGCACATGTTTCCACATATTTGTGGTATTGAGGTTGCTGACATTTTTCCCTCTTTTTACTTTATGATGACACAGCTTGCATTTGACAAAACAAATGTCATCTGCAACTGTGTCAAAAAAGGACCAGGCACTGCAAGTCTTGGGAGCGCCCTTTTTGGCTTTGGAAAGAGACAGGCTCCTAACGGGTGCCAAAGTGGAGGCTACAGGCTCCGCAGTCTTCCCCCTCCCTCTCCCTCTTTGGCCCGTAAGAGGAAGCTCTTCCTCTGAGCTGCTCCCACCACCTTCCTGTTCCTCACGCCACGATGGGTCAAGGACCTCATCATCTCCACTACCCTCTGCCACCAACTGCTCCTCCTGGGTAGTCTCAGCAGCACAGTACGCACGAGAAAGCGGCACCTGAGTTTCATCATCAGATGCGTACTGCGCTGTGGTCACCGGAGGCACTGGCCCACCTGCCTCTTCAGAGTCAGAGAGAAAAAGGTGTTGGGCATCACTGCACACTGCCTCTTCTTCCATTTCTCCAATGCTGCTTGGCTGGCCCCCTGTTTCCAAGCCAAGAGATTCAGAGAACAGAAGTAGAGACGGCTCCTGTCCTGGGCTCTCTGACTGCCTGGCCAATTTGGCAGGTGGTGAAGAGACAGATGGCTGCTCTCCAGTGCTCTGTGCCTGAGAGGATGTGGCACTAACTGAAGTCGATGCCGAGGCGTTAGCTGCCATCCACCCGACAACGGCTTCAATTTGGTCTTCACGCAGCAGCGGTGCACGGCGCTCTCCGACAAAGCTGCGCATGAAGGACTGTTCCCTGCTGAAACTGAGTGACGACGAGTCACCGGCGCCCGCAGCAGGCACAGAATCACCACGTCCTCTCCCTGCTCCTCTCCCTGCTCCGCGCCCACGCCCACGTGCCTTACTCCCTGCCCTCTTCATCTTGGTTGACAGATAAAGATAAGCAGAAAAGTACTAAGGCCTTAGTGTGCTTATTCCTGTAATGCTCCTCCTAACAGGTGTAAGAAACACTAATGTTGTAAATTGTGGACTAAACTTTATTATTTTTCAAATGTGGCCTACACAAGTGTTAAGTTGTGTTTGGTGAACTTAACTTTTTTTTTGGTGCAGATCGGGCTACAGAGCTAGTTTAAATCACACGGAGACCGTGCAGACAGCCGTAAACGGCGCTGCAAGGCCAAAAAACCCTCCTCTAGGTTATCCTATATAGTGTTTTTCCACTATTTAGCTGGATACAAGTGGAAAGACACTAATAGGAATTTTTTTTTTCAAATTTTAAACTGGCTGCACTATTTGAAAAAAAGGAAATTGTTTTTCAAGGTATGAGGCAGTAACGCACCCTGAGCTGAATCCAACCGGCTATGGCTGCACACAGACTACAGGGCGAGCTGCGCTCACACAGAGACCGTGCAGACAGCCGTAAACGGCACTGCAAGGCCCCAAAAAAACCCTCTAGGTTATCCTATGTAGTGTTTTTCCACAATTGAGCTGGAGACTGGTGGAAAGACACTAATAGGAATTTTTTTTTTTTCAAATTTTAAACAGGCTGCACTATTTCAAAAAAAGGAAAATTTTTCGCAAGGTATGAGCCAGTAATGAACCCTGAGCTGAATCCAACCGGCTATGGCTGCACACAGACTACAGGGCGAGCTGGGCTCACACGGAGACCGTGCAGACAGCCGTAAACGGCGCTGCAAGGCCAAAAAACCCTCCTCTAGGTTATCCTATATAGTGTTTTTCCACTATTTAGCTGGATACGAGTGGAAAGACACTAATAGGAATTTTTTTTTTCAAATTTTAAACAGGCTGCACTATTTGAAAAAAAGGAAAATTTTTCTCAAGGTATGAGCCAGTAACGAACCCTGAGCTGAATCCAACCGGCTATGGCTGCACACAGACTACAGGGCAAGCTGGGCTCACACGGAGACCGTGCAGACAGCCGTAAACGGCGCTGCAAGGCCCAAAAACCCCCCTCTAGGTTATCCTATATAGTGTTTTTCCACAATTTAGCTGGATACGAGTGGAAAAACACTAATAGGAAATTTGAGAAAAAATGTGCAGCAGGTTGCACTAAGAGCAAAAAAGAACAACTGTGTGAGGCAGTGTGAACCCCCCCTGAGCTGAATACAACCGGGTATATGGCTGCACACAGACTACAGAGTGAGCTGCACACACACACACACAGAGACCTTGCAGAACGCTGTTAAAACAGCGCTGCAAGGCAAGAGCAAGGTGAACAGTGAAGAACACACAGCGTTTTGCTAAATTAGCCTTTGGAAAGGAAAATAAAGCAATTATCAAGCTCAACTGGCCCTCAGTTAGAACACAGCGTCCTGTCCCTAACTGAAATCACAGCAGAGTGAGCGCAAAATGGCGGCAGCGCTTTTTTATAGTGCAGAGTGACATCATTTCAGCAGCCAATCCCAGCCTTGCCAGTACTTACATGCCCACCATGCTAAACAGGATGTGCCCACACTTTCATTCATTCCTCATTGGCTGCTGCGTTCAATTTGAATTCTGGGAACTTCCGATTCCGGTATCCGATACGCGGGAAGTATCGGAATTCGGTATCGGAATTCCGATACCGCAAATATCGGCCGATACCCGACACTTGCGGTATCGGAATGCTCAACACTAGTAATGAGTAATGACTACTGTAAAAAGTTAAAGGGGTTATCTGGGACTTTAACATTAATGGCCTTTCATTAGGATAGGTCATCAATGTCCGATCAGCTGTACCCAGTGTTGTCAGCCACCAGAACTGCTCAGTTACAGAGCTGCACAGCTCCATTGATGGACTAGTGACCCGGTGGGTACTAAACAGCCACCCCATGTTGATTTCAATAAGTGGCTGAGTGTAGGACCACAACCGATCAGACACTTATGAACTATCCTATAGGTCATCAATGTTAAAGTTCCAGGCAACCCCTTTAAATATCTGCACTACTAAATTAAACTGACTAATATGAGGTACAGAGTGTTGGGAGTCGAGTTTCCTCTGCTGCACAGGGGGAATCTCGATCCGTGTCTGCTGCGGTCTCCCATTCGGTATCGGCCGCAGTGGGCTCTGCTCAGCGGAGACGTCGCTCCCAGCGTCTCGCTGAGGCTGATTCGGTGCACAGGGTCACTACTGCCTCTTCTGGCTTTCCTATGGTACCCTGCACTGATCTTCGGCGAGCAAGCCTCTCTGGGACTAAGTCCTTATTTACTCACACTGAGCATGCCCAGGGCAGGGTCTCCCATTGGAGGTCGAGGGCCACATGTTCGGTCACATGCTCAGGTACTGCAGTACATTCCATTGGTCCTCCTGGAAGGTCCTGGAAGGGCAAAAACTTCAGTAGCAGCTTCCTGTGCTGCAACTATATAAACTGCGCATGACCACACGGCCATGCGCTAGTATCGTCTTGTAATTATGTGTGTGTGTTGTGAGTGAAAGTCGCTCTTTAAATAACCCTCCCTATTGAATGTCTGTTCGCGGAAGGTGTATGTTTGCTATCTAGCGCCCGACTTATCCAACAGCACGTAACACACATCACAGCGTCCAGTTGCTGTGTCCGCCAGTACGGCGCCGTGCGCTTCCTCTGCGCTTTCCTTACCCGAGCCTGGGTGGTTAGTGGCGTCCGTCAATGCGGCACCGCACGCACTCTCATGCCTTTATTTACTATCTCAATAGTTTCCTTACACACCCAGTTGCGGTGTCGTGCCAGCAGTGGTCTAATCGGACTTCAATCCTAGTTGGGGTTGTGTTCGCTGACTTATTGCTCGCGCTCTATGTGCGGTACCGCGGTCCTGTGACGCAACAGGATCGCTTCCTTCACGCAGGGTGAAGTTAACCCTTGTATGTATACTTATAGTACCACCATATGGTCCGTCTTACTTAGCAGCTGGTACTTTCCTGCACGGTGGATCCCGGGTTGCGAACGCACCAATTCCATTTAATAAACTATATATTTGGTGCGTTCCGCCAACCCTAACACAGAGTCTAAAATATCCCCCACACTGA
Source organism: Ranitomeya imitator (assembly GCF_032444005.1). Lineage (NCBI taxonomy): Eukaryota > Metazoa > Chordata > Amphibia > Anura > Dendrobatidae > Ranitomeya > Ranitomeya imitator. The sequence continues at coordinate 1,061,770,675 of NC_091282.1, read as the reverse complement.
GATAGTGTTGCTACCAGCAACCATGTGCCCGATGCTTTTCCTACTACTCCTGTCTTTCAGTCAACTATTAGCATTTATTTCCAAGCTCAGTCCAGCTTACCTATGTGTATTCCAATTATATGTTTTCTAATTTCCAAGTTACCAATTATTGGCGTTGCTCAAATTTCAGTCACTGCAATTAAGGTAACGAATCACAGCTAGCTAGTTTCCTGTTTGCTTTTAAATTTCTTTATATGTTAGAAGCTCACCTCTGCAAGTAAGAGCCAGCTGCAATTTCTCTACTGCTATTCTATGGTTAACCATTTCCTCGCTACAAGTTCCTCTATGCATAGATCTTTAGTGTAAACCATAACACTGCAGGACACTTAACAGTTTGTCTAATTGACTGTTATTCCTGTATGTAACCACACCTCTGCAAGCACAAATTAGTAGTCACTGCTAGATTTTTATTCTATCTTCATCCCCTCCATTCAATATTTGTGTGAGCTGGACAAGTGAGTGATTTGCATATGAGATTCATACAAATTTACTTTTCCCGTGTCTACTCTAAATGTGGCCTTCATTCTTCTGTTACTTGTTGCTCCTCTTGTCTCGGATTCTCACTCATCGTCATGCCATCTGGTAAGACTGACTTCACTGCTCCATAGCCTCCAGTCTATGCTACTCATCTTGACCTAGGGCTTGGAAAATCCACCTCACTAGATGAACCAATAACAATTATAGTATTAAAATTTGTCAGTAAAAATGTTGCCAGTCTATGCCTTTTAGACATACAAAAGTATAACACCCATTTAAAGAATAATAAGAATTTTGTATTAACCAAGTAATTTGTCTCTGATGAGTCTGACATGTTATATTACAATTACAGACATCATGCATTCACTTTTAATGTCACTCACCTAAAAATTAAAGCTTGATGAAGGGCCAGTCTGTTTATGTCTGTCTATGGCAGTCAGGGTGTGTTAGAGCCACAGGATAGGGATGCCTATTACAGAGCAGAAAAATATATTATTCATTCTTATAAAGCTAGACAGAGGTGGAGAGATTAATGAATTTTGATAAACAGCAATTTAAGGGGTCTTGCAAACGCAGATGGTGCTGATATGCTGGTCTTCACTATAAATGGAGATGTCATCATTATCATAATCTACCAATCCCTACCTTTAGCGTTTAGTTGATTGAAAAATGGGACTATGACTTCACAGTCTTGTACCAGTGAGTATAGCATTATTTAGGATTTGTAACATTCTCTGCATTTTATCCAAAAATGGAAACAAATATTGAATTAATCTTCAAAAAAATAAAATTAAAGTTAAAGGGGTGGTCCAAAGACCATATATGAAACACTGGATTTATATCTGAGAAACCTCTATGTACAGACTGTCTGGATTTTTAGATCCCACAATAACACTTTGCTTTTACAGTACCATATATACTCGAGTATAAGCCGACCCGAGTATAAGCCGAGACCCCTAAACTGGGAAAACTTAACGACTCGAATATAAGCCTAGGGTCTAAAATGCAGCAGCTCCCGGTAAAAGTCAAAAATAAAAATAGATACCAATAAAAGTAAAATTAATTGAGACATCAGTAGGTTAAGTGTTTTTGAATATCCATATTGAATCAGAATCAGGAGCCCCATATAATGCTCCATATAGTTCATGATGGGCCCCATAAGATGCTCCATGTTAAAATATGCCCCATACAATGCTGCACAAATGTTGATTATGACCCCATAAGATGCTCCATACAGACATTTGCCCCATACAATGCTGCACAAATGTTCATTATGACTCCATAAGATGCCCCATACAGACATTTGCCCCATATAATGCTGCACAAATGCTGATTATGGCCCCATAAGATGCTCCATAGAGATAATTGCCCCATATAATGCTGCACAAATGCTGATTATGGCCCCATAAGATGCTCCATAGAGATAATTGCCCCATATAATGCTGCACAAATGCTGATTATGGCCCCATAAGATGCTCCATACAGACATTTGCCCCATATAATGCTGCACAAATGTTCATTATGACTCCATAAGATGCCCCATACAGACATTTGCCCCATATAATGCTGCACAAATGCTGATTATGGCCCCATAAGATGCTCCATAGAGATAATTGCCCCATATAATGCTGCACAAATGCTGATTATGGCCCCATAAGATGCTCCATAGAGATAATTGCCCCATATAATGCTGCACAAATGCTGATTATGGCCCCATAAGATGCTCCATACAGATATTTGCCCCATATAATGCTGCACAAATTCTGATGCTCCATAGAGACATTTGCCCCATATGCTGTTGCTAAGATTAAAAAAAAATCACATACTCACCTCTTGTCGCTCAGGCCCCCGGCACTTGCTATAGTCACCTTTCCCCGTTCCACAGCTGGGCGCCGCTGTGTCTTCCGCATCCTCTCCATTGAAGTTCAGGCAGAGGGCGGCATGCACACTAATTGCATCATTGCGCCCTCTGACCTGAATGCCACTGCAGAGGACGCGGAAGACGGAGCCCGGCGGTGGAATGCGGACAGGTGAATATCGCGCAATGCCCCCATTATACTTACCTGCTCCTGGCACGGTCCCTGCACGTCCCTGGTTCACATGGTACTGCTCATTACAGTAATGAATATGGACCCGACTCCACTCCCATAGGGGTGGAGCCACATATTATTATTATTATTTATTTATATAGCACCATTAATTCCATGGTGCTGTACATGAGAAAGGGGTTACATACAAGGTTATAGATATCGATTACAGTAAATATTCATTACTCATTGCCCCAATAATGAATTCACTGTTTGGCTTTTTTGCTAGATTCACTAGATGCTAAAACTGACCCGATATTATGATTCTCCAGGTCATTATGAGTTCATAGACACCTAACATGTCTAAGTTATTTTTTATCTAAGTGGTGAAAATGAAGTTCAAAACTTTGCTAAAAAAAATGTGCCATTTTCCGTTACCCATAGCGTCTCCATTTTTCGTCATCTGGGGTCGGGTGAGGACTTATTTTTTGCATGCCGAGCTGACATTTTTAATGATACCACCTTTGTGCAGAAACATTGTTTTGATCGCCTGTTATTGCATTTTTCATGCAATGTCGCGATGACCAAAAAATGTAATTCTGGCGATTCAATTTTTTTTCTTGCTACGCTGTTTAGCGATCAGGTTAATGCTTTATTTAATTGATAGATCGGGCAATTCTGAATGCGGAGATGCAAAATATGTGTAGGTTTGATTTTGTTATTGTTTTATTTTGGATGGGGCAAAAGGGGGGTGATTTAAACTTTTATATTTTTTATTTTTTTCATAATTTTAAAAACATTTTTTTTTACTTTTGCCATGCTTCAATAGCCTCCAAGGGAGGCTAGAAGCTGGCACAACTCGATTGCCTCAGCTACATAGCAGCGATCATCAGATCGCTGCTATGTAGCTGAATTGCAAGCTTGCTATGACCGCCGACCACAGGGTGGCGCTCACAGCAGGCCGGCATCAGTAACCATAGAGGTCTCAAGGACCTCTATGGTTACCATCCTGATGCATTGCTGACCCCGATCATGTGATGGGGGTCAGCGATGCGCTTATTTCTGGCCACGCGGCCGGAAGCAGTAGTTAAATGAGGCTGTGAGCGTTTGACAGCGGCATTTAACAGGTTAATAGCAGCAGGTGGATCACGATTCCACCTGCTGCTATTGCGCGCACATGTCATCTGTACATAACAGCTGACATGTTGTGACTTTGATGTGGGCTCAGCGCCGGATCCCACATCAAAGAGGGAGACACGACATGCCCCGTACTTGTACGGGGCATGTCGTGAAGGGGTTAATAGCAAGGAAATATCTCACTGTATTTCCCAGTCGCCTTTGACTACAGTAGATGACACAGTAGAGGGTAAAATAAAACTACACCCACCAGGTAGTCTTTAACATTTTACTACCTTATCTGGGCATGTGGCGTGTAAGTTGATTAGACACCTCTTGTGTAATTTATGAAGGAGGGACACAGAAATTCACGAAGCCCATGCAGAGAATCCAAGAACTGTCAAAAATTAGAAGGAAGAGGAACTCCAATATGCACTGTATTAGACACAAAGGAGGGCCACATAACATTCTGTTATGCACTAAGCAAAAGGCCTGCCCAAAATTGGAAGGAGGGATTGCAATACTCCCTGGAAGACATTTAGAAAAGGTCCTCAGAAAACTCTTTTTTCCCATTTCTAAGGAGTGTGACTCCAAGACTAGTAAAGCATAAGTGCAAGGGCTAAAACATATTTACCCAATGGTAATATATATATATATATATATATATATATATATACTAGATGGCGGCCCGATTCTAACGCATCGGGTATTCTAGAATATGCATGTCCCCGTAGTATATGGACAATGATGATTCCAGAATTCGCGGCACACTGTGCCCGTCGCTGATTGGTCGAGGCAACCTTTATGACATCATCGTCGCCATGGCAACTATTATGACATCTACGTCGATACTGTGCCCGTCGCTGAATCAGAAACGTGAGATGTCTACGTCCTTTATGACATCATCGTCGCTGTGCCCGTTGCTGATTGGTCGAAGCCTGGCGGCCTCGACCAATCAGACGCGGGATTTCTACGTCCTTTATGACATCATCGTCGCTGTGCCCGTCGCTGATTGGTCGAGGCCTGGCGGCCTCGACCAATCAGACAGCCGGGATTTCCAGGACAGACAGACAGACAGAAAGACAGACAGACAGACGGAAAAACCCTTAGGCAATTATATATATAGATACATATATATATATATATACATATAGATATCTATATCTATCTATATCTATATATATAATTGTCTAAGGGTTTTTCCGTCTGTCCGTCTGTCTGTCTGTCTTTCTGTCTGTCTGTCTGTCCTGGAAATCCCGGCTCTCTGATTGGTCGAGGCCTCCAGGCCTCGACCAATCAGAGACCGGCACAGCATCGACGTAGAAATCCCGCGTCTCTGAATCAGCAACGGGCACAGCGACGATGATGTCATAAAGGACGTAGACATCTCACGTTTCTGATTCAGCGACGGGCACAGTATCGACGTAGATGTCATAATGGTTGCCATGGCGATGATGATGTCATAAAGGTTGCCTCGACCAATCAGCGACGGGCACAGTGTGCCGCGAATTCTGGAATCCTCATTGTCCATATACTACGGGGACATGCATATTCTAGAATACCCGATGCGTTAGAATCGGGCCACAATCTAGTATATATACAGTGGGGCAAAAAAGTATTTAGTCAGTCAGCAATAGTGCAAGTTCCACCACTTAAAAAGATGAGAGGCGTCTGTAATTTACATCATAGGTAGACCTCAACTATGGGAGACAAACTGAGAAAAAAAAATCCAGAAAATCACATTGTCTGTTTTTTTAACAATTTTTTTGCATATTATGGTGGAAAATAAGTATTTGGTCAGAAACAAACAATCAAGATTTCTGGCTCTCACAGACCTGTAACTTCTTCTTTAAGAGTCTCCTCTTTCCTCCACTCATTACCTGTAGTAATGGCACCTGTTTAAACTTGTTATCAGTATAAAAAGACACCTGTGCACACCCTCAAACAGTCTGACTCCAAACTCCACTATGGTGAAGACCAAAGAGCTGTCAAAGGACACCAGAAACAAAATTGTAGCCCTGCACCAGGCTGGGAAGACTGAATCTACAATAGCCAACCAGCTTGGAGTGAAGAAATCAAAAGTGGAAGCAATAATTAGAAAATGGAAGACATACAAGACCACTGATAATCTCCCTCGATCTGGGGCTCCACACAAAATCCCACCCCGTGGGGTCAGAATGATCACAAGAACGGTGAGCAAAAATCCCAGAACCACGCGGGGGGACCTAGTGAATGAACTGCAGAGAGCTGGGACCAATGTAACAAGGCCTACCATAAGTAGCACACTACGCCACCATGGACTCAAATCCTGCAGTGCCAGACGTGTCCCACTGCTTAAGCCAGTACATGTCCGGGCCCGTCTGAAGTTTGCTAGAGAGCATTTGGATGATCCAGAGGAGTTTTGGGAGAATGTCCTATGGTCTGATGAAACCAAACTGGAACTGTTTGCTAGAAAGACAACTTGTCGTGTTTGGAGGAAAAAGAATACTGAGTTGCATCCATCAAACACCATACCTACTGTAAAGCATGGTGGTGGAAACATCATGCTTTGGGGCTGTTTCTCTGCAAAGGGGCCAGGACGACTGATCCGGGTACATGAAAGAATGAATGGGGCCATGTATCGTGAGATTTTGAGTGCAAACCTCCTTCCATCAGCAAGGGCATTGAAGATGAAACGTGGCTGGGCCTTTCAACATGACAATGATCCAAAGCACACCGCCAGGGCAACGAAGGAGTGGCTTCGTAAGAAGGATTTCAAGGTCCTGGAGTGGCCTAGCCAGTCTCCAGATCTCAACCCTATAGAAAACCTTTGGAGGGAGTTGAAAGTCCGTGTTGCCATGCGAAAAGCCAAAAACATCACTGCTCTAGAGGAGATCTGCATGGAGGAATGGGCCAACATACCAACAACAGTGTGTGGCAACCTTGTGAAGACTTACAGAAAACGTTTGACCTCTGTCATTGCCAACAAAGGATATATTACAAAGTATTGAGATGAAATTTTGTTTCTGACCAAATACTTATTTTCCACCATAATATGCAAAAAAATTGTTAAATAAACAGACAATGTGATTTTCTGGATTTTTTTTTCTCATTTTGTCTCCCATAGTTGAGGTCTACCTATGATGTAAATTACAGACGCCTCTCATCTTTTTAAGTGGTGGAACTTGCACTATTGCTGACTGACTAAATACTTTTTTGCCCCACTGTATATATATATACATATAGATATCTATATCTATATATATATATATATATATATATATAAGAATTGTAGAGGTAGGCCTCATACACATCCTGTGAACATTACAAAGGAGGACACCCTGAAAAAACTTGTCCACGTGTCGGTCGTTAAGTGGAGCGGTCCAGTAACTGCTATTGTAATGCACGGACAGCACACTGGAAAAATAGTGGTGGCTATGGAACTATTACTGAGGGATGGCCACTGACATGAGGTTGTGGAAAGAATCAGTTTACACAAGCATAAATAGCAGCATTTCCAGGGCGAGGAGTTAGGAAATATGTCAGTTTAGTTATTGGGACTGTGGGTGTGTGACAAATCGCGCAGGGGAAGGGGTATGTTGCCTTCCCTCTCTTCTGGGAAGGGGAAAGAAGGGCCCAACAGGGATAGGCTCTCTGCACCACCACTTGCCCCAGAAAAGTAAGTGAACTGCACCAAGGGCAAATAGTCACCAGAAAGGCTTCCCTTATAGGTATGAGTTATTGAGGCGCTCCCAGTGAGGGGGATATACATCACCAGTCCAGGATGAATACATACATATAAACTTCCCCGCCGTCACTATCAGAGTATAATATAACCAACCGAGCATGCGGACTTGGGGATTCGTGTATCGAGATAAAAGAGCAGCCCAAGATTAATTTTTTTTATATTTAATCACCGAAAAGGCGCACTAGAAATATGCTGGTATATATATATATATATATATATACAGAACAATATACAAGTATGCAGTCAGGTGTGCAGTACAAAAATAGAGTATTGATAGGTTGCAATTACCGTGTTATGTAGCATGTGACCACAGAGAGGCGCTAATGGATCACAGGTCCAAATCTTAGCTTTGTGGTTTTCCTGGCAGCATCAGCTAATGGATTCTCCTGCCAGTAGAAAAACTAAACTTAAAATGAGCAGCTGTCTCTTATCTCTTAGGCTGTTCCCTCCCACACTCTGTGCCCACCCCTGGGCTTGTGCAGCCTCTCTCCTCTCATCTCTGAGAGTTTGATTTTCTGTCCAGAACCAGTTCATAGCTTTCCGCCTGAAGCTCTGAATGGAATGGCAGCGGTGCCACTGGATTCTGCTGGATTTTATCTGTGCATAGAGTCTAAATATGCCTACTGTATGCAATTCCTGGTAGCTATGTTACGCTGGGCTAGGCACGGGCGTGTGGGGAAGGAATGCCAGTTCCAATTATGTGCTCGGCTAGACACACAGATATTGCATTCTGTTATTATAGGTCATTTTCCAGATTCAATACCTCAGAGCCTTACTGTGACCTGTAGTGCACAAGTTAGACAAAAGGAATCCAGTTTGGCTGTGCCTGCAATCGAACTCACACCCTTGTGCTAATTGCTAGTCACCGAGCTTCAAAGAACTTGTTCCTGGAGTTTTAATTAAGGTAAAAGATTGATCCTGGGGAATGCCAAGGGTGGGAGGCACATTCCAGGAGCGGAGTAAGAGTCCTGTACCTATAATCCAAAATGGGGTCTCCCTCATCCCTCACAGGGTGGTTGGCTGGATATTTTAGTTTGCATTCCAAGGCCTGGGATAGAGACAGCTGAATGCAGCACTAGGACTAAGAATTGAACATGGTTGCTGACCTCATTTGCCAATGTACAACAACAGGTGCAGGGTGGGAAACATCCGTGCCTAGTTCCTCAACAGGGTAGGCACTGGTGTCACCCACAAACACTAATTGTGGACCAAGGCATTCGGCTCACCTCACCTAGTCTAGTGCTTTGATGACATGTGCCTGTGGTGGTCAGAATGGTAGTGGTCAGGCCCTGCTGATCTTGGTATTGCACAGGTTTCAAATGACAATTATTTTTTCATCTGTACTTTCTTTACAAAAGAACACCTGACTGGGGAACATCTAACTCTTGGCTTGGGAACTTGCCGCATTTTTGTTCTCTTGGGAACAGTTGACCGTCTTCTCCCTCTGGCAACCCCACTGCCTATTCCTGCTTGTTGTGGCGCTGAAAGTCTCACCTCCTTTGCGGTGCTGTCCTCACTCTGAATGGCAACATTTCAGGTTCGGTCAGTGACTTAATTATCCACCACCTCTTCCACCACTTTCGCAATGTGGTCCCCTTTACTTGTTGACTTAACATCACTTGCTTGCAACTGTGTCTTATCATCCTGTACCTCTGATAGCCATACCGCACAGTGACGGAGCCAATTTGTTAAAATCTGACAAGTGTCAATATATGTGGTAACTCTGGAACGCTTCAACAAATCCCTGTGATTTTGAGACTGTTTTTCCGTGTCACATTATACTTTATGATCATGGTAAATTTAGGTCTATATGTTTTGTGTTTATTTATGAAAAATATCAGAAATATGAGAAACATGTTAAAAAATTATCAATTTTCAAACTTTGAATGATTATCCCTTTAATCCAGACAGTCATACCACAGAAATACATTAATAAATAACATTTCCCTCATGTCGGCTTTACATCACCATCATTTGTAAAGTGTTATTTTATTTTGTTGGCATTTTAGGAGGTTTAAAAATGTAGCAGTAATTTTTCATTTTTTCAAGGAAATTTACAAAATTTATTTTTTTAGGGACTTATCCATGTTTGAAGTGACTTTAGGGGTCCCATATATTGGGAAACACCCAAAAGTTATACCATTTTTAAAACAGCACCCCCTGACATATCGAAAACTGCTGTCAGGTAGTTTATTAACCCTTCAGATGCTTTTCAGGAATTAATGCAAAGTGGCATGATAGGAATGAAAATGTATATTTTTACCACTTAAATGCCTCTAACTTCTGAACAGATGACTACAGCCGTTAGACTCTAAGGCCGCTGTTTGGTCGTGAATTGTCATGGCAAACATCAGGACCACAAAATCAAGATCTGGGAGCACCAATTGGGATAAAGAGGAAGCCCCCACACTCTGTTAACCATATATAACGATGTAGTCATTATTGACAGCAGCATCTAAGGGGTTAAACAGATTTGGACGGTGCAAACACTGACTGTGGCTGATGCAGCAAGTTGTCAGCTATAGTGTACAGCCGACAGCTGCTGGATTGCCAACTGTATGAGGATGTTATTCTCTTATATCTCAGGTCAGTTAAAAGACGTATTGGTGGTCATTAAGGGGTTTATTTCGGCATCACTACACATGATCCTCTCATGCCCCACTTGAAACGTGCAGGGTGAGATGCCAGAATCAATAAATGAAAATGTAAATATCTCCTCGGAGTGTCCGAGCATGGGCTCACTTGTCTTCTGGCACTCTCTATGGTGGAGGAAGGAGGAATAGGGTAAAGATTATGTGGTCCAGACTCTTGGCTATTGAGACTGGACTGTGTGGAAGACAGGGTGATGCTGGGAAACATCCTGGAAGCATTATCTGTTATCCCACAGACCACCTGTTCACACTGTTCTGGCTTTAAGAGTGGTGTCCTGCGCCACCATGCAAAATAGTACAGGCAGCTAGGTCTTGTGGATGAGCATATTTGTTATGCTCCCGCAGCAGGTACAGTTTCACCTGGATCATGACCTCTGTCTCTGCATGCACCATCAGCATCAGGTCCAGTTCCCCATACCTTACTGTATGCCTTGTGCATTTTAAATTAGGTATATAATATATGCTTGAAAACTTTCTGATATTAATAGGGAAAAGAAAATATGAAGCCCTGAAAAGTACTTTTCTTTTAGTGGTGCAGCAGCAGTATACAAGTATTGCAATAGTGTTAATAAACCCTGCCTATGTGCCTGTAATTCAAAATTACCCCCTCTCCACCAGTTATCCCTACACATAATGCAGGTAACAGCATTTTTACTAGAAAAGGCACAGTATATAGCCTGAAAAGGACTTTTCTTTTAATGGTGCAGCAGCGATGTACAAGTATTGCCGTAGAAATATTAAACCTTGCCTATATGCCTGCTTTTAAATAAACTCTCCCTCTTATAATAACTCTCCCTGAACTGCTTCCAGAGGATAGTGTGCCGAGCATCGAGTCATCGGGTCTTATATAAGACGCAGTAACGCGATGCAGCCAGCAAATCACAGTAATATGAGTAGCTAACATGACTAATGTTCATTGGCTGTGTAATGTGCGCAGAACATGTGGGGTGGGGAATCGATCATGGCACTCAAACCCTCGATACTCAGTCGGGAAAAAAGCATAATTTTACTTGTTTTTTATTACCTGTTTTCATTCTTTTCTCATTTTAATCCTAGGAATTAAAAAATGATTAGAACTACTTTTGTACTTCATAAATTATTCAATCAGTAATCAAAAGAATAAGTTTCATAATGCTGCCCATCTTAAGTTTTGATTAATACATGGTATATTACTGCATTTTGATAAATAATTTTCACACTAGAATATATTAATTAGTGTAATTTGTCCTTAATCCCTACTTCATAAAAACAACTGCTGAAATAATTATGTTTACTTGTGAACATTTTTTGAGGGCTAAAGAAGGTGCATACAACTAGAAAATCTTAATTAACATGCATCCTATCTGCTTAGTGGAATGAAGAGGTAAGGGAATCGTGATGGAAATTCCAAATGCCTCAAGAATATTAAAAGATAATAGAAAGATGAATGCTAAATGAGAGGTCACATACTGAGGATGTAAAGTAATAGACTAGGGGGAAATTCACATAAGTCATTCTTCATGTAAAAGATGCTGTATTGAATAGTCTCCTAGGAAAGCCTAACACATTAAGAGAAATGAAAGATAATAGATGCAAACTTTTTAAAGATAGGGATAACTGGAGTACAAAAAGAGTTCATGAACACTCAGAATTTCTAACCACAAATTACTGTTCTTATTATGTTAAACCACAGATCGTATTATTTTTATTAATAAAGGCAAAAAGCTACATTGAAATTAAACATCTCATAGGGAGACACTGTATTAGCTACTGTACAAAACAGTTTGCAGTAATAATGGAAGGTAATGACAATGCATTCCAAGGAGGCTAGTTTTTGTAGTTCTATAGTAATTTATGTTACTAGAGAAATTGTGAATAACATGGTCCATATAATGTGGTCTAAGCAATGCACCTATTCAAAATATCAGTGAAAGTGGCCCTGCCACCACAATATAATGAGATCTAACTTCTTGTTCAGTTAATAATTCTTGAAGTTATACATTATTTAGGAACAATATAGATAATCTTCTAACAATGCCAAGTCAAATGTTGCTCATGCTACAATGTGCACGGTCCCATAGAACACATGTGCACGGTCCCATAGAAGACATGTGAACGGTCCCTGTGTGATCCCATGTTTTGTTAGATCGCACTTCCACCAAAAATACTGTCATCTGCACAAGCCAATAGTCTGTGACTACGTGGCACTATGGGCTGTGACACAGTTCATTATGTGCCACTGCAGCATTGCAATGTAAGGCGACTATGACAAGCAAGCTGCTAACAATCCTCCTTGTCCTGACTGTTGATGTTGAAGTACTCTGGGTTTAGCAAGGTGACCTAAACTCCTTCATCACGTTAGTATGCGACTGGTGTTGTAGATGAAATCACAGTGTAGCCTTACTCTTAAAGAGTGGCATTTTCTATGCAGTTCCCGAGTCATATAAAGCAACTTCATGTTAGGGCTGGCGGAACGCACCGAGTAAATATAGAGATGTTATTTGGTGCGTTCGCAGCCTGGGGTCCCCCGTGCAGGAAAAGAACCTGCTGCTGGCAAATGGCAGCACAATATGGCGGTAGAAGAGAACTCTGTTGCTTCACAGAGTCGCTATAAAGAAAGGACTGTGTCCTGTTAAACTCCTCAGGAATACACAGTAACTGCTGAGCAGATAGCAGCTTGTGGTCACGCAGTCCAGGAGGCAAATATACAATCTCCTCACTGGAGGAGCCGGTATTCTAGTAGCTTATTTCAGCCAGGTCCCTGAATACACACAAGCGTGACCACACTGGCGCAAAACTCATGTCATGCATTGATACTAGCGCATGGCCGTGCGGCCATGCGAACCTTATATAGCTGCAGCACGTACAGGACCTTCCTAGAAGGACCAATGAGAGGCTGCAACAGAGCCTGAGGAACTATAGGACCTTCCTGGAGAATCAATGGGTCTTGCTGCAGTATCTAAGCATGTTACCCTCGATCTCCAATGAGAGATCTTACCCTGGGCATGCTCAGAAGGGGAAAAGCAGGACTTAATCCCAAAAGCATCTGCTCGCCGCTGCCCAACACTGGCTTCAATGGCAGAAGCAGTAAAAGCAGCAGTAACCCTTTGCACAGAGTCAGACTGAGCGAGACGCTGGGACCGACATCTCCACTGAGCAGGCTCCACTGTGGCAGGAGAAGAATGGGAGATTGCAGCGGAGATGGCCTGAGATTCCCCCTGTGCAGAGGCGGGAACTCGACCCCTAACATTAACCCTCCTCCTAGGGCCCCCTCCTTGGACCTTACTACGCTCGAAGGCAGCAATGAGCTGCGGAGCCCGAATGTGCTCAGCAGGCTCCCAGGACCTGTCCTCAGGACCATAACCCTTCCAGTCCACCAAATAAAATTTTTGCCACGTACCACCTTGCACCCCAAAATAGCGTTCACCTCGTAATCATACGTAGACGAACCCGATGTCCCAGCAAATGACTCAGAAAACTGGGACATGTATACGGGTTTCAAGAGGGACACATGAAAGTTGTCGGTGATACCCAGGCGTGGCGGAAGGGCTAAATGATAGACCACAGGGTTAACCTGTTCAAGGATCTAGAAAGGACCCAAGTAGCGAGGTACAAACTTAGTGGACTCAACTTGCAGCCTGATGTTACGGGCGGAGAGCCACACCAAGTCGCCAGGAGCAAAGGTCGGAGCGGGGCGCTGATGTGCATCGGCGGAGGGCTTTATTCTCTCCTTGGAGGCCCGAATGGCATCCTTAGTGCGGTCCAAAATATCCCGTGCTTCTACAGCCCAGTCTGCCACCCTGGAGTCGGCGGAAGACACGGGCATAGGCACAGGTACCCGCGGATGCTGACCATAGTTAAGGAGGAATGGGGTCTGTCCAGTGGAGTCGGCTACGGTGTTGTTCAGCGTAAACTCTGCCCACGATAGCAAGGATGCCCAGTCATCCTGCCTGGCTGAGACAAAATGTCGCAGATATGTGACCAAGGTCTGGTTGGTCTTCTCTACCAACCATTTGTCTCAGGATGATATACGGAAGAGAGATTTAACTCAATGCTGAGAAGACGACAAAGTTCCCTCCAGAACCGAGATGCAAACTGGGGACCCCGGTCACTGACAATTTTGACCGGCATACCGTGTAGGCGGAAGATGTGTTTCATGAACAACGCTGTCAAGGCCCGTGTAGAAGGTAACCATGGAAGCGGCACCAAATGCACCATTTTAGAAAAATGATCAGTGATAACCCAAATGATGGTACAGCCACGAGACTTGGGCAAACCCACCACAAAGTCCATCCCGACCATCTCCCAGGGCCTGTCTGCCACCGGAAAGGGATAGAGTTAGGGTGCTTGTGGTCACGCAGTCCAGGAGGCAAATATACAATCTCCTCACTGGAGGAGCCGGTATTCTAGTAGCTTATTTCAGCCAGGTCCCTGAATACACACAAGCGTGACCACACTGGCGCAAAACTCATGTCATGCATTGATACTAGCGCATGGCTAGTTAGGGATAGATTATTATTATTATTATTATTATAGAGTAACCCAGCTGGCCGTTGTCGAGGAGACTTATTTTTGGCGCAGGAGACACACGCCTGAATGTAATCTCTGACATCACGGACCATATGTGGCCACCAGTACGTCCTTGCCAGCAGCTCAGATGTCCTCTTTGTCCCAAAGTGTCCACACACCTTGGACGAATGAGCCCAGGAGAGAACCTCCAGTCGCAAATTAATGGGTTCAAAAGTCTTGCCCGGAGGCACAGACTCTAGCGACACCGGAGCTATGGTTCTCAGGCTCTCAGAAGGGACAATAAGCCAAGGCTCCCCTTCCTCCTCCTCAGATGACACAACAGAGCGAGAGAGGGCATCAGCACGAATTTTCCTGTCCCAGCGAGATAATGGAGGGTGAAGTGGAACCGGTAGAAGAACAAGGACCATCTGGCCTGGCGGAAATTTAGCCGCTGGGCTGTTTGCAAATATAACAGATTTTTGTGGTCTGTGAAGACTTGAACGGGAAAGCGAGCCCCCTCCAAAAGATGTCTCCACTCCGAGAAAGCCAACTTCATCGCTAGCAACTCCCTGTCCCGGATGGAATAATTCCTCTCTGCTGGTGCGAAGGTCTTGGAGAAGAAGCAAGGATGCTTCCGACCTTGAGCATCCTTTTGGAAGAGGACTGCTCCTGCACCAACGGATGAGGCATCCACCTCCATTATAAACGGCTTATCAACATCGGGACGATGTAGGATGGGAGTGCTAGCAAAATGAGACTTAATAGAAGAAAAGGCCCTGGAGACCTCTTCAAACCACAATTTGGGATTTGCTCACTTCTTGGTGAGGGCTACCAAGGGAGCTACCAAAGTTGAGAAGTGGGGAATGAACTGGCGGTAATAATTAATGAACCCCATAAAGCGCTGTACTGCTTTAAGAGAATGGGGTTCTTGCCAGTCCATCACAGCCTGTAGTTTGGAAAATTCCATAGCCAATCCCTGGGCGGAGATGATATAGCCCAGGAAAGGTAAAAACTCCTGCTCAAACATACACTTCTCCAACTTTGCATAGAGAGAATGTTAGGTCTCGAGTTCCCGCTTCTGCACAGGGGGAATCTCGAGCCATCTCCGCTGCGGTCTCCCATTCTTATCCAGCCGCAGTGGAGTCTGCTCAGCAGGGACGTCGGTCCCAGCATCTTGCTCACTCTCACTCTGTACAGAGAGTTACTGCTGCTTCTTCAGCTTCTGCCATTAAAGCCAGTGCTGGTCAGCAGCGAGCGGACTTCTCTGAGACTAAGTCCTTGTCTGCACACACTGAGCATGCCCAGGGCAAGATCTCCCGTTGGAGATCGAGGGTCATGTGCTCAGGCTCTGCAGCACATTCCATTGGTCCTCTTGGCAGGTCTTGGAAGGGCAAAGTTTCTGTGGCCACTTCCTGTGCTGCAACTATATAAACTGCGCATGACCGCACGGCCATGCGCTAGTGTACAATTGTTAATGTGTGTATGTTGTGACTGCAAGTCGTCCTTGGATACCCCTACCCTATTGACTGTCTGTTCGCGGAAGGTGTATGGTTGCTATCTAGCGCCCGACTTAGCCTACAGCACGAATCACACGTTACAGCGTCCAGTTGCTGTGACCGCCAGTACGGCGCCGTGCACTTCCTCTGTGCTTTCCTTACCCAAGCCTGGGTGGTTAGTGGCATTCGTCAGTGCGGCACCGCATGCACTCTTGTGCCCTAATATTGGTATTCAGCTTCCTTACACACCCAGTTGCGGTGTTGTGCCAGCAAGGGTCTAATCGGACTTCAATCCCAGTTGGGGTTGAGTTCGCTGACTACTTGCTCGCCCTCTATGTGCGGTACCGCGATCCTGTGACGCAACAGGATCGCTTCCTTCACGCTGGGTGAAGTTTAACCCACGTGTGTATACTTATGCGTACCGCCATATAGTCCGTCATTACTTGGCAGCAGGTTCCATCTCTGCACGGTGGACCCCGGGCTGCGAACGCACCATACACTATCTGTCTTATTATTTGGTGCGTTCCGCTAGCCCTAACATTACACTAGCGCCAGGGTCTGGCTAGTAATGACGGACAAACAGCAATCCTTGCGGTATATCCAGCAGCTGGAGGGTAGGTTGGCGGCTCTTGAGAGCGCAACCTCAGCTGTGGATGTTACCGCAGTTGCTGTACAGGCTGCTAGCGTGGCTGCAGCAACCCTGTCCATTGCCACCCCTGCTCCGACATTTTCTCGCCTCCCGCTGCCAGAAAAATTTTCTGGTGACAGCAAATTTTGTAGGGGATTTGTGAGTCAGTGCTCTATTCACCTCGAGCTCCTGGCTGCACGTTTTCCCACAGAGCGGGCTAAGGTGGGATTTATAGTGTCTCTCTTGTCGGACAGCACGTTGGAATGGGCTATGCCGCTGTGGGAGCGTGGCGATCATGTGGTGCAGAGTGCTCCGCTGTTTCTGAGCACTCTGAAACAGGTCTTTTTAGGACCTCAAGTCACCCATGATACTGCGCTCCAACTGCTGGCATTAACTCAGGGTGAGTCCTTGGTCAGTCATTTTGCCGTCCAATTCCGCATTTTAGCTTCTGAGCTGGATTGGTCGGATAAAGCTCTTATCCCCATATTTTGGAGGGGCCTGGCTGACCACGTTAAGGACGCTCTGGCCACTAGGGAGATTCCTGCCACACTGGAGGAGTTAATAACTGTCTCCACTCGAATTGATCTCCATTTTAACGAGCGGAGGTTAGAGCGAGCCCAGTGTAGGCAGAGGTTTCGGCTGGCTCCTACCTTAGCCAAACCTCTGGAATCTCCGGTTCTGGTTCCTGAGTCACATGAGGCCAGGGAAGTGTCACAAGCGGGATCTAAGTCCCGGACCGCTGGTGCACTCAAGGTCTGTCATGTATGCCAGCAGTCGGGACATCTAGCCACCAGATGTTCTCAGCGGTCGAGGAAATGTCAGCGTCTAGTGGTAGTAGGTGGAGGTGCACTAGACACGGCGACGTTTGCCTCTAAATTGTCCTTTAAGGGGACAATTACTATAGGCTCATTCTCCCACTCGGTAGAGCTCTGCGTGGATTCTGGGGCGGAGGGCAATTTTATGTCTTCTGCCTTCACCCAACGTCACGCAATACCCCTGGTTATGCTAGCTCAACCAGTAACGGTACGAGTGGTGAATGGGTCGACACTGCCCTCACAGATAACACACCAGACCATCCCTTTTACTCTGTCCATGTCGCCATCTCATCAGGAGATTATATCTCTGCTCGTCATTCCTGAGGGAATTGATGAGGTCCTGTTGGGAATACCTTGGCTACGGTACAACTCTCCTCATATCGAGTGGTCCTCTGGCAGAATCCTGGGATGGGGCGAATCTTGTGGGGGTAGGTGGCAGAGGGAGTGCGTTCAGGTTGCTACTACTGAGGTACCCGCAGATCTTTCCTCTCTCCCCAAGCAGTATTGGTCTTATGCAGACGTGTTCTCCAAAAAGGCGGCGGAGATCCTTCCGCCCCATCGCCCCTATGACTGTCCTATTGATCTCTTGCCTGGTGCTGAGCCTCCCCGGGGTCGAGTCTATCCGCTATCTCTCCCGGAGACGGAGGCAATGTCACAGTACATCCAGGAAAATCTGGCAAGAGGATTCATTAGGAAGTCAGTGTCACCTGCTGGGGCAGGGTTCTTCTTCGTGCAGAAGAAGAATGGGGAACTACGTCCATGCATAGACTACAGGGGTCTTAACGCCATCACCGTTAAAAATAAGTATCCTTTGCCCTTGATATCTGAGCTCTTCGATAGGCTTCGGGGAGCAAGGGTATTTACTAAACTAGATCTGGGGGGGCTTACAACCTGATTCGCATCCGTGAGGGGGACGAATGGAAGACGGCTTTTAACACCAGGGATGGGCACTATGAATATCTGGTGATGCCCTTCGGGCTCTGTAATGCCCCAGCCGTTTTCCAAGACTTTGTGAACGATATCTTCCGGGATATGCTTTCCACCTCGGTCGTAGTCTATCTGGATGATATTCTCATCTACTCTCCAGATATTGACTCCCACTGGAGAGATGTTTGCAAAGTCTTCGACCTCCTACGGGCAAACTCCCTCTATGCCAAGTTGGAGAAGTGTATGTTTGAGCAGGAGTCCTTACCTTTCCTAGGCTACATCATCGCTGCCCAGGGATTGGCTATGGATCCTGCCAAACTACAGGCTGTGATGGACTGGCAGGAACCCCATTCTCTTAAAGCGGTGCAGCGCTTTATGGGGTTCATTAATTATTATCGCCAGTTCATTCCGCACTTCTCAACTTTGGTAGCTCCCTTGGTTGCTCTCACCAAGAAGGGGGCGAATCCCAAATTGTGGTCTGAGGAGGTCTCCAAGGCCTTTACCTCTATAAAGTCACACTTCGCTAGCGCTCCCATCCTACATCGCCCCGATGTTGATAAGCCATTTATCATGGAGGTGGATGCCTCTTCTGTTGGTGCTGGAGCAGTCCTCTTCCAAAAGGATGCTCAAGGTCGGAAGCATCCTTGCTTCTTTTTCTCCAAGACCTTCTCACCAGCAGAGAGGAATTATTCCATCTGGGACAGGGAGTTGCTAGCCATGAAGTTGGCTTTCTCGGAGTGGAGACATCTCTTGGAGGGAGCACGTTTTCCCTTCCAAGTCTTCACAGACCATAAAAATTTGGTGTACCTGCAGACAGCCCAGCGGTTGAATTCTCGCCAGGCCAGATGGTCCTTATTCTTCTCCCGGTTTCATTTCACCCTCCATTTTCTTTCTGGGGAGAAGAACATTCGGGCCGACGCTCTCTCTCGCTCCGTTGTGTCATCTGCGGAGGAGGAGGAGGAGCCTCGGCTTATTGTCCCCACCGAGAGCTTGAGAACTGTGGCCCCGGTTTCGCTAGAGTCTGTGCCCCCAGGCAAGACTTTTGTTCCATCCAATTTGCGACCGGAGGTTCTCTCTTGGGCACACTCGTCCAGGGTGGGTGGACATTTTGGTACCAAAAGGACATCTGAGTTACTGGCGAGGACGTACTGGTGGCCGCATATGGCTCGTGATGTCGCAGAGTATGTTCGGGCGTGTGTCTCTTGCGCCAAGAACAAGACTCCTCGGCAACAGCCAGCTGGTTTGCTTTATCCTCTGCCGGTGGTGGACAGGCCCTGGGAGATGGTCGGGATGGACTTTGTGGTGGGCTTACCCAAGTCTCGTAACTGCACCATTATCTGGGTGATCACCGACCATTTTTCCAAAATGGTGCACTTGGTGCTTCTTCCACGGCTACCTTCTGCACGGGCGTTGGCTGTCTTGTTCGTCAAGCATATCTTTCGCCTACACAGTATGCCAGACAAAATTGTTAGTGACTGGGGTCCCCAGTTTGCGTCTCGATTCTGGAGAGAGCTTTGTCGTCTACTCAGTATTGAGTTGAATCTCTCTTCGGCATATCATCCCGAGACGAATGGGTTGGTAGAGAGGGCCAACCAGACCTTGGTCACATATTTATGACATTTTGTTTCTGCCAGTCAGGATGACTGGGCATCCTTGCTACCGTGGGCAGAGTTTGCACTTAAAAATGCCGTAGCCGACTCCACCGGTCAGACTCCATTCCTCCTAAATTACGGCCAGCATCCGCGTGTTCCTGTGCCCATGCCTGTGTCTTCTGCTGACTCCAGGGTGGCAGACTGGGCTGTGGAGGCACGGGACATTTGGGACCGCACTCAGGATGCCATTCGGGCCTCCAAGGAGAGAATGAGGTCCTCCGCCGATGTTCATCGGTGCCCCGCTCCGACCTTTGCTCCTTTGCGACTTGGTGTGGCTCTCCGCCCGTAACATCAGGCTGCGAGTTGAGTCCACTAAGTTTGCTCCTCGCTACTTGGGTCCCTTCAAGATTCTCGAACGGGTTAATCCTGTGGTCTACCGTTTGGCTCTTCCTCCACGCTTGGGTATCACCGACACCTTTCATGTGTCCCTCTTGAAACCCGTATACATGTCCCGGTTTTCGGAGTCATCTGCCGGGACATCGGGTTCGTCTACGGACGATTACGAGGTGAACGCTATTTTGGGGTGCAAGGTGGTACGCGGCAAAAAGCTCTATCTGGTGGATTGGAAGGGTTATGGCCCAGAGGACAGGTCATGGGAGCCTGCTGAAAACATTCGGGCCCCACAGCTCATTGCTGCCTTCGAGCGTAGCGAGGCCCAAGGAGGGGGGGGCCCTAGGAGGGGGGGTAATGTTAGGTCTCGAGTTCCCGCTTCTGCACAGGGGGAATCTCGAGCCATCTCCGCTGCGGTCTCCCATTCTTATCCAGCCACAGTGGAGTCTGCTCAGCAGAGACGTCGGTCCCAGCGTCTTGCTCACTCTCACTCTGTACAGAGAGTTACTGCTGCTTCTTCAGCTTCTGCCATTAAAGCCAGTGCTGGTCAGCAGCGAGCGGACTTCTCTGGGACTAAGTCCTTGTCTGCACACACTGAGCATGCCCAGGGCAAGATCTCCCGTTGGAGATCGAGGGTCATGTGCTCAGGCTCTGCAGCACATTCCATTGGTCCTCTTGGCAGGTCTTGGAAGGGCAAAGTTTCTGTGGCCACTTCCTGTGCTGCAACTATATAAACTGCGCATGACCGCACGGCCATGCGCTAGTGTACAATTGTTAATGTGTGTATGTTGTAAGTGCAAGTCGTCCTTGGATACCCCTACCCTATTGAATGTCTGTTCGTGGAAGGTGTATGGTTGCTATCTCGCGCCCGACTTAGCCTGCAGCACGAATCACACGTTACAGCGTCCAGTTGCTGTGACCGCCAGTACGGCGCCGTGCACTTCCTCTGTGCTTTCCTTACCCAAGCCTGGGTGGTTAGTGGCGTTCGTCAGTGCGGCACCGCATGCACTCTTGTGCCCTAATATTGGTATTCAGCTTCCTTACACACCCAGTTGCGGTGTTGTGCCAGCAAGGGTCTAATCGGACTTCAATCCCAGTTGGGGTTGAGTTCGCTGACTACTTGCTCGCCCTCTATGTGCGGTACCGCGATCCTGTGACGCAACAGGATCGCTTCCTTCACGCTGGGTGAAGTTTAACCCACGTGTGTATACTTATGAGTACCGCCATATAGTCCGTCATTACTTGGCAGCAGGTTCCATCTCTGCACGGTGGACCCCGGGCTGCGAACGCACCATACACTATCTGTCTTATTATTTGGTGCGTTCCGCTAGCCCTAACGAGAATTCGCCTGTAAGAGGTCGAAGACTCTGCCAATATCTCTCCGGTGGGAGTCAATATCTGGAGAGAAGATGAGAATATCATCCAGATAGACTACGACCGAGGTGGAGAGCATATCCCAGAAGATGTCGTTGACAAAGTCTTGGAAAACGGCTGGGGCATTACAGAGCCCGAAAGGCATCACCAGATACTCATAGTGCCCATCCCTGGTATTAAATGCCGTCTTCCATTCGTTCCCCTCAGGGATGCGAATCAGGTTATAAGCACCCCGCAGATCTAATTTTGTAAATACCCTTGCTCCCCATAGCCTATCAAAGAGCTCAGAAATCAGGGGCAGCGGGTACTTATTCTTAACGGTGATGGCGTTCAGACCCCTGTAATCTATGCAAGGTCGTAATTCTCCGTTCTTCTTCTGCACGAAGAAGAACCCCGCCCCTGCAGGTGACACTGACTTCCTAATGAACCTCTTGCCAAATTTTCCTGGATGTATTGGGACATACAGTAGTTTCCGTCTCTGGGAGAGAGAGGGCATAGACCCGTCCCCGAGGAGGTTCTGCTCCAGGCAAGAGATCAATAGGACAGTCATAGGGGTGGTGAGGCGGAAAGGTCTCCACAGCCTTTTTGGAGAAGACGTCTGCATAGGACCAATAGCATTTGGGAGGGGAGAAAGATCTGCGGGTATCTCGGTGGTGGAAACCTGAACGCACCCTCTCACACATGTGCCCTTAAATGAATCACTCCAACCCAATATCCTCCCAGAGGTCCACTCAATATGTGGGGAGTGAGAATGGAGCCAGGTTATTCCCAGCAGAATCTCGTCCATTCCCTCGGGATGGACAAGAAGGGAAATAATCTCCTAGTGGGAAGGGGACATTGATAACGTGAAAGGGACAGTCTGGTGTGTGATTTGTAAGGGAAGTGTCGACCCATTCACTACTCTAACAGTTACTGGTTTGGCGAGCATCACCAGAGGTATTGCGTGATGCAGAGCAAAGGCAGAGGACATAAAATTTCCCTCTGCTCCTGAATCCACACAAAGCTCGACTGTTAGAGTGGATGAGCTTAACATGATTGTCCCTTTAAAGGACAGCTTGGAGAAAAATGCTGATGTGTCTAGTGAACCTTCTCCAATGGTTACTAGACGCGATCGCTTCCCGACCGCCGTGGACATTTATTAGCATAATGTCCTAGTTGTTGGCACTATTTGCATACCACAGGTACTCGAGTGGTATGAGACTTAGGTCCCGCTCGAGAAACCTCCATGGCCTCATGGGAGTCGGACGCCAGAACAGGAGATTCTAGAGGTCTGGCGAAGGTGGGAGCCAGTGAAAACCTCTGCCTATACTGGGTCTGCTCTAACCTCCGCTCGTTAAAACGGAGGTCGATGCAGGTAGATAGAGAAATGAGCTCCTCCAGTGTGGCGGGAATCTCTCTGGTGGCCAAGGCGTCCTTCACATGGTCTGCCAGTCCTCTACAGAACACCGTAATAAGGACTTTATCTGGCCATTCTAGCTCAGAGGCTAGAGTCCGGAATTGGACGGTAAACTGGCTGACCATTGACAAAACCTGGGAAGAAGAAGAATGGGAGACCGCAGTGGAGATGGCCCGAGATTTCCCCTGTGCAGAGGCGGGAACTCGACCCCTAACACCTCATCTTCCATTTTGTCACAATTGATCCAGCATCAAAAACTATCTCATCATAGATTTTTTTCACTGTTGACAGTTGCTTCATCACTGAGATGACTCTCTCCAATAACATGTAAGCCCCACGGAAGTGATTGGGGAGAGTCACAGATTCTCAGTTAACCTTCCAGCCACAATGGCCATGGCATGAGTTCTGGAAATATTGTAGGGACGGGTCATAAATATCATAAATAACTCTGATAAGACAATCCCTTTCATTGTTTTAAAAACTATTTGTTTCCTTAATTCAGCATCTGGTTTGCAAAAGAACCATTGACTGGAAAAATTTCTATCTTTGTCATTTGAAATCTGTTGACTCCTGAAAGGGTTGAATACTTTTGAAATACACTGTAAGCAGTATATATCATCAAGTACTTGAATACCTTTTTCTTTAAAACACAATTTTATAGAGACACCAAAACTAAAAAAGTGTGCATATGTTCCTGGCTGCTTAATCAAGATTTTTGCCTGCATATAATTGAATACACCACCACAGGTTCTGTAGATCTAAAGATAAGTATACGCAGAGAAACTTGGTGCCAGCTTGCTTGTGAATGATTGGGTTGTAATGCTTTATGATTATCTAATCAGAGGCAGCTGCTTTTTCTGACACTGTTTCAGTGTTAATATGCAGCTCTGCATGAATTCATTTCTAAATATCACAAACGCTTTCAGATGAACTGCAGATGGTTCTAAGTTTTTTTTTAAAGAAATGTATAGTAATATGCATTCAACTTACATGATGTACAACACAGTAAAATCTGTTTGGACATTTTTATTTGTATTAGCATTTCTTTAATAACCAACTTTTTAGTAGTCTGGTGTTGTATGTAACGTGACTCTAGGTGTACGAATGTTAAATTCATATTCTAATATTATGAAGATAAAGATTATTTTATAAATAAATATGTGTGCATTTTATCTCATTGTATCCTGTTGATCTGTAGTATACAGAGATGTAACTATAGTGCGTACAGGGGATGCAGGCGCACCTTGACCCTGTAGATTTTGGAGGCCCAAAAGGTCCCTTTGTCAAGGGAGAGATTACAAAGATGTGCAGGCTGCACTCATGGAAAGAATGAGATCTAGAGTGTATAAACAAGGTTTTTTCTTTCACCAATGTGTTTTGACACCGCACCAGCGCCTTTCTTAAGATTAGAAAGGAAGTGTCCACACTTGATGTTCTACATTGAGTAAAGCACCAATTCGGCAACACAATGCGATGGTAACTAAAAAAAACCTTGTTTATAATCTCCAGATCTCATCCTTTCCATGAGCTCAGTCCACACATTGTTATATTACTGTTTTGCCGTACTCTTACCCTATAGCCACAGGGCTGCAGTTACGGCACAACTGGCTTCTAATGGTGTTGTGTCTTTACACAACCCTTACAGGTGAGTGCAACCATCATCCTTACCACCGTCTTGATCTTACGGTACTGGCCTATCTGTGCACATTTGTCCCATCTAGATCTTCCCAAAATGTTCCTTTGGCTCTCCCAAGAAGACCAATTTTTATAAAGCTCAGTGATAGTTAGGCTCCCTGAGATTTGGCATTGGTACATTCATTTTTTGTATTGAGCTGACAACCCTGAGGCAACACTGCAGCATTGCAGGAAATAGAGGTGAAGCTCACAGTTTTTGCAGATTTCCCACAAAGTCAAAAATTGCATCACAAAACTGAGGAAATTAGTGATAAAAACCACATGATTTTTTTCTTAACAGTTCTAGCCATGTTTCAAAAACCAAACCATGAACCCCAAGACATAGTGAAAATTCTGATATATAGCAGGTGAAATAAGTATTGAACACATCACTAATTTTGTAAGTAAATATATTTCTAAAGGTGTAATTGACATTTAATTCTCTCCAGATGTCGGTAAAAACCCATCCAATGTACACAAGCAAAGAAATCAAACCATAGATGGCCATAAATTAAGTTATGTGTAACAATAAAAAATGATGCAGGAAAAAAACATTGAACACATGAAGAAAAGAAGTGCAAAAAGACATGGAAAGTCTTGAAATCTATCAGTAATTAGAAAGCAGAGTGAAAAATAATATCATCTATTCCACTGATGGCCTATAAAAAGGCACCACACAAGAAACATCTCATGATGGACAAAACCCATAAGCTGTCTCAAGGCCTCTGCAATCTTACGATTGCAAAACATACTGATGGCATTGACAGAAGAATTTCTATTGAACTATTGCAAGTTCCAGTGACCACTATTAGGGCCATATTTCCGATTTGAACTATTGCAAGTTCCAGTGACCACTATTAGGGCCATATTCCCAATTTGGAAAGAACATTTCACCATAAACTGGCCACTACTAGGTGCTCCCCACAAGATTTCAGACAAAAGGAGTGAAAATAATTGTCAGAAAAATTGTCCATTAAGTAATGGCTTGTATGCACGCGCACCATGCAAGACTCCATTGCTGAACAAAAAACATGCTCACGTGCATTTATAGTTTGCTCAACAACATTTAGACAAGCCTGGGAAATACTGGAAGAATAAAGTCTGGTCAGATCAGAATGAAATTGAACTTTTTAAAGGCCAAAAGTTTGGAGGTAGGAACATCATAATTTTTTGCGGTTTATTAGCATACTGCATTGGCAAATGTCATATGATTGAAGGAAAGATGAATGGACAAATGTACCAAGTCAATCTTGATTAAAATCTGCTGCCATTTGTCAGGATGATGAAGATAGCAGATAGAATGAGACGTTGATATAAGCCACGCTGCTGTAGAAATCACAATCCCAGTATATGGACAAAATACAATGTGTTTTGAAGTTAACATAACTTCTTCCTCAGGAGAAGTGTATAATATCCTTACATACCTTTTAAATAGATGAGACATTTAAATCTGGCGCCAAGAGATACTCACATGTCAGAACAGTGTCAAAGTTCATAGGGTTGGCGCAAAATCAACCAAAGAAAATGTTTATTAAAAGTTACAAAATTAACATTCTACTATTTGAACATCCTTATTTCCTTTTACATGTATATCAGAATCGAAAAAAATGAGGAAAAGAAAACTGCAAAAAACAGAAAAAGGTTTTCATATATACAATGCAGATCTGAACTCGTACAAAAGTATGTGAGTCTGGAATTGACCAGTCCCTCAAACGGATGAGCCACATGTCAAGTTCAAAGAAAATCTTGAAAAGAATAAATATTATATACATTACCGACAGCAAAATTGTAAAATAAATAAATTGATTTAATTAATATATGATAAAAGATTTAAGTGATGAATAAAATAATTCAATAAATATATATATATGAGTGGCCTGTGTGGTAAATTGTAAGAGACAGGTTACATCATATTAAGACATCCACATATTTAAATTTTGGCTTTACCATCCTTGGACATAAGGATATTATGAATCCATGGTAAAGTGAAGTCCCCCATATTAGTGAATATTGACTGTGGTCATTGTTTGTTCCCTTTCAGAGATAGTGAATTTTAAATACGTATTTTTTATGGTAGTGAATCAATTTACCAAATTGGTTTCTCCTTTATTGCTCAATAATGAAATTCATAGTAACAACAATTAATATAATGTGATTTTAGCGAAAATGTAAATATGTGGATGTCTTAATATGACATCGGTTTATATCCACATCTCTTCCTATCTGCTATTGTGAATTGGCCATATGGTCTGACCTGTGGATCCGCAGCAGCTGTTGGATCTGATGAGTCCTTGAGTCCTATGTCCCTTCTAATATAAAAAACTAGGTGAGTGCAAAAAAAGTACCTGTTTTGAAACTATCATCGGATAAGACCCTATTTGCGCTTTTCAGTCCTAGAATGTTTCCGAGTTTTTTTACGATGATGAAGATGAAATGAGGGTGAACATTTCAGCGATATAATGGTCCCAAAAACACAGCCAAGGAAACTCTCACTTCATTTCGGAGAAAGAAAATAAAGCTGCTTGAATGGCCCAGCCAATCACCTGACCTGAATCCAACAGAAAATTTATAGAATCAACTAAATTTCAGATTTCATAGAAGGAGCCCACAGGTTTTTCATGTTTTGAAGAGTGTTTTTGTGGAAGAATGGGCCAAAATCACAACTGAGCGATGTCTGCGATTAGTCTCTCCATACAGAATGCTGCTTGAAGCTGTCATCACCAACAAATTAAAGGAAAAAATGTCCCTGCCCTCACTTGTTTAATAACTGCTTTTTTAGGCTATGTGCACACGTTCAGGATTTCTCGCAGAAAATTCCTGAGAATTCCGGACATTTTCTGCAAGAAATCCGCAAGAAAACCGCATGCGTTTTTGCCGCGATTTTGCCACGGTTTTGACGCGTTTTTGCCGCGGTTTTGACGCGTTTTTGCCGCGTTTTTTTCCGGACACTTCCCAATGCATTTTGGAGTGGGAAATCCACAAAAAAAACGGAAAATTAATTAACAAGCTGCGGTTTTTACCGCGATGTGTTTTTTTTTCGCGGAAAAAACCGCATCATGTGCACAAAACATGCAGAATTCATTCTAAATGATGGGATGCTTAATGTATGCGTTTTTTTGCGGTTTTATAGCATTTTTATCGGGAAAAACCGTGAAAAAACCGCAACATTTGCACACAGCCTTACTCTTTCACTATTATCATGATTGATAAGATTGGTTTCTCTATAGTTGTGACTCAGTCTTGCTTTGACCTGATGAAATGAGAACTTTCCAATATATGTCCTGAAAAATATTAGTTTAGTCCAACAAACAATGTGCATGTAATAACAACCAGAAGATGAATAAGTCCAGGGGAAGAACTTGATGGCAGAGCACATGTCAAAGCCTGGCTATAAAAGCTCTATACAATCTATGGACCAATTTTTATTAGATACAATATAATAGAAAGTGGAAATGTGTCCTACCTTACCATTTTTCTTGGCTCAACATATCCCCAGTAGTGTTGCTTGAGATTACCGTCTTCTAAAACCAACATGATGTGCTTTCACAATGTCTGTGCTATGTGGTTCTATATGTGACCACCCAGTAGTTGTGTGAATTGTGGCTTTTTAAAGGTTTTGCTAGCATGTCTTAATAATGTACCAAACTTATGAGAAATTGAAATCCTTCCAAATTCTAGATGTTATGATGTACCTAGCTCTACCATGACATTATTTCTCATAGGAATTGTAGATGGCTGGGTGCTTGGGTGTGTGTATGGGGTATAAAATTCCCTTTATCTTTTAAATGAAATATTGAGATCCACATATCAGTAATGTAAAAATTTTCTTTGCATTTCTGTAAGCGCTTTGGAATTTCTGTAACTTTGTGCAGTAAATCATGAACTCTTAAAAAAAATTGACAATATCCTCCTGACAGAAGTCTGAAATATTCAGTAACATCTTTACATGAGAAAGGTTTTGTCATGGGATTATGGACTGTTCTATTTGACCTTGCTAGTAATATAACACAAACATGACACCAGCTGTTATTGTTTCCAACCAGGCTTTTTACTGTGCAGTGCAGATATTAAAACGGTGAATTCCTCCTAGACCAAGCGATCCCAAGCTTTTTCTTTTTCTCTCCTGCCCTCTCTTCCCCCCTGCCTATTTGTTTTATCCTGAAGTCTCACTTGGGTAATGTTATCTATTCTTTCTCAGCTTGTTGCCTTTTCGTGATCTAATCTTGAAGTGTTCCTCATGAGATATTTCATTTTATCACAATATAAGTAAACTCTATTTTATGTATAAACTGCGATAGTGCTGTAAACACTTTAGCACTCTGCAAAATATAAAAATATCCTACTAATTATCATGAATATTTTGCTAGATTTAATCATATGTACTTAAAGTGTAACCGATGTTCTAATTATTATTTTAGAAATCAATAGTACACATGATAATAAGTAACTTTGTGATATATCTTTTAAGGCAAATCTGCTTATTTTGCTGCCAAAATTGATAAGTCATTATCAAAATCCTGAGGTAAAATCTGTATTCAGTGAAGACAGACTTTCCTATTCCTGAAATAGCAGATTTATTATTTATTTATATAGCACCATTGACTCCATGGTGCTGTACCATGAGAAGGGGTTACATACAAATTACAGATATCACTTACAGTAAGCAAACCAACAATGACAGACTGATACAGAGGGGCGAGGACCCTGCCCTTGCGGGCTTACATTCTACAGGATTATGGGGAAGGAGACAGTAGGTTGAGGGTTGCAGGAGCTCCGGTGTTGGTGAGGCGGTAGCTTCGATAGTGATGAGGAGGCAGCGGGGTCAGTGCAGGCTGTAGGCTTTCCTGAAGAGATGGGTTTTCAGGTTCCGTCTGAAGGATCCGAATGTGGTTGATAGTCGGATGTGTTGGGGCAAAGAATTCCAGAGGATGGGGGATATTTGGGAGAAGTCTTGGAGGCGGTTGGGTGAGGAGCGAATAAGTGTGGAGGAGAGAAGGAGGTCTTGGGAGGACCGGAGATTACGTGAGGGAAGATATCGAGAGATTAGTTCAGAGATATATGGAGGAGACAGGTTATGGATGGCTTTGTAGGTCAGTATTAGTAATTTTCACTGGATAAGCTGAGGGAATGGGAGCCAGTGAAGAGATTTGCAGAGGGGGGAAGCAGAGGAGTAGCGAGGAGAGAGATGAATTATTCGGGCAGCAGAGTTAAGGATGTAGATGGCAGCAGATGGTTAAGCAGATAGCAGCTGTCACTGATAAGTTTCTATTTAGCTAGGAGGGGAAAGAAGAGGAAGGAGGAGTTCTGTCTTAAAGGGAACCTGTCACCATTTTTGTGAAATAGCAGCTAAAAATATCACTTCATTCAGCATCTGCTATGCATTACCTAAATCCTTATATAACCCCCCTGACTCCCCTTGTATACTCACGAAAACCTTTTTTCATTTCTCCCTTACTGTATGGTAATCTCCTCTGTCTGGTATGATGGGCGTGGTTTTGGGCCTCTGCATTTCCCCCGCTTTCTGCTTACCTCCCTCCTGACATGGATAACAATCCACATTGTCATGCAAAATATCGCAGCAGCTCAGAAATATTGCATTTTGTGCCTGCCAGTATGCTTTGCCCAACTGTGGGCAAAGGTGAGAAACAAAAGTGTGCATGTGCTGGCACACGTAGTTCCGGTAAATGAGCAGGTAGTACTTGTGTCGGCGCATGGTACTTCAGTTTTTCTGCTTTGTCTCCAGTTGTGCAAAACATACTGCGCAGGTGCGAAACGCGATATTTCTGAGCAGACACGAGATGTCACACTGCGCAAAAGGCATTATCCATGTAGGACGGCGAGCAACAGCCGATTGGAGTGATGTAGAGGCCTGAAACCACACATATCAGACCGGACTTGGAAGATTACCATACAGCGTGGGAGAAGTTAAAAAGGTTCTTCATGAGCATACAAGGGGAATCAGGGGGCTATATAAGGATTTAGGGAATGCAGAGCAGATCCTGAATAAGTTGATCTTTTTAGCTGCTATGTCACTAAACTGGTGACAGGTTCCCTTTAAGCTTCTCCCTCCTTCTGTCTACATAGAATTGTACCAATAGCACCTGCCAAGTCCTGTCTAAGTAATGGGAAAGTCTGTCTAAACTGAATACAGATTTTAACTCAGACTTGATATGCAAATTGCCTCTTCAGAAAAAGAGGACTTGAACTCTATAGCGCCACCTGTTGGAAGTAGCGATCCTACAAGTCATAATCAACCCTTTAACTTGTTAAGCAGGCAATTTACATATTAAATTTCCCAGAGGAGCATTGCACGGCAAATATGCCTCCTTACCTTGACAAGCCAGAGCTGGTATGTCACTCTCCACAAGGAGAAACCTCACCCCTTACCCCTTAGACCTCTCCTCAGACTTGAGAATTTTGAAAATGACAGATCAATTTTAGTAGAGAAGGAAGCAAATTTGTCTAACATACAGGTGCTTCTCACAAAATTGGAATATCATCAAAAAGTGCATTTATTTCAGTTTTTGAATACAAAATGTTAAATTCATTTATTTTATAGAGTCATTACAAACACAGTGAGCTATTTCAAGTATTTATTTCTGTTAATGTTGATGATTATTGCTTACACCCAATTAAAACACAAAAGTCATTATCTCAGTAAATTAGAATAATTTATAACACCAGCTTGAAAAATTATTTTAAAATCCAAAATGTTGGCCTACTGAAATGTATGTTCAGTAAATGCCCTCCATACTTGGTCAGGGCTCATTTTGCATCAATTACTGCATCAATGTGGCATGGCTTGGAGGCGATCAGGCACTGCTGAGGTATTATGGAAGCCCAGGTTGCTTTGATAGCAGCCTTCAGCTCGTCGGCCTTGTTGGGTCTGGTGTTTCTCATCTTCCTATGGGATTAAGGTCAGGTGAGCTTGCTGGCTACTGAAGCACAGTGACAATGTTGTTTTTAAACCATGTATTGGTACTTTTGGCATTGTGGACAGATGCCAAGTGCTGCTGCAGAATTAAACTTCCATCTCCAAAAAGTCGACAGAGGGAAGCATGAAGTGCTCTAAAATTTCCTGGTAGATGGCAGTGCTGACTTTGGTCTTGATAAAACACAGTGGTCCTACACCAGCAGATGACATGGCTCCCCAAACCATCAGTTTTTTTCACACTAGATCTCAAGCAGCTTGGATTGTGTGCCTCTCCACTCTTCCTCCAGACTCTGGGACCTTGATATCCAAATGAAATGCTAAATTTACTTTCATCTGAAAACAACACCTTGGACCACTGAGCAACGGTCCAGTTTCTCCTTGGCCCAGGTAAGACATTTCTGGTGTTGTCCATTTCCAATGAGTGGCTTAAAACAAGCAATGCAGCACTTTTAGCCCATGGTCTGAATATGTCTGTGTGTGGAGACCCTTGAAGCAATGAATCTATCAGCAGTCCTGTTGTGAGTTCCGTTCTGGAGCTCCCTCCTGTGGTTGCTAATGGTATGTTTGCAAGTTCTGCCCTTGGGCTCCCTCTGGTGGTTTCGAGTGGAACTGCTGCTCCGTTAGGTAGCTGTAGCAGCTGCCTTCACTAATCGCCTTGCCTGGGTTTGTTATTTAAACCTGCTCTGGGCTTTAGTCCATGCCTGCTGTCAATGTTCTTGGTTGGATTTGATTCTTCCCTTGGATTTCTCATATGGCCAGTCCTTGTCTGCAAAATATAAGTTTTGCTAGTTTGTTTGTCCATTTGTTTGGACTCTATTGCTTTGCATTTTGTCTCTTTTGTCCAGCTTGTCACTATGTCTTATTTAGGCTAGCTGGAAGCTCTGGGAAAGCAGATTTGCCCCTCCACTCCATGAGTCAGGGTGGAGTTCATTTTTGTAAACTCTGCGTGGATTTTGTAGTTTTTAATACTGACCGCACAGTATCCTTTGCTCTCTGTCTATCTAGTTTAGTATTGGCCTCCCCTTTGCTGAATTCTAATTTCATTTCTGTGTTCATCATTTCCCTCTCCTTTCACAGTCAATATTTGTGGGGGGCTATCTTTCCTTTTGGGGGTTTCTCTGAGGCAAGATAGCTTTCTATTTCCTTCTTTAGGGGTAGTTATATCTTAGGCTGTCACGAGGTGTCTAGGGAGTGTCAGGAACATCCCACGGCTATTTCTAGTGTTGTTGTTAGGATTAGGGACTGCGGTCAGTAGAGATACCACCTTCTCAGAGCTCGTTCCATGTTGCGTTTTAGCCACCAGGTCATTTCAGTGTGGCCTCTTAACCACCAGGTCATAACACAGTCCACTCCTTGTGAATCTCCCCCAGTTGCATGTGCACCTTTTTCTACCACACTTTTTCCTTACACCCAACTTACATTAATATGCTTGGATACAGCACTCTTGTGGGGTGTGTCAATGATTGCTTTCTGGACATCTGTCAAGTCAGAACTCAGAAGTCATCTCCATGATTGTGGAGCCTACTGAAATAATAAAAGGGACCTTTTTAAACACTTTGGGAGCCTTTGCAGTTGTTTTTTGTTTATTATTCCTATTTCCTGAAATAATGAGTTTGGGTTTTCATTGGCTGTAAGCCGTAATCATCAACATTAACAGAATTAAACATGTGAAGTAGATCACTCTGCTTGTAATGACTCTATATAATATATGAGTTTCACTATTTGTATTGAAGAACTGAAATAAATTAACGTTATGATGATATTCTAATTTTGTGAGAAGTACCTGTATATTAAAGTTGTTCATCACCATGTGTACTATTAATTTATGAAATAAAAATGAAAACAAAAATTACTCCTTAAAGGGAGTTTCGATTAACACTGTATGAAAATATAATGCTAAATGATCCCCTGATTACATTTGAAATGCTACAATGGATCAGAAAGTTTGTTTCTAACTTTGTGATGCACCACTTCTTCCAGACCTTTGGGAGGTGCTGCAGTGATGACTAACACTCCAACTCAGGTTTGATTGATGACATACTCATCACAGCTTCATATGCAAGGAATACCAATCAAAGTTGAGTGGATATGCCAGCAGAAAGTGGATGTGAAGTAACACTGTCACACTTAACTAGAAGGAGCTGTGCAATAAAGTGTTAAAAGTGAAAATTTTCGCTTATTCTAATGATTAGAATGTATCCGGCAGAATGCTTAGTATTTTATTACCATAAAGTACAGCAGGATGCCCCGTTTTTGCTGTGCTAGACAGTACTGGCGCATGCCATATATGAAAGATGAACACTAAAGGATTACTCACCCAGTTTGCTGTAACACGTTTTTTGATTAACAGATTCTATAAAACAAACTCATTGCTTTTGGTCCACATGTTTTAATAGGAATTATCCTGTTCATGGGAATTTCGAACATAACAGCCTGGTTGAGAAGTTTTCATCATCATCTTCTCAGTGGTGGATAGCAACTCATCATAGATATCTATTTGTGCACTATGTAGGGGCAAATATTCCTATAGATCAACATTGAACTTGAATATGCTGAGAACAGCATGAACTGCAAACACATACTGT
Source organism: Ranitomeya imitator (assembly GCF_032444005.1). NCBI lineage: Eukaryota > Metazoa > Chordata > Amphibia > Anura > Dendrobatidae > Ranitomeya > Ranitomeya imitator. The sequence continues at coordinate 1,061,736,339 of NC_091282.1, read as the reverse complement.
AGATGAACTGATAAACACATAGAGACAGATCAGTAACTAGAACACAACTCTATGCCTGAGGTTAAAATACATTTTAGTCCCTGCATGATACAAAACAGAAGATATACAAAAATGCATATTGCGTAGGCGTTCTACACCATTAGAATAACGTGGCAGCCATCAAGATGGTGGCTGCCTGCAACATTGGGCAAAAAAGCACCTTGTGCTACATGCATACAAATGTCATAGCTTATGTGATTACCTGCTAGGGTACCTTTTTATCAGGATTTTTGTTATGTGTTTCAATCAGAAATTTTCCTCCATAGACTCTGTATGTACTGGATCTCTATAACGAGACTGACTATCTTCTCTCAGTGCTGTGACCGTAATGTCAAAGATAATGAGGCAAATGCCTCATTGTAACAATGTACTATAAGAGGGTGTTTAGAACTCTTTAGACACTTGTTGAGACTTGTAACAACACCTAAGTTATGGAGGTTTTTTTTATATTTAGTAATATAAATTGTTAATCCATTTCTAAATTTTAATGTGCAAAAAGTCAGTAGCTGTTTAAGATATTTTAAATGTCACAAACGTAGCACCACGAACTATGCTAAAATAAGATGGCTTTACAGAGGCTAGCCACTATTATTTTATTGATTATATTAAGGATAGACCATCAATTTTGTAGTTGGTGGTGGATATGATGAACGGCACCCCCATTCCCGATAAGCTGTTACCAACGCAGCAAGATCTCGAATGCTGCTGTTACACAGCAGCTCAATCAAAACTATAATGGTTGAAGTTGGGTACTACAAATCCACCCCTTAATCATTTGAACGAATTTTAAGCTATTTCATGCAAACACAGCCTTATTAAAGTCCAAGTGACCTCAACCTATCTTTCCTAGGGTATAACAGTTGGTAATCAGTGGTAGCCAACATCAGTATTTGAGTGGTGAGTACGAGTCTAATATGTAACTTCTATGACAAATAAGTGTGTGAAGAAAACAAAAATACTTTTTTGCAGTGCTCACACTTTGTGAGGTAGACAGTTACAATTGTTGTAATTTAAAAAATATTTCAATTTCTGAAATGTGGAGATTTTTCTTCTAGCTTAAATGGCTTGCCGTGTCACAATGCAGAAAGCACACTTTCTGTTACACACAAGCCTTAGTTTCAGTATTTCGATTAAGCAAAATTATCACTGAGGGGTTTCATACTTTTATACTGCCCTCTTTTTTTTTGCAGTGTGTGAGAATAAATAAAGGCTACAATTAATGGTCCTGTTACTATAATACATCACAGAACAATCAATTCACTGTCAGACCAAATGACAGGTCTTTGGGTTATTATTATTATTCACCGAATGAGAATAATATTTTCAATGTGATTCAGCACTGCAACAGTGCACTTAAATCAGCTTATGCCTTTATTCTTTATTTTCTGTATAAATGGTGCTGCTTTACTGTCCCACATCTTTTATATTGGCATTAACAGTCCACCCTGATTGCCAGGGCTAGACCAAGTAACTTAAGAACTGCAAGGCATTATAGGTAAGCAAATACAGACTCGTCTATTGCCATTAGCCCACTCATTAAGTCGATCTGTAGTTTGTGAAATGATCCTGGAGATTTTTTTCTTTAACCCCTTTGACCCCAAGGGTGGTTTGCACGTTAATGACTGGGCCAATTTTTACAATTCTGACCACTGTCCCTTTATGAGGTTGTAACTCTGGAACGCTTCAACGGACCCCAGTGATTCTGACACTGTTTTCTCGAGACATATTGTACTTCATGATAGTGGTAAAAATTCTGTGATAGTACCTGCGTTTATTTGTGAAAAAAACAAAAATTTGGCGAAAATTATGAACATTTTGCAATTTTCCAAATTTGAATTATTATGCAATTAAATCACAGAGATATGTCACACAAAATACTTAATAAGTAACATTTCCCACATGTCTACTTTACATCAGCACAATTTTGGAACCAAAATTTTTTTTTGTTAGGGAGTTATAAGGGTTAAAAATTGACCAGCAATTTCTCGTTTTTACAACACCATTTTTTTTAGGGACCACATCTCATTTGAAGTCATTTTGAGGGGTCTATATGTAGGAAAATAACCAAGTGTGACACCATTCTAAAAACTGCACCCCTCAAGGTGCTCAAAACCATATTCAAGAAGTTTATTAACCCTTCTGGTGCTTCACAAGAATTTTTGGAATGTTTAAATAAAAATGAACATTATACTTTTTTTCACAAAAAATTTATTCAGCTCCAATTTGTTTTATTTTACCAAGGGTAACAGGAGAAAATGGACCCCAAAAGTTGTTGTACAATTTGTCCTGAGTACACCGATACCCCATATGTGGGGGTAAACCACTGTTTGAGCAAATGACAGAGCTCGGAAGCGAAGGAGCGCCATTTGACTTTTCAATGCAAAATTGACTGGAATCGATATGGGACACCATGTTGCGTTTGGAGAGCCCCTGATGTGCCTAAACATTGAAACCCCCCACAAGTGACACCATTTTGGAAAGTAGACCCCCTAAGGAACTTATCTAGAGGTGTGGTGAGCACTTTGACCCACCAAGTGCTTCACAGAAGTTTATAATGCAGAACCGTAAAAATAAAAAAATATTTTTTCACAAAAATTATCTTTTCGCCCCCAATTTTTTATTTTCCCAAGGGTAAGAGAAGAAATTGTACAACAAAAGTTGTTGTACAATTTGTCCTGAGTAAGCTGATACCACATATGTGGGGGTAAACCAATGTTTGGGCGCATGACAGAGCTCGGAAGGGAAGGAGCGCCGTTTGACTTTTCAATGCAAAATTGACAGGAATTGAGATGGGATGCCATGTTGCGTTTGGAGAGCCACTGATGTGCCTAAACATTGAAACCCCCCACAAGTGACACCATTTTGGAAAGTAGACCCCCTAAGGAACTTATCTAGAGGTGTGGTGAGCACTTTGACCCACCAAGTGCTTCACAGAAGTTTATAATGCAGAACCGTAAAAATAAAAAATCATATTTTTTCACAAAAATTATCTTTTCGCCCCCAGTTTTTTATTTTCCCAAGGGTAAGAGTAGAAATTGGACTGCAAACTTTGTTGTACAATTTGTCCTGAGTACACCGATACCCCATATGTGGGGGTAAACCACTGTTTGGGTGCGTGGGAGAGCTCGGAAGGGAAGGAGCGCTGTTTGACTATTCAATGCAAAATTGACAGGAATTGAGATGGGACGCCATGTTGCGTTTGGAGAGCCACTGATGTGCCTAAACATTGAAATCCTCCACAAGTGACACCATTTTGGAAAGTAGACCCCCTAAGGAACTTATCTAGAGGTGTGGTGAGCACTTTGACCCATCAAGTGCTTCACAGAAGTTTATAATGCAGAACCGTAAAAATAAAAAATCATATTTTTTCACAAAAATTATCTTTTCGCCCCTAGTTTTTTATTTTCCCAAGGGTAAGAGTAGAAATTGGACCACAAACTTTGTTGCACAATTTGTCCTGAGTACACCGATACCCCATATGTGGGGGTAAACCACTGTTTGGGTGCGTGGGAGAGCTCGGAAGGGAAGGAGCGCTGTTTGACTATTCAATGCAAAATTGACAGGAATTGAGATGGGACGCCATGTTGCGTTTGGAGAGCCACTGATGTGCCTAAACATTGAAATCCTCCACAAGTGACACCATTTTGGAAAGTAGACTGTTGTGAATTCTGTGGCCGAGTTCACTTCTGTGGTCACAAGTGGTATTGCAGTCTCTGGGCTTCCTCCCTCAGGTGTTTTGGTGAGCTCGTTGGCTGCCTTGCTATTTAGCTCCACCTGAGTCTGTCTTCCTTGCTCCTTGTCAATGTTCCAGTGTTGGATCTGAGCTACTGCATCTTTCCTTGGGCCTGCTGCTCTGCTAGATAAGTGCTTCTAGTTTGTTTTCTGTTTTTTCTGTCCAGCTTGCTATTAACTTTTGCTGGAAGCTCTGAGAAGCAAAGGGGTGCACCGCCGTGCTGTTAGTTCGGCACGGTGGGTCTTTTTGCCCCTTTGCGTGGTTTTCGTTTTAGGGTTTTTTGTAGACTGCATAGTTCTCTTTGCTATCCTCGCTCTGTCTAGAATATCGGGCCTCACTTTGCTGAATCTATTTCATTCCTACGTTTGTCTTTTCATCTTGCTAACAGTCATTATATGTGGGGGGCTGCCTATTCCTTTGGGGTATTTCTCTGAGGTAAGTCAGGCTTGTATTTCTATCTTCAGGCTAGTCAGCTCCTCAGGCAGTGCCGAGTTGCATAGGTAGTTGATAGGCGCAATCCACTGCTGCTTATAGTTGTGTGAGGATAGATCAGGTACTGCAGTCTACAGAGATTCCACGTCTCAGAGCTCGTCCTATTGTTTTTGGTTATTTCCAGATCTCTGTATGTGCGCTGATTACTGCACGCTGTGTTGCCTGATTGCCAGCCATAACAGTACAAGGAGCCCTCCAATGATTTCCAATAGAGGGAAAAAAGAAATCCTGACATCATTTTTTTTCCTTAGCTCTGTCTTCAGTCTTTTTTTTCCCCTAGACATTAGAGTGCTTCAGGACACAGCTGTGGACATGGATATTCAGGCTTTGTGCTCCTCAATTGATAATCTCGTTGTAAATGTACAAAAGATTCAAGATACTATTGATCAGAAATCGATGCTAGAACCAAGAATTCAGATTCATGATGTGTTTTTTGGTGACAGAACTAAGTTCTTGAGCTTCAGAAATAATTGTAAGCTATTTTTGGCCTTGAAACCTCATTCTTCTGGTAATCCTATTCAACAGGTTTTGATTATTATTTCTTTTTTGCGCGGCGACCCACAGGACTGGGCGTTTTCTCTTGCACCAGGAGATTCTGCATTGAGTAATGTTGATGCATTTTTCCAGGTGCTGGGATTGCTTTACGATGAGCCTAATTCAGTGGATCAAGCTGAGAAAAATCTGCTGGCTTTATGCCAGGGTCAGGATGATGTAGAAGTATATTGTCAGAAATTTAGGAAATGGTCAGTACTCACTCTGTGGAATGAATCTGCACTAGCGGCTTTGTTCAGAAAGGGTCTCTCTGAAGCTCTTAAGGATGTAATGGTGGGATTTCCTATGCCTGCTGGTTTGAATGAGTCTATGTCCTTGGCCATTCAGATCGGTCGTCGCTTGCGCGAGCGTAAATCTGTGCACCATCTGGCGGTATTGTCTGAGAGTAAGCCTGAGCCTATGCAGTGCGACAGGACTATGACTAAAGTAGAACGGCACGAACACAGACGTCTGAACAGACTGTGTTTTTATTGTGGTGATTCTACTCATGCTATTTCTAATTGTCCTAAACGCACTAGGCGGTTCGATAGCTCTGCCGTTATTGGTACTGTACAGTCCAAATTCCTTTTGTCCATTACCTTAATGTGCTCTTTGTCATCATATTCTGTCATGGCGTTTGTGGATTCAGGCGCTGCCCTGAATCTGATGGATTTGGATTATGCTAAACGTTGTGGATTTTTCTTGGAGCCTTTGCGGTGTCCTATTCCGTTGAGAGGAATTGATGCTACACCTTTGGCCAAGAATAAGCCTCAGTACTGGGCCCAGCTGACCATGTGCATGGCTCCTGCACATCAGGAAGTTATTCGCTTTTTGGTACTGCATAATTTGCATGATGTGGTCGTGTTGGGGTTGCCATGGCTACAAACCCATAATCCAGTATTGGATTGGAACTCTATGTCGGTAACCAGCTGGGGTTGTCAGGGAGTACATGGTGATGTTCCATTTTTGTCTATTTCGTCATCCATTCCTTCTGACATCCCAGAGTTCTTGTCGGACTTTCAGGATGTATTTGAAGAGTCCAAGTCTGATGCCCTACCTCCGCATAGGAATTGTGATTGTGCTATCGATTTGATTCCTGGTAGTAAATTCCCTAAGGGTCGTTTATTTAATTTGTCCGTACCTGAACACACCGCTATGCGCAGTTATGTGAAGGAGTCCCTGGAGAAGGGACATATTCGCCCATCGTCGTCACCATTGGGAGCAGGGTTCTTTTTTGTAGCCAAGAAGGATGGTTCGCTAAGACCGTGTATTGATTACCGCCTTCTTAATAAGATCACTGTTAAGTTTCAGTATCCCTTGCCATTGATTTCTGACTTGTTTGCTCGGATTAAGGGGGCTAGTTGGTTTACTAAGATTGATCTTCGTGGTGCGTATAATCTGGTGAGAATCAGGCAGGGAGATGAATGGAAAACGGCATTTAATACGCCCGAGGGTCATTTTGAGTATCTGGTGATGCCGTTCGGACTTGCCAATGCTCCATCTGTTTTTCAGTCTTTTATGCATGACATTTTCCGTGAGTATCTGGATAAATTCTTGATTGTTTACTTGGATGACATTTTGATCTTCTCAGATGATTGGGAGTCTCATGTGAAGCAAGTCAGAATGGTTTTCCAGGTACTGCGTGCTAATTCCTTGTTCGTGAAGGGATCAAAGTGTCTCTTCGGTGTGCAGAAAGTTTCATTTTTGGGGTTCATCTTTTCCCCTTCTACTATCGAGATGGATCCGGTTAAGGTTCAGGCCATCCAGGATTGGACTCAGCCGACATCTCTAAAAAGTCTGCAGAAATTCCTGGGCTTTGCTAATTTTTATCGTCGCTTCATCTGTAATTTTTCTAGCATTGCCAGACCATTGACCGATTTGACCAAGAAGGGTGCTGATTTGGTTAATTGGTCTTCTGCTGCCGTGGAAGCTTTTCAGGAGTTGAAGCGTCGTTTTTGCTGTGCCCCTGTGTTGTGTCAACCTGATGTTTCTCTTCCGTTCCAGGTCGAGGTTGATGCTTCTGAGATTGGTGCAGGGGCGGTTTTGTCACAGAGAGGTTCTGGTTGCTCAGTGTTCAAACCATGTGCTTTCTTTTCCAGGAAATTTTCTGCTGCTGAGCGTAATTATGATGTGGGCAACCGAGAGTTGCTGGCCATGAAGTGGGCATTCGAGGAGTGGCGTCATTGGCTTGAGGGTGCTAAGCATCGCGTGGTGGTTTTGACTGATCATAAGAACCTTACTTATCTTGAGTCTGCCAAGCGCTTGAATCCTAGACAGGCCCGTTGGTCGTTATTTTTTGCTCGTTTTGATTTTGTGATTTCATACCTTCCGGGCTCTAAAAATGTGAAGGCGGATGCTCTGTCTAGGAGTTTTGTGCCCGACTCTCCGGGGTTATCTGAGCCGGCGAGTATCCTCAAGGAAGGAGTCATTGTGTCTGCCATCTCCCCTGATTTGCGGAGAGTGTTGCAGAAATTTCAGGCTAATAAACCTGATCGTTGTCCGGCCGAGAAACTGCTCGTCCCTGATAGGTGGACTAGTAAAGTTATCTCTGAACTTCATTGTTCGGTGCTGGCCGGTCATCCAGGAATCTTTGGTACCAGGGAGTTGGTTGCTAGATCCTTCTGGTGGCCATCTCTGTCACGGGATGTGCGTGCTTTTGTGCAGTCCTGTGGAATTTGTGCTAGGGCTAAGCCCTGCTGTTCACGTGCCAGTGGGTTGCTTTTGCCCTTGCCGGTCCCGAAGAGGCCTTGGACACATATTTCGATGGATTTCATTTCTGACCTTCCCGTTTCTCAAAAAATGTCGGTCATTTGGGTGGTCTGTGATCGCTTTTCTAAAATGGTCCATCTGGTGCCCTTGGTTAAATTGCCTTCCTCCTCTGATTTGGTGCCTTTGTTCTTCCAGCATGTGGTTCGTTTACATGGCATTCCTGAGAATATTGTTTCTGACAGAGGTTCCCAGTTTGTCTCGAGGTTCTGGCGAGCCTTTTGTGGTAGGATGGGCATTGACCTATCTTTTTCCTCGGCCTTCCATCCTCAGACTAATGGCCAGACCGAACGAACCAATCAGACCTTGGAAACATATATGAGATGTTTTGTTTCCGCTGACCAGGATGATTGGGTGTCATTTTTGCCGTTGGCTGAGTTCGCCCTTAATAATCGGGCCAGCTCGGCTACCTTGGTCTCTCCATTTTTCTGCAATTCTGGGTTCCATCCTCGTTTCTCTTCAGGACAGGTTGAGTCTTCGGACTGTCCTGGTGTGGATTATGTGGTGGACAGGTTGCAGCAGATCTGGACTCAGGTAGTGGACAATTTGACCTTGTCCCAGGAGAAGGCTCAGCTTTTCGCTAATCGCAGACGCCGTGTGGGACCCCGACTTCGTGTTGGGGATCTGGTTTGGTTATCTTCTCGTCATATTCCTATGAAGGTTTCCTCTCCTAAATTTAAACCTCGTTTTATTGGTCCGTATAGGATTTCTGAGATTCTCAATCCGGTGTCTTTTCGTCTGACCCTCCCAGACTCCTTTTCCATACATAATGTATTCCATAGGTCGTTGTTGAGGAGATACGTGGCACCTATGGTTCCATCTGTGGAGCCTCCTGCCCCTGTTTTGGTGGAGGGGGAATTGGAGTATATTGTGGAGAAGATTTTGGATTCTCGTGTCTCTAGACGGAAACTCCAGTATTTGGTCAAATGGAAGGGTTATGCTCAGGAAGATAATTCCTGGGTTTTTGCCTCTGATGTCCATGCCCCAGATCTTGTTCGTGCCTTTCATGTGGCTCATCCTGGTCGGCCTGGGGGTTCTGGTGAGGGTTCGGTGACCCCTCCTCAAGGGGGGGGTACTGTTGTGAATTCTGTGGCCGAGTTCACTTCTGTGGTCACAAGTGGTATTGCAGTCTCTGGGCTTCCTCCCTCAGGTGTTTTGGTGAGCTCGTTGGCTGCCTTGCTATTTAGCTCCACCTGAGTCTGTCTTCCTTGCTCCTTGTCAATGTTCCAGTGTTGGATCTGAGCTACTGCATCTTTCCTTGGGCCTGCTGCTCTGCTAGATAAGTGCTTCTAGTTTGTTTTCTGTTTTTTCTGTCCAGCTTGCTATTAACTTTTGCTGGAAGCTCTGAGAAGCAAAGGGGTGCACCGCCGTGCTGTTAGTTCGGCACGGTGGGTCTTTTTGCCCCTTTGCGTGGTTTTCGTTTTAGGGTTTTTTGTAGACTGCATAGTTCTCTTTGCTATCCTCGCTCTGTCTAGAATATCGGGCCTCACTTTGCTGAATCTATTTCATTCCTACGTTTGTCTTTTCATCTTGCTAACAGTCATTATATGTGGGGGGCTGCCTATTCCTTTGGGGTATTTCTCTGAGGTAAGTCAGGCTTGTATTTCTATCTTCAGGCTAGTCAGCTCCTCAGGCAGTGCCGAGTTGCATAGGTAGTTGATAGGCGCAATCCACTGCTGCTTATAGTTGTGTGAGGATAGATCAGGTACTGCAGTCTACAGAGATTCCACGTCTCAGAGCTCGTCCTATTGTTTTTGGTTATTTCCAGATCTCTGTATGTGCGCTGATTACTGCACGCTGTGTTGCCTGATTGCCAGCCATAACAGTAGACCCCCTAAGGAACTTATCTAGAGGTGTGGTGAGCACTTTGACCCACCAAGTGCTTCACAGAAGTTTATAATGCAGAACCGTAAAAATAAAAAATCATATTTTTTCACAAAAATTATCTTTTCGCCCCCAATTTTTTATTTTCCCAAGGGTAAGAGAAGAAATTAGACCCCAAAAGTTGCTGTACAATTTGTCCTGAGTACGCTGATACCCCATATGTGGGGGTAAACCACTGTTTGGGCGCATGGGAGAGCTCGGAAGGGAAGGAGCGCCGTTTGACATTTCAATGCAAAATTAACAGGAATTGAGATGGGACGCCATGTTGCGTTTGGAGAGCCACTGATGTGCCTAAACATTGAAACCCCCCACAAGTGACACCATTTTGGAAAGTAGACCCCCTAAGGAACTTATCTAGATGTGTTTTGAGCGCTTTGACCCACCAAGGGCTTCACAGAAGTTTATAATGCAGAGCCGTAAAAATAAAGCAAAAATTTTTTCCCACAAAAATTATTTTTTTAGCCCCCAGTTTTGCATTTTCCCGAGGGTAACAGGAGAAATTTTACCCCAAAATTTGTTGCCCAATTTGTCCTGAGTGCGATGATACACCATATGTGGGGGGAACCATTGTTTGGGCGCATGGGAGGGCTCGGAAGGGAAGGAGCGCCATTTGGAATGCAGATTTAGATGCAATGGTCTGCAGGTGTCACATTGCGTTTGCAGAGCCCCTAATGTACCTAAACAGTAGAAATTCCCCACAAATGACACCATTTTGGAAAGTAGACCCCCTAAGGAACTTACCTAGATGTGTGGTGAGCGCTTTGACCCACCAAGGGCTTCACAGAAGTTTATAATGCAGAGCCGTAAAAATAAAACAAACATTTTTTCCCACAAAAATTATTTTTTAGCCCCCAGTTTTGTATTTTTCTGAGGGTAACAGGAGAAATTGGACCCCAAAATTTGTTGTCCAATTTGTCCTGAGTGCGCTGATACCCAATATGTGGGGGGAACCACCGTTTGGACGCATGGGAGAGCTCGGAAGGGAAGGAGTGCCATTTGGAATACAGACTTAGATGGAATGGTCTGCAGGCATCACATTGTGTTTGCAGAGCCCCTAATGTACCTAAACAGTAGAAACCCCCACAAGTGACACCATTTTGGAAACTAGACCCCCTAAGGAACTTATCTAGATGTGTTGTGAGAGCTTTGAACCCTCAAGTTTTTCACTACAGTTTGTAACGCAGAGCCGTGAAAATTAAAAAAAAAAACTTTCCCCCCAAAATTATTTTTTAGCCCCCAGTTTTGTATTTTCCCAGGGGTAAGAGGAGAAATTCGACCTCAAAAGTTGTAGTCCTCTTTGTCCTGAGTACGCTGATACTGCATATGTTGGGGTAAACCCCTGTTTGGGCACACGGGAGAGCTCGGAAGGGAAGAAGCACTGTTTTACTTTTTCAACGCAGAATTGGCTGGAATTGAGATCGGACGCCATGTCGCGTTTGGAGAGCCCCTGATGTGCCTAAACAGTGGAAACCCCCAATTATAACTGAAACTCTAATCCAAACACCCCTAAACCTAATCCCAACAGTAACCCTAACCACACCCCTAACCCTAATCCCAACCCTATTCCCAACTGTAAATGTAATCTAAACCCTAACCGTAACTTTAGCCCCAACCCTAACCCTAACTTTAGCCCTAACCCTAGCCCTAACCCTAGCCCTAACCCTAGCCCTAACCCTATCCCTAACCCTAACCCTATCCCTAACCCTAACCCTAGCCCTAATGGGAAAATGGAAATAAATACATTTTTTAATTTTTCCCTAACTAAGGCGGTGATGAAGGGGGGTTGATTTACTTTTATAGCGGGTTATTTAGCGGATTTTTATGATTGGCAGCCGTCACACACTGAAAGACGCTTTTTATTGCAAAAAATATTTTTTGCGTTACCACATTTTGAGAGCTATAATTTTTCCACATTTTGGTCCACAGAGTCATGTGAGGTCTTGTTTTTTGCGGGACGAGTTGACGTTTTTATTGGTAACATTTTTTGATCGCTTTTTATTCCGATTTTTGTGCGGCAGAATGACCAAAAACCAGCTATTCATGAATTTCTTTTCCGCGTTTGGTAAAAATGATAAAGCAGTTTTATTCTTCGGGTCAGTACGATTACAGCGATACCTCATTTATATCTTTTTTTATGTTTTGGCTCTTTTTATTTTTGCATCGCTTTATTCTCAGGACTATAACTTTTTTAATTTTTTGCTGATGATGCTGTATGGCGGCTCGTTTTTTGCGGGAGAAGATGACGCTTTCAGCGGTACCATGGTTATTTATATCTGTCTTTTTGATCGCGTGTTATTCCACTTTTTATTCTGTGGTATGATAATAAAGCGTTGTTTTTGCCTCATTTTTTTTTCTTATGGTGTTTACTCTAGGGGTTAACTAGTGGGCCAGTTCTATAGGTCGGGCCGTTACGGACGCGGTGATACTAAATACGTGTACTTTTATTGTTTTTTTTTATGTAGATAAAGAAATGTATTTATGGGAATAATATTTTTTTTTTAATATTTAGGAATATTTTTTTTAATTTTTTTTTACACATTTGGAAATTTTTTTTTTTACTTTTTTACTTTGTCCCATGGGGGGACATCACAGATTGGTGATCTGACAGTGTGCACAGCACACTGTCAGATCACCAATCTGACTTGCAGCACTGCAGGCTTCACAGTGCCTGCTCTGAGCAGGCTCTGTGAAGCCACCTCCCTCCCTGCAGGACCCGGATGCCACGGCCATCTTGGATCCGGGTCTGGAGCAGGGAGGGAGGTAGAGAGACCCTCGCAGCAACGCGATCACATCACGTTGCTGCGGCGGGCTCAGGGAAGCCCGCAGGGAGCCCCCTTCCTGCGCGATGCTTCCCTGTACCGCCGGCACATCGCGATCATGTTTGATCGCGGTGTGCCGGGGGTTAATGTGCTGGGAGCGGTCCGTGACCGCTCCTGGCATGTAGTGCCGGATGTCAGCAGTGATAGGCAGCTGACACCCGGCCGCAATCGGCCGCGCTCCCCCCACGCATCTGACGTACTATCCCGTCGGTGGTCATAGGGGCCCACCCCACCTCGACGGGATAGTACGTCTGATGTCAGAAAAGGATTAATGATCCTCAAATTTCAGAGTGCTTAAATTTTCAGACCTTCAAATTTCAGGAAATTTGACTCAAAATTGATTCTCCTCAGATGGATCCACACATCTCTAATTATTCTGCATGAGGAGTTCACAATTATTCTGCATGAGGAGTTCATAATTTGCTAGTTGACTAAGGCCGGGGTCACACTTGTGAGAAACTCGGAAGTATGATGAAGTGACATACAGTTGTCAAGATAATGAGACAATAGAGAGCCAAACTTCATAATCCCTTTCTTAACCCCTTTACCCCCAAGGGTGGTTTGTATGTTAATGACCGGGCCAATTTTTACAATTCTGACCACTGTCCATTTATGAGGCTATAACTCTGGAACACTTCAATGAATCCTAAAGATTCTGACATTTTTCTCTCAAGACATATTGTACTTCATGATAGTAGCAACATTTCTTTGATATTACCTGCATTTATTTGTGAAAAAATGGAAATTTTGCGAAAATTTTTAAAATTTTGCAGTTTTCCAACTTTGAATTTTTATGCCCTTAAATCACTGCGAAATGTCATCGCGTTGCTCCGAGGGTCTCAGGGAAGTGCGCAGGGAGCCCCCTCCCTGCGTGATGCTTCCATATACTGCCGGAACACTGCGATCATGTTTGATCGCGATGTTCCGGGGGTTAATGTGCCAGGGGTGGTCCGTGAGGTGCCAGGGGTGGTCCAGATGTCAGCTGCGATAGTCAGCTGACACCCGGCCACGATCGGCCGCGCTCCCCCCTTGAGCGCGGCCGATCGCATATGACGTACTATCCCGTCGGTGGTCATACGGGCCCATACCACCTCGACGGGATAGTACGTCATATATCAGAAAGGGGTTAAAGGATCAGAACTATTATTACTAAATTATAGACGTGTTTCGCTTTTAATTATGCACTCTATATAATTGAGGATTTTATTATATTTGGGCTACCTTTGCTTCATGACGTTTCCTGGGAGGTGATAGGTGCTCTCTAACAATTGCATCTAAGTATCTACTTGTAAGCTATGTTAAGTCATAGGGTATTTATTTAGACATGATTCTAATTTTATAAAATAGTTTTCTGTTCTACTTTCAATGGGAATTCTCTATTGGTGATAGATTATTTGTGTTGGATTTTTTCTGAAGCCACATAGTTGGTAAACTAGCTTCTGAAATTATATTTTCAAAACGAATTTGTATAAATATAAAAGCAAAATGAGTGAAACAGAAAATAAAAAAAGGACATGAAGACAATTCTTACTGAATGTAGTAATAATTCTATATTAACAAAAGTCCTAGGCTCTGGAGTTTTGAAGCTGTGTAACAGACGTTGCCAGTTTCTGCTCCTTTAAAAATATAATTTTAAATTAATGAGAAGAGAATTATGGATGCCTCAAATTTGTTTTGAAACCATGATGTAAAAATGATTTTATATAAATGGTTGCCTGGTTTAGGAAAACATCAATATGACCTATTAAGGCCACACCTGCAGAACCACTCCTTTATTGAGAGTATCTTGATAATTGCCAATAATTTCCATCTGTTGTCTATTCCATTTGCACAACAGCATGTGAAATTGATTGTCAAACAGTGTTCCTTCCTAAATGGACAGTTTGATTTCACAGAAGTTTGATTTACTTGGTTATATTCTGTTGTTTAAGTGTTCCTTTATTTTTTTGAATAGTGTATTTTTGCAATTGGATTTCATTTAAAAAAACAATTGCTGTTTTCCTTCTATGGCTTTTGCGTTCCACTGTCTACTGTGCAATAACTGAAAATCTATCAAGTGAGCTCATTCTGATAAAAACAAGTTTGTAGCTCTTACCCAGAAACCTGACAGCTGTTGGCTGTGCTTTACAGCCAACATCTGCCTGTAACAGCAGCAATTAGAGCAGCTGTGTTCTGTTTGCTGCTATTAACCCATTAAATGCCTGTGCTTTGCCATGTCAGTTAGCAACGGCTGCCATATTGATACTTTTGATACATCAACAAGTCGTACTTGTGCGTCCCGTAGTGGAACAATATAATTGGTAAGTATGTCCGCATTCAGTGAAGCTAATACTTCGGCCACAATTTGGTTAGACATAAGCGTTCATGTTACCTGTCACATAGAGATTGTACTGCAGCTGCAAAGTCATAAGTGGTATGCGCTCGCAATGATGCGGAGGCTTCTGGTACGAGGTGCCTGTTACAAGCTGACGTTGGTGGTGGAGTGGGAGGGCTGGCACACCTGTGCCTAAGCGTGGAGGCACAGGGGTGCCAGCCTTCCCACTCCATGGGACGCACAAGTAGGACTTGTTGATGCATCAATATTACGCGACACTGTGATCAAGGCCACAGCATGGCCGAAACGTCTTCTTTTACTTGTCACTTATCACTTATAAATAAAACATTTCACTTGAAGCTAAATTCCTGTTAAGTGTCCAGTGATTATAGACTTGCCTGTACGGTTAGCCACAGCCATTACACAGGACACAGCAGGGGCACAATTATAAGATTATCTCAGCACAGGAATATTTTATTTAAACACATCCAGTTGTAAAAATTATTATTATTTTAACAGACTTTCTTTAACAAGGCATTGCCCAAGTAGTGGACAACCTATTTAATATTTTTTTTTAATTATGCAGATAATATATCATCCAAATATTTAATTTACTAGTTACAAGTTTTGTCTTATTATACTATAAATAAGAGGTTTGACTGTTAAAAGTACTCTACTTATTACTTAGCAAGATATGTATGAATTACTCTAATTACCTCGATGCATGATGGCTTGATAAATGTTCAATGTAACCAAAACATCGCCACAGCACATGGGCTAATTAAAGTCCACTATTTTTTTCATATTTTGGAGTGCTGTCTACTTAAATTTCTGCTACTTATTACATAGCTAGATATGTATGATGACTCTATTTATCATTCATGATTGCGATGAGTGTTTTGCATTGCAATTAGTGTGCTAAGATGAAGAACATAATTAATGTTACGGTATTAAGATAATTACAATAACCTTGTTTTTCTAAAATTATTCCTTTAGGATTTCGGAGATGATGGATCCTTATATATTACCAAAGCTACCACAACCCACATGGGGAATTACAGCTGTCATGCTGATGGCTATGATAAGCTTTATCAAACTCATATCCTCCAAGTGAATGGTAAGCAGCACAAATTTAATTACAAGAATGTAAAAACGAATTGGGTTGAAGAAATGTACATTCTATCTACAATGATTCCAGCAACTGAGAAGTGTCAGAGACAGCTGTGTATGATAGCGGGGAATTCAAGAAATACTTTTTTATAGGCACAAAGCTTGGATTTTGATTGAAAATCCATTCAGTTCCCAATGTCATTCAAATACAGCTCAAAATATTGGCATTTTACTGGCTCATGCACTATTTGTTATGCCCAATTCAACTTTTTAGTCTTCAACTTTATCACTCATCGCTGCAGTATCTATGCAAAATGGTTGTTACTTTTTCATGGTGCATCAGTATGTGTAAAAGTAATTAGCTTAATAGTGAGTCGACCATCCCATGCACAAAAAAATGTTGATTGCTCTGTCCAGAGCAGGCAAATCAAATAGTGCATCCATTGGTCAGTTCCTTAGCAGCTAACATAGAAAAACTCATAAAAACACAACATGAAGAGCAGACTCACCAAAAATAATTCTTTTGTTTTGACTTTTGTCTCTTTACGCCGTTTACCAATTGGATTCATTCTTTTTTTATATTGATATTTTGGGTGATTTTGAATGCGGTGATACCAAATATGTGTGTTTTTTTATTATTATTTCATTTTGAATGGGGCAAACGGGGGTGATTTGAACTTTTCCCAGACCTGAATCCGATTGAGCACATCTGGGACATCATGTCTCGCTCCATCCACCAACGTCACATTGCACCACAGACTGTCCATGAGTTGGGGGATGCTTTAGTCCAGGTCTGGGAGGAGATCCCTCAGGAGACCATCCGGCGCCTCATCAGGAACATGCCCAGGCATTGTACAGTAGGGAGGTCATACAGCCACGTGGAGGCCACACACAATACTGAGCATCTTTTCCTTGTCATGAGGCATTTCCACTGAAGTTGGATCAGCCTGTAATTTGATTTTCCACTTTGATTTTGAGTATGATTCCAAATCCAGACCTCCATGGGATATTCATTTTGATTTACTTTGATAATCGTTATAATTTATTGTTCTGAACACATTCCACTATGCAATGAATAAATATTTGCAAATGGAGTATTTCATTCAGAGATATCTAGGATGTCGTATTTTAGTGGTCCCTTTATTTTTTGAGCAGTGTATAAGTGGGTTGAGCAACTTGATTTCCCAGGTTCTCCACAGAAGTTTATAATGCTGAGCAGTGAAAATTTAAAACTCATTTTTTTCCACAAAAACAAATTTTTAGCCCCAATAGTTTTTAATTTCACAAAGTAACATGAGAAAATGGACCATATAAAATGTTGTGTAAATTCTTATGAGTTTGATGATACCCCATATGTTGGCGAAAACCAATGTTTGGGCGCATGACAGGGTTCGGAAGAGAATTAGCATCATTTGACTTTTTGAACGATTGGCCGAAATATAGATTGGACTGCATGTCGCGTTTGGAAAGCCCCTGATGTGCATAATCAGTGAAAAAAAACACAAATTAACCCCCTTTTGGAAACTAAACCACTTTAGGAACTTATCTAGATGTGTGGTGAGCACTTTGAACCCCCAAGTGCTTCACAGAAAATTATAACGTTGAGCCGTTCAAATAAAAAAATATAATTTTTTACACAAATTTTTTATTTTTACAAGAGTATCAGGAGAAAGTGGACACCCAGATTTTTTGTGCAATTTCTCTTGAGCATGCTCATACCTTATATGTGAGGTAAAAGCATTGTTTGGGCTCACGGCAGGGTTCAGAAGAGAAGAAGCACCATTTGACTTTTTGAATTCAAAATTGCTGGAAATGAAAGCGGACGCCATGCCACATTCGGAGAGCTCCTGATGTACCTAAACAGTTTAAACCCCATACAAGTTACTCTATTTTGGAAACTAGACCCCTCAAGCCCTCAAGGAATTTATCTAGATGTGTGCTGAGCACCACCTTGAACCCCAGCCTCGCAAATAAAAAATCAATTTTTTCTCACAAAAATGTTGGTTCAGCCCCAATTTTTGCATTTTCCCAAGGGTAACAGGAGAAACTACACAATACAATTTATCCTGAGTACGAAGATTCTCCATATGTGAAGGAAAACCCTTGTTTTGGCGCATGTCAGGGCTCTGAAGAAAAGGAGCACCGTTTGACTTTTTGAATGCAAAATTGACGGGAATCAAGAGAGGAAGCCATTTGCATCACTGATCAGCACTTGACAGCTGCAGGACACACACAATAGAGAAAACTGCCAAAAAGATTGATCAAGTACTGGTCAGCAATCAAAAACTGATCATCGCTCGGTGGATTGGGAAGGGGGGACAGGTGTAAAAAAATAAGTAAAACGGGTTTAAAGGGGGAGAAGGGAATTTTTTTGGCTTAGGAACGATCAGGGAAGGATCAAGAAGTATCCTTTCTTCTTCAGAAGCAGGAACACCAGCAGTGATGACTCAGGCTTGAAAAAGTCTGTGGCATCACATGGCCCAGCACAGCGCAATAGAATTTTCGGTGACTGCTCTCCTCAAGGTGAAGTGCAGAACGGTGATTGAGAGTTCAGATTGTGTCTCTGCACTCTGATTGGTGAGATCAATGTCATCGTCTATCGCACCAATCAAACCTTTCTCTGGTGACCCTAGCATGGCTATATTCCAGTCTGTGATCGGTGCTCTTACAGCACCGATCATAGGCTGGACATTAGTGTTTCACGTAATTTCATTGCCTGAAACACTACCCACCTAGGCGTATGGATATGTCCAAGGTCATAAAGGAGATAAAATAATGAATGCTTATAGGTCATAGTAACATAGTAACTTAGTAACATATTTATTAAGGTTGAAGGAAGACTTTAAGTCCATCTAGTTCAACCCATAGCCTAACCTAACATGCCCTAACATGTTTATCTAGAGGAAGGCAAAAAAAAACCCATGTGGCAAAGAGTAAGCTCCACATTAAGGAAAAAAAATTCTTCCCGACTCCACATACGGCAATCAGACTAGTTCCCTGGATCAACACCCTATCAAGGAATCTAGTATATATAACCTGTAACATTAAACTTTTCAAGAAAGGCATCCATTCCCCTCTTAAATTTAAATAATGAATCACTCATTACAACATCATATGGCAGAGAGTTCCATAGTCTCACTGCTCTTACAGTAAAGAATCCACATCTGTTATTATGCTTAAACCTTCTTTCCTCCAGATATAGAGGATGCCCCCTTGTCCCTGCCTCAGGTCTATGATTAAAAAGATCATCAGAAAGGTCTTTGTACTGTCCCTTGATCCAGTCCAGAACTTACCTCATCATAGAAATTGATCAGATTAGTCTGTCAAGAACGGTCCTTAGTAAACCCATGTTGATATTGGGTCATGAGGTTATTCCTCTTCAGATACTCCAGCATAGCATCCCTTAGAATGCCCTCCAGGATTTTACCCACAGTAGAGGTTAACCTTACTGGCCTATAATTTTCAAGTTCAGTTTTTGTCCCCTTTTTGAATATTGGCACTACATTTGCTATACACCAGTCCTGTGATACAGACCCTGTAATTATGGAGTCTTTAAAGATTAAAAATAATGGTCAGTTTCCAATGAAAATGTTATTTGCTTTTTAGTGTTTATTCTTCAAAACCTCCTAAAAGTATCAAGTTCCATTTGCTTTTAAAATGTAAATTGCAACTTGAAGTAGAACTTTGAGTCTTTTTGATTTAGCCTTTGTGATATAACCGTAGCCTGATATAGTTCTATGTTATTTTGGAGGTGATATCTCTGCTGTATTATGCCATAATTGTATCAACATATTTTCTTTGTATATAAACTGTGAAGTTAGTTTACTATGCAGTTACAGTGGTGTTTGAAGCTTAAGGTGAACACCTTTGGAATTTCTATGTTTCTGCTATTGATTTAACCTAAAACTACACCAAATTTTCACACAAGTCCTAAAAAGATAAAGAGAACAAAATAAAACAAATGGGTAAAAAATATGACTGCCATTTTTTTAATTGGGGAAAAAAGATTCAATAATGGATGTCTAGCAATGGCAACAATACATACACTTTCAGAATTAACAGATAATTTGAAAGTAAAATTCCAGTCTGTTTTTTTCAGTCAATGGCATAACTATCAGGTATGAGTGGGTGACCTGTTTTATTTAAAAATCAAAAAACTATCAAAGTCTGATCATCACATGTTTTTGGAAGGGTATTGTCACGCATACACTATTCACAGCTCCAAAATGGCAACCACAAACAAGCTTAGTAACATAGTGACATAGTTAGTGAGGCCGAAAAAAGACATTTGTCCATCCAGTTCAGCCTATATTCCATCATAATAAATCCCCAGATCTACGTCCTTCTAGCTTGGCATTAGCTTGGCATTAGCTTGGCATCTAGCTTGGCATTAGCTACTCCTTTTCCCAGAGCCCTTGGGTGGTCTGATCTTCACCCTTTAACCCCTGTACTGGGATCTGAACGTAAACAAGGCCCCTGGGTTAGGTCTAGAGAGTCAATTGCTGTTTGGTAGTAAAGAGTCGAAAACTGAAAAGGATAAATATTGTAATTAGGGTCTTATCTGGGTTAACAATTTCAAAGGAATATGTACAGTGGTGCTCACCTGGTAAGGTTGTGTGCACACAACCACTGATGGGAGTTTAAAGCTGCTGCAGACCCCCAAGGAAAATTGAAAAACAAAAAACTGGAAGCAAATACGTTAATGTGCACTGCCGTTGAAGAAGCATGAAGGGATGCAGAATTAAAGTGTAAACAGTTTATTCATTAACGCGTTTCAAAGTGTTACAACTTCTTCATCAGGACAAACCACTTGAAGAATATGGACTTCACCAGTCCATAGTCCGTTTACAAATAGAAGAAATTGAAGACCACTATTATGAACTTTTTAGAGTGGTAGACCCACAAAGAACACTCCAATAGCCATGTGTAAAATAGTTTGTAAAGTCAAGAAGGAACTCAAGGTAACCTCTCTCACATTAGCAACTAAACACCACTGTCACATTCGGACACTGAACAACTATGGTGTACATGACAGGATTGCCAGGAGAAAGCCTCTGCTCTCCAAAAATAACATTGCTGCCCTTGTACGTACATTTTGCTAAAGATCACATTCAAAAGTCAGAATGCTATTGAAACAAAGTTTTGTGAATGGATGAGAGCAAAATAGAGAATTTTGGTTTAAATGAGAATCATTGTTTCTAGATAGAAAAATACTGTATTCGAGCATAAAAACCATACAGTGTAGAATCGTGTTGTGTACTAATTTTGCAGCATCTAAGCAAGTACTCCTTGTCATCATTGATAAAACAAAGAATATTGAATTTTATCAGCAAATTCTAAAGGAAAATGTCAGGAAATCTGTCAATAGTCTTTGAGTATCAAGAACAATACTGCACAACAATGACCTAAAGCACAAAAAGGGCTTTACAAAAGAATTGTTAGAGAAGAAGTTAAAACTTTGGAGTCTCCATGTCAACAATCTAGCGTTAATCCTATAGAAATGTTGTAGAAGGGTTTGGAGTGAGCAGTTCTTGGGAGAAAACTCACCAATATAACAGAGTTGAAGCAGTTTTGTATGGAGGAATGAGCGAAAATTCCACCAAGCCAATGTGCAGGACTAATCAACAATTAGCAGAAACTTTTGCTGCATTATCATTGTACAGGGGGATCACACCAGATTCTGAGAGCAAAGTTTTACATACTTTTGCCACCCACAGACATATGATGTTGGTTAATTTTCTTTAAAAATGTTCAGTTTATTTTTTTGCATTTACTTGTTTGCTTTGGATCTTGTGATCTACTTTTAGAAATTGTGTGAAAATCTGAAATAGTAATCTGAAATAATGTCTATTGTGCAAATTGCCTCTTCAGAGAAAAAGAGGACTTGAAATATATAGTGCCACCTGTTGGAAGTAGCGATCCTACAAGTCACAATCAACCCTTTAACGAGTCTTGCAATATGACTTAGGATAAAATGTCTACTATAATTTATACTTAAATCTGGAAAATTCTCAAAGGTTCACATACTTTTAAGCAGCACTATATAATATTTGAGTATTTTCTGATGTTTTTTGCAGTGTTTTTGTCAAACATTAACAGAAATGGTAATACAATACCCTAGAGTTTAATGTGAAATTATTTCTTTATTGAATAGTTGCTTTTATGTCTTCATTTTACAATAAATTTGTTACTAGTATGAACTGCAAAGATACTGAGGATGCTTTTAAAAGCATATGAATAGCTCACCTTTTCCAAGGTTTTTGTGGAGGTTAGTTGTTCTTTCAGCATGCAATGAAACCATAAGCATATTGATTAAAAAGGGTCATAAGCCAAGTTAAAAGCTTTCGTTGTGTCAAGTGGCTGACATAGCACAGTTTTTCTATACAAAAAATACAATTAAAAAATGAAATACAGAGCAAAAGGGCAAAATATACAGAGAATATTCAGAAACAGTAGTAGAAAAATGTGAAAACACAGCAGAAAATATAAAATCATCAATGTAGAAGCAAAGAAATTAATACTTGATATGGAAAATTCTATATAGAGAGATATTGAGACTGTCTGTATATCCATACTATTTTGCCAGAGATAGAATATATTCATCATAATAGGAACAAGTGGCTAACTGGTTTTCGGAAGTCAAACTTTCTGACATAAAACTAGAAAATGAATGGGGTCGCATGTAAATGCAATTTAACTAAATATCTGATATAATTGTTTGAAATCCTCCTTTTATCTCACAAAATACTTTTTCCAACTGTATCATAAATAATGGCATCTATGGCTAATAGTGGTCAATACCTAGTACTACATGAATATCATTTTTGAAGCACATTACCTTATAATTACACAAGCTACTTATCCTAATGCCATCTTTAGAGGTAACCCCTTATGTTGGTTAATGCTATCAACATGCAGACATATGGTTATTCTGCAGAAAAATAGCATTATCATGGAGTTTGGCAATTGTATTGAAAGTGTAGTACCTGGGAGAAAAATACCATATTTTTCGGACTATAAGACGCACGGGACTATAAGACGCACTTAAGTTTTAGAGGAGGAAATTTAAAAAAAAAAATGAAGTGCATCTATTGGATCCCTATATGACGTGTACTTACTGGGAGTTTGAATTTCTATTTAAGTGGAGACATTTCTGGGATCCAGGCAGATATTTGCATCATTCATCCAACCACTGATGTTTCTGGATTGTGAGTCATGGGGAAAGCAAAAGAATTGTTAACTGATCTATGGGAAAAAAGAAGTTGAACTGTATAAGAAAGAAATGTCAACGGATCTACTGTAAAAGGTAGCTGAACTGTATAAAACAGGAAAGGGATACAAAAAGATATCCAAGGAATTGATAATGCCAATCAGCAGCATTTAAACTGTGATTTACAAATGGAAAATCAGGGCCTGTGTAAAAAAAAACCACAGTATCACCAATGAAAATTTACTTTGTGATTGTACTTATCACTTTGATTGGTAAGTGGGGAATTCCCTTGCATCTTACAGTGCATCTATTGGATTCCTATATGACATGTGTACTTCCTGGGAGTTTGAATTCTTAAGTGGAGCCATTTTTAGGACATCTCTCCCACAAAAGGCTTTATATTGCCTGATACGGCTGAGTCCTCCACTCAGGCTGCCATATCTCCAGATGAGTCCCAGGATGGGATGAAACGCATGGGGGTGGTTATTTTCTCTCAACTGGCACTGGGAGGTGGTTATTTTCTTTTAACTGACACCTATACCTTCTACCCATAATATGGACAACTGTACAGTGGCTGGATGTCCACAGATCCACATGAGTGTCTGAAGACCCTTGCCAGAGAAGCTAATGTGGACTGGCATTGGGTGAGATTGTTTCAATCTAATATTGTTTTATAGCACCCTGCCAGGTCTAAAATTACCATATTTTTGGGGCTACAAGACGCACCTGACCATAAGCTGAACCTAGGTTTTAGAGGAGGAAATTAGAAAAAAAAAATGAAGCCAATTCTGTACTAATATCCTCTATCCTGGTATATATCTCCCCAATCCAGGTATACATGGTCTCCTCATCCCCATACTAGTATGCATGGCCCCATCATCTCTATCCTGGTATGCTTGGCCGCTCATCCCTATTCTGATATGCATGGTCTCCTCATCCCTATCCTGGTATGAATGACCTCCTCATCTCTGTCCTGGTGTGCATTGGCTCCTCATCTCTATCCTGGTATGCATGGCCTCCTCATCTCTATACTGGTATGCATGGCCTCCTCATCCCTATCCTAGTATGCATGGCCTCCTCATCCCTATCCTGGTATACATGGCCTTCTCATACTTATCCTGGTATGCATGGCCTTCTCATCCCTATCCTGGTATGCATGGCCTCCTCATCCTTATCCTGGTATGCATGGCCTCCTCATCCTTATCCTGGTATGCATGGCCTCCTCATCCCTTCCTGGTATGCATGGCCTCCTCATCCCTATCCTGGTAGGCATGGTCCCACTCATCTCTATGCTGGTATGCATGGCCCCCTCATCACTATCCTGTATGCAGGGCCACCATCCCCATCCTGGTATGCATGGCCCCATCAGAAAACATTACAATAAACATAAAATATTCTACTTACTTACCTGCGCTTCCTCGCAGCATCCTGTTCCGATGCCAGGAGCTGATTTATCCTTGTGAGCAGCGCATGGCAGTGACATTATGCGCTGCCTACAAGCAGAGGACAGCTGCCAGAATATTCACTGCTCACCATACCAGGACTATGGGCATGTGGAGCAGTGAATATTCACTGATATTTAATAGTGAGCACTGTTGTGAATTCTGTGGCTGAATTCACTCCTGTGGTCACAAGTGGTACTGCAGCTTCTGAGCTTCCTCCCTCAGGTGTTCTGGTGAGCTCGTTGGCTGCTTTGTTATTTAACTCCACCTGATTCTGTCTTCCTTGCTCCTTGTCAATGTTCCAGTGTTGGACCTGAGCTTCTGGATCTTTCCTGTGGCCTGCTGCTCTGCTTAGATAAGTGTTTCTTTGCTTTTGTTGCTACTTTTTCTGTCCAGCTTGTCTATTCGTTTTTGCTGGAAGCTCTGAGACGCAAAGGGTGCACCGCCGTGCCGTTAGTTCGGCACGGTGGGTCTTTTTGCCCCCTTTGCGTGGTTTTTTGCTTTAGGGTTTTTTGTAGACTACAAAGTTCTCTTTGCTATCCTCGCTCTATCTAGAATATCGGGCCTCACTTTGCTGAATCTATTTCATCCCTACGTTTGTCTTTTCATCTTGCTAACAGTCATTATATGTGGGGGGCTGCCTTTTCCTTTGGGGTATTTCTCTGAGGCAAGTCAGGCTTGTTTTTCTATCTTCAGGCTAGTCAGCTCCTCAGGCTGTGCCGAGTTGCATAGGTAGTGACAGGCGCAATCCACAGCTGCCTTTAGTTGTGTTTAGGATAGGTTCAGGTATTGCGGTCTACAGAGATTCCACGTCTCAGAGCTCGTTCTATTGTTTTTGGGTAATTATCAAATCACTGTATGTGCTCTGATTGCTGGCACACTGTGTCACTGGATTGCCTACATAACAGTACAAGGAACCAACCTAATGATTCTCAATAGAGGGAAAAAAGAAGTTCTGACATCATTTTTTTTTCTCAGCTCTGTGTTCAGTCTTTTTTTTCCCCTAGACATTTGGGTGTTTCAGGACACAGGTGTGGACATGGATGTTCAGGGTCTGTGCTCTTCAATGGATAATCTCGTTACAAATGTACAAAGGATTCAAGATACTATTGATCAGAAATCTATGTTAGAACCAAGAATTCCTATTCCTGATTTGTTTTTTGGTGATAGAACTAAGTTTCTTAATTTCAAAAATAATTGTAAGCTATTTCTGGCCTTGAAACCTCATTCTTCTGGTAATCCTATTCAACAGGTTTTGATTATTATTTCTTTTTTGCGCGGCGACCCTCAGGACTGGGCATTTTCTCTTGCACCAGGAGACCCTGCATTGAGTAATGTAAATGCGTTTTTCCTGGCGCTTGGATTGCTTTACGATGAGCCTAATTCAGTGGATCAGGCTGAGAAAAATTTGCTGGCTTTGTGCCAGGGTCAGGATGATATAGAAGTATTTTGTCAGAAATTTAGGAAGTGGTCTGTACTCACTCTGTGGAATGAATCTGCGCTGGCAGCTTTGTTCAGAAAGGGTCTCTCTGAGGCTCTTAAGGATGTCATGGTGGGTTTTCCTATGCCTGCTGGTTTGAATGAGTCTATGTCTTTGGCCATTCAGATCGGTCGACGCTTGCGCGAGCGTAAATCTGTGCACCATTTGGCGGTATTGTCTAAGATTAAACCTGAGCCTATGCAGTGCGATAGGACTATGACCAGAGTTGAACGGCAAGAACACAGATGTCTGAATGGTCTGTGTTTCTACTGTGGTGATTCCACTCATGCTATTTCTGATTGTCCTAAGCGCACTAAGCGGTTCGATAGGTCTGCCGTCATTGGTACTGTACAATCCAAATTCCTTCTGTCCATTACCTTGATATGCTCTTTGTCATCGTATTCTGTCATGGCGTTTGTGGATTCAGGCGCTGCCCTGAATCTGATGGATTTGGATTATGCTAAACGTTGTGGGTTTTTCTTGGAGCCTTTGCGGTGTCCTATTCCGTTGAGAGGAATTGATGCTACACCTTTGGCCAAGAATAAACCTCAGTACTGGACCCAGCTGACCATGTGCATGGCTCCTGCACATAAGGAAGTTATTCGCTTTCTGGTGCTACATAATCTGCATGATGTGGTCGTGTTGGGGTTGCCATGGCTGCAAACCCATAATCCAGTATTGGATTGGAACTCTATGTCGGTATCCAGCTGGGGTTGTCAGGGGGTACATGGTGATATTCCATTTTTGTCTATTTCGTCATCCACTCCTTCTGAGGTCCCAGAGTTCTTGTCTGATTATCAGGATGTATTTGAAGAGCCCAAGTCCGATGCCCTACCTCCGCATAGGGATTGTGATTGTGCTATCAATTTGATTCCTGGTAGTAAATTCCCTAAAGGTCGATTATTTAATTTATCTGTGCCTGAACACTCCGCTATGCGCAGTTATGTGAAGGAATCCCTGGAGAAGGGACATATTCGCCCATCGTCATCACCACTGGGAGCAGGGTTCTTTTTTTGTGGCCAAGAAAGATGGTTCGCTGAGACCATGTATTGATTACCGCCTTCTTAATAAGATCACTGTTAAATTTCAGTATCCCTTGCCATTGTTATCTGACTTGTTTGCTCGGATTAAGGGGGCTAGTTGGTTCTCTAAGATAGATCTTCGTGGTGCGTATAATCTGGTGAGAATCAGGCAAGGAGATGAATGGAAAACTGCATTTAATACGCCCGAGGGTCATTTTGAGTATCTAGTGATGCCGTTCGGACTTGCCAATGCTCCATCTGTGTTTCAGTCTTTTATGCATGACATCTTCCGTGAGTATCTGGATAAATTCCTGATTGTTTACTTGGATGACATTTTGATCTTCTCAGATGATTGGGACTCTCATGTGAAGCAGGTCAGAATGGTTTTCCAGGTCCTGCGTGCTAATTCTTTGTTTGTGAAGGGATCAAAGTGTCTCTTCGGTGTGCAGAAAGTTTCATTTTTGGGGTTCATCTTTTCCCCTTCTACTATCGAGATGGATCCGGTTAAGGTCCAAGCCATCCAGGATTGGACTCAGCCGACATCTCTGAAAAGTCTGCAAAAGTTCCTGGGCTTTGCTAATTTTTATCGTCGCTTCATCTGTAATTTTTCTAGCATTGCCAAACCATTGACCGATTTGACCAAGAAGGGTGCTGATTTGGTTAATTGGTCTTCTGCTGCTGTGGAAGCTTTTCAGGAGTTGAAGCATCATTTTTGTTCTGCCCCTGTGTTGTGTCAACCAGATGTTTCTCTTCCGTTCCAGGTCGAGGTTGATGCTTCTGAGATTGGAGCAGGGGCGGTTTTGTCACAGAGAGGTTCTGGTTGCTCAGTGTTGAAAC
Source organism: Ranitomeya imitator (assembly GCF_032444005.1). Lineage (NCBI taxonomy): Eukaryota > Metazoa > Chordata > Amphibia > Anura > Dendrobatidae > Ranitomeya > Ranitomeya imitator. The sequence continues at coordinate 1,061,708,660 of NC_091282.1, read as the reverse complement.
AATGTGCTTTCTTTTCCAGGAAGTTTTCAGCTGCTGAGCGTAATTATGATGTGGGCAGCCGAGAGTTGCTGGCCATGAAGTAGGCATTCGAGGAATGGCGTCATTGGCTTGAAGGAGCTAAGCATCGCGTGGTGGTATTGACTGATCATAAGAACCTTACTTATCTCGAGTCTGCCAAGCGCTTGAATCCTAGACAGGCCCGTTGGTCGTTATTTTTTGCCCGCTTCGATTTTGTGATTTCGTACCTTCCGGGCTCTAAAAATGTGAAGGCGGATGCTCTGTCTAGGAGTTTTGTGCCCGACTCTCCGGGTTCATCTGAGCCGGCGAGTATCCTCAAGGAAGGAGTCATTGTGTCTGCCATCTCCCCTGATTTGCGGCGAGTGTTGCAAAAATTTCAGGCGAATAAACCTGATCGTTGTCCGGCGGAGAAACTGTTCGTCCCTGATAGGTGGACTACTAAAGTTATCTCTGAACTTCATTGTTCGGTGTTGGCTGGTCATCCTGGAATCTTTGGTACCAGAGAGTTTGGCTAGATCCTTCTGGTGGCCATCTCTGTCACGGGATGTACGTACTTTTGTGCAGTCCTGTGGGATTTGTGCTAGGGCTAAGCCCTGCTGTTCACGTGCCAGTGGGTTGCTTTTGCCTTTGCCGGTCCCAAAGAGGCCTTGGACACATATTTCAATGGATTTCATTTCTGACCTTCCCGTTTCTCAAAAGATGTCAGTCATTTGGGTGGTCTGTGATCGCTTTTCTAAAATGGTCCATCTGGTGCCCTTGGTTAAATTGCCTTCCTCCTCTGATTTGGTGCCTTTGTTCTTCCAGCATGTGGTTCGTTTGCATGGCATTCCTGAGAATATTGTTTCTGACAGAGGTTCCCAGTTTGTTTCGAGGTTTTGGCGAGCCTTTTGTGGCAGGATGGGCATTGACCTGTCTTTTTCCTCGGCTTTCCATCCTCAGACTAATGGCCAGACCGAACGAACCAATCAGACCTTGGAGACATATCTGAGATGTTTTGTTTCTGCAGACCAGGATGATTGGGTGTCCTTTTTGCCGTTGGCTGAGTTCGCCCTTAATAATCGGGCCAGCTCGGCTACCTTGGTCTCTCCATTTTTCTGCAATTCTGGGTTCCATCCTCGTTTCTCTTCAGGACAGGTTGAGTCTTCGGACTGTCCTGGTGTGGATTCTGTGGTGGACAGGTTGCAGCAGATCTGGACTCAGGTAGTGGACAATTTGGCCTTGTCCCAGGAGAAGGCTCAACTTTTCGCTAATCGCAGACGCCGTGTGGGTCCCCGACTTCGTGTTGGGGATCTGGTTTGGTTATCTTTTCGTCATATTCCTATGAAGGTTTCCTCTCCTAAATTTAAACCTCGTTTTATTGGTCCGTATAGGATTTCTGAGATTCTCAATCCTGTGTCTTTTCGTCTGACCCTCCCAGACTCCTTTTCCATACATAATGTATTCCATAGGTCGTTGTTGCGGAGATACGTGGCACCTATGGTTCCATCTGTTGAGCCTCCTGCCCCGGTTTTGGTGGAGGGGGAATTGGAGTATATTGTGGAGAAAATTTTGGATTCTCGTGTTTCTAGACGGAAACTCCAGTATCTGGTTAAATGGAAGGGTTATGCTCAGGAAGATAATTCCTGGGTTTTTGCCTCTGATGTCCATGCTCCAGATCTTGTTCGTGCCTTTCATGTGGCTCATCCTGGTCGGCCTGGGGGCTCTGGTGAGGGTTCGGTGACCCCTCCTCAAGGGGGGGGTACTGTTGTGAATTCTGTGGCTGAATTCACTCCTGTGGTCACAAGTGGTACTGCAGCTTCTGAGCTTCCTCCCTCAGGTGTTCTGGTGAGCTCGTTGGCTGCTTTGTTATTTAACTCCACCTGATTCTGTCTTCCTTGCTCCTTGTCAATGTTCCAGTGTTGGACCTGAGCTTCTGGATCTTTCCTGTGGCCTGCTGCTCTGCTTAGATAAGTGTTTCTTTGCTTTTGTTGCTACTTTTTCTGTCCAGCTTGTCTATTCGTTTTTGCTGGAAGCTCTGAGACGCAAAGGGTGCACCGCCGTGCCGTTAGTTCGGCACGGTGGGTCTTTTTGCCCCCTTTGCGTGGTTTTTTGCTTTAGGGTTTTTTGTAGACTGCAAAGTTCTCTTTGCTATCCTCGCTCTATCTATAATATCGGGCCTCACTTTGCTGAATCTATTTCATCCCTACGTTTGTCTTTTCATCTTGCTAACAGTCATTATATGTGGGGGGCTGCCTTTTCCTTTGGGGTATTTCTCTGAGGCAAGTCAGGCTTGTTTTTCTATCTTCAGGCTAGTCAGCTCCTCAGGCTGTGCCGAGTTGCATAGGTAGTGACAGGCGCAATCCACAGCTGCCTTTAGTTGTGTTTAGGATAGGTTCAGGTATTGCGGTCTACAGAGATTCCACGTCTCAGAGCTCGTTCTATTGTTTTTGGGTAATTATCAAATCACTGTATGTGCTCTGATTGCTGGCACACTGTGTCACTGGATTGCCTACATAACAGAGCACGGTGTTAGCTGCAGCCGCTGTCTTCCTGCAGCTGCTGGGCGTTCATGTGTGCCTGCTACCAAAGGGAATGAATATTCACTTCTCTCCTCTCCCATGGGAGAGGTGAGCAGTGAATATTCATTCTCTTTGATAGTGGGCACACGTGATTGCCCAGCTAGTCAGCATATGATTAGTTATGCAGATTCTTGTCATCTCACTACATTGTTAGTGTTTCTCTCGTGATGGTGAAAAAATCTTTTTCTTCCTGTGTACTACAAATTACAACCTGTGTTCACATTCCCTAATAGTTCAATATGATATTAGGCTGATTCCCAGGCAAAACGTCACTACTTTGAAGTGAGGACCAGCCATGAAGAAAATTTCCCAAGAAATCATTATCCAGCTCCTCAATAGAGGTCTCTCAGCCAAAAATATTTCCAAATTGCATCATGTTAGTGCCATGACAGTTGAAAGAATACGAAATGAAGTCCATCCATCCATTCAAAAGCCAACAGGTGGATGTCCAGGCAAAACATCTGAGTTGGTTCATCACAAGGTCTATCAGTTCTGATGTGACAAACACGGCAGTGAAGGTGGCTCATATGCTTCATATTGGGTGAGATTGCACCTGAATGCGAGAGTGCCAGAGGTGCGCATGACGAAGGGTTAAATTAATTTGCTAATGCAGACTATTTAGCAACTACAATTTATGATTCTGATAATCTGTTCTGAGCATATTACCTTTCTTAGTTCAACAACTGGCCTATGCCATCTGTCAGCATTTATTACAGCAAATCTGAACAGGACCGCTGAAAATGGAGACATGTAACAGAGAAATGTTTAATTAGAGTCAGGTTCAGCTAATGAGGTCAATACATACTTCTATGCCAAGAAAACGATTAACCTCCACATACAGTAGGAATAAATGTTATATGGGTTACTAAAAGTAAAATTGTTTGCCTCTCAAATGATATTGCTAGATGATTTAATGTGGGGTCGTAAAACTGTGCAACTCTGAACCTACTATGATACTGATAAGAACCAACATTTCATTTCAATTTGTAAAGAATCTCACCTGCCTTTCCATAATGAAACTCAGTGTAAACATTGGGTTGAAAATTTGGTCAATACTAATAACAATGAGTAATAGTAACAATGTAGTGTCTTCTAGATTCTTACAGTATAATTAGATATGTCAGGCTCAATGATTTTGTAAATGTTTTTACTGTGCTAATGACCATATTGGCAATATAGAGCGGGTCTGTGGTAGACAATACAAGTTGAAACTAAATCCAAGCATTCTTAATCACACATATATTAATTTTTGTGATATGGCCACAAGTGAAAGCAATGTCTAAAGTGTAAAGTGTCGATCTAACACAAGCAGCTAAAATATATCTTTATTAGGTTAAAATTGAAGTGCAAATTGTATAACTCTAACATAAAGTGTCTCCAGCCAAGATGGCATTTGAAATTTGTAATACATAGATTTGTCAAGAGATACTAAAAACTAAGCAATTTTGTATTTTAGTATAATAAGAGCTTGGCTTCAATTAGGCAGAAATGTGCTGTATCTTAAACCTTTCACTACCTGTCTACATTCTTTTTGTTTTGTTTTTTTTTTCTCCTTTTCTTCTAAGAGCCATAACTTTTATATTTTTCTGGCCATATAGCCCATATGAGGGCTTGTTTTTTGCAAGATAAGTTTTACTTTTGAATTACATAATTAGTGATGGGTGTACCTGAACACTAAAGTACGGGGTTCCGCACCGAACATCTAATGTTGGGGTTCAGCACCCGAACATCGGTTGTTTCAAAAGTTGTCATCTGTATGACAGTATGACAAATACCAGCATCTCCGATCGGTGGAAACCCACCAAATTGAGACCCAACATGGAGTCTCCACATTTCAAAAAATTATTGTCACACACCACTGAAGTGGCATCAATTTCCCCAGAGTAAAAATACTATAATGGGCCTCTGACACCCCTTCCACTACAGGCAACCCACCAGATGGAGACACAACTTGGTGTCTCCACATTTCAAATAATTATTGTCACACACTACTGAAGTGGCATCAATTTTCCCAGAGTAGAAATAATATAATGGGCCTCTGACACCCCTTCCACTACAGATAGACACCCAACATGGAGTCTCCACATTTAAAAAAAAATGCTGGTAACATCAGCAGCAGTAGCAACAGCAGGCACAGAAGCCATAACATAGGTGTCACAGGGCTGCAAGAACGCAAGATCAATATATCACACTAAAAACTACACCATCGCCTTGTCTTCCCAGTCTGTGACTGGGTTGCAAAAGTCATAGAGATCCATGACTTCTTCATCTTGATCAAAGTTAAGCAGTCTACACTTTCAGGGGACAGATGGATGCGTTTATCCGTTAGGACACCACTAGTAGCTCTGAAGGCACATTCTGAGAGAATGCTGTCTGCCGGTCATGACAAAACCTCCTAGTCATGACAGGTAAGCTCAGGCCTCTCTTCCATTTTTAAAGAACAAAATGCAAAAGGGCCCAAATTTCCCCTTATGGCATTGATATTGAGCTTGAGATACTCTTGCACCTTCTTCTCTAGTCGTTCACAACGTGTCAGACTTGTACCCTGTTGTGCTTGTGCATGGGCTGGACTAAAAAATGTGTGAAACGACTCACAGAAATTGCTTATGCCACTTACACTGCTGCTAATGTTATTGCATTGACCAGCTATGTTATCTAATTATCTCAATTTTAGGACTGTAAAAGTAATCAGTGACCTTTATAGGGGTGTATTAAAAGAGAGTACACAAAATCAGATTCCAATTTTTTTTTAATAACTAGTGATGGTTGAATAGTGACATTTGGATTGTGGAAAATTGGCACAAATAATTTCTAATATCTATGTATTCGTACCATATAAGGAATCCAATGCAAGTCAAAGGGATAGCCGAACATTTTCCAGCTAGGCCCAACAACTAGGTTTGGGGGCATGGGTAAAAAACTGAAATTGAAGGGAAAGAGCTAAAACTAAATGGGAACAGCATGGAGAAGATTCCTGCATGCCTTTCTGACTCACATATGGTATCTGGAAATAATGTTGTCAGACTTTTGCATCGGTTTTACAGATTTTTCAAAGACTAACCAAACCAAACCAAACCCCAAATCTTTTTTAAAAGGAAAAATGCTTAGAAAAATGATTTCCTTCCTAATTACATGTATATAGTGTGAATTAAAAATTAAAAACAAACAAAATTTTTTTTTTCTCCCCTTTAGCATATGTTCACAAGGAGCGTTTTGGCTTTATTTTTTACTTTAACATTTGTGAAAGCTCTCATTTCTTCATTTGGGAGGACCCTCCTTCATGCCAAATAGTTAACAAAATAGTGGAATACAAATTCCCTATCAGTTTACAATGCTATTTCATACATTCCAATTTGAATTTTGGGCTTTGCCCACCAGCACCACCATGTAACTATGGGACCCTCGCTGACAATTAGCACAGGGCCAGCAGGTGCTGTGAAAGCTATGCTTTGTAAGCTCCACAGTTCATTTTTGCCACTGGATCCCAATGGAACAATTGTCATAGCGGGTGAAGCCGCTGTAAGGTGAATATAATACAAGAGTTGGGGGAGCTGTATGATCAAGGTCAGTAAATTGGATTCTACCAGACACTAAAAGCATTGGAATTAAATTCGGAATGCAGTGTATGCAAGCGAGGGCCTGTTTTGTGGTCAGTCTGACAGGCCTGAAACCAATGTCATGGACATTATACAAGCCTCATTTTACTTGGAAGCAGCCTCCTCAAAGGAAAGAGACAGGAGTGCCATTGACCAATCTGCACAATCCTACGCTTTATCTATTGGTTTATTAAACAGCGTATCTACATCTAACAATTGTGTGACTGGTGGAAAGCCTGCAGAGATATGCAAACATAACTATTTATCTCTATTTTTTGTGAGTCTGCTGTTGCCCTGTGTAATTAAGCTGATATCTTAATAAAATTGCCACATATTGCTAGATATATTGCATTTGCACGTAACACCTCTATTAGAGTACTTGTCAAAAATAAAGCCAGGATAATCATGATGCACAGTTGCCATCAGGACAGGCCTAAAATTGCAGCTCAGAAAGAGAATCAGATAGATGACCTTGAAGATGACGTGGTTAATGATGAGGCCACTAATCCAACCTGGCAAGGTGGCATGCCTAGCAAGCACAGCAGTGCAGATAGGGATTAGTCCGTAGCACAAAAACAGGCAAGAAGAGGCAGTGGTTTGATCAGAAAGAGAACTCGGTCAACTCTTAGTATTATTATTATTTATTTATATAGAACAATTGATTCCATGGTGCTGTAAATGAGAAGGGGTTACATACAGATTACAGATATTAGTTACAGTAAGCAAACTAACAATGGCAAACTGACACAGAGGGGAGAGGACCCTGCTCTTATGGGTTTCCATTTCACAGAGTGCCCCCCCCGCACTCAGCTAGATAATAGGTCAAGGGTGCATTGTTCCCCTGTATGGAAGTTTGTTTCTGAAATTCCTTCAGACAAAACAACTGTAATTTGCAACATCTGCCAAACCAAGTCAAGAAGAGTCAAGGTCACTGCCAACCTGAGCACCATCAGCATGCAAAAGCACATGGCAGCCACGCACCCCAGTAGGTGGGCAGAAAACCTGGTGTGACAAATGAGAGCTGGAGGGATACAGATATCACAATCTGTGATGGAGCTTACACAGTCACATCTCTCTGGTGCCCCTTTACCCTCAGGTTAATCAGGACACTGCACTTAGGATAAGTAGTTGCCTGAGGGGCTGTCCTGTTACTTACTGGTTATCGAGGCTCTCTGCAGTGAGAGCGGTATATATATCACCAGCTCCAGGCCGGGAATATATAGTTCCAGGCTGAACTTTTAAATTCTTATTTTGCATCTATTTTCGCTCAGAAAGGAAATGTACCATCAACTGATCTTCACTGTCCTATTAAAGGAATAGAAGAATCCAGGATATCTATTAACAGAAAGATAATGCGGAAACACTTAGCTAACATAAATTAATTCAAGTCTCCAGGTCCAGATGAATTAAACCCAGAGTACTGAAGGAGATAGCAGAAGAAATTTTTGAACCACTCTCCATAATTTTTGAAAATTTTTGGAGAACAGGAGTCCCAGAAGACTGGAGAAGAGCAAATGTTGCTCCTATCTTCAAAAAGTGGTAGAAGGTGGACCCAGGGAACTATAGGCTGCCGAGTCTGACTTCTATACCAGGAAAGATCTTTGAACCAATTATTAAACAGCATGTATGTAAGTACCTCGATAAGAATGAAGAGATTCATAACTGGCTTAGTGATCGTACCCAAACAGTGGTCGTAAATGGCTGCACATCCAGTTGGAAGAATGTCTCAAGTGGGGTACCACAGCGTTCTGTCCTGGGCCCTGTATTGTTCAACATCTTTATCAACTATTTAGATGAAGAAATTGAGGGTACACTGATTAAATTTGCTGATGACACTAAGCTAGGAGGGATTGCTAATACTAGAGAAGAGAGAGCAAGGATTCAAAAAGATATAAATAAACTGGAGCAGTGGGCAGCAGCTAACAGAATGATTTTTAACAGGGAAAATGCAAAGTACTACTTCTGGGCAATAAAAATGAAAAAAAATATATACAGCATAGGAGTAGTAGGGCTAAGCAACAGCACATGTGAAAAAGACTTGGGTATCATAAACTGAACATGAGTCAACAGTGTGATGCAGCAGCAAATATGGCAAATAATCACGTGAAGTCATTATTGCCCTCTACTCCTCTTTGTTCAGACCTCATCTGAAATACTGTGTCCAGTTTTGGGCACCACATTTTAAAAAAGACAGCAACAAGCTGGAGCAAGTTCAGAGGAGAGCAACCAGAATGGTGACCGGTCTGCAAACCATGTCCTATGAGGAAAGGTTACAGGATTTGGGAATGTTTAGTTTGCAAAAAAGAAGACTGAGAGGAGACTTAATAGCTGTCTACAAATAGCTCAAGTGCTGTCAGATTGTAGAAGGATCATCTTTATTCTCATTTGCACAAGGAAAGACTAGAAGCAATGGGATGAAACTGAATGGGAGGAGACTCAGATTAGATATTAGAAAAAACTTTTTGACAGTTAGAGTGATCAATGAGTGGAACAGGCAGCCAGGAGAAGTGGTGAGTTCTCCTTCCATGGTGGTCTTCAAACAGAGGCTGGGCAGACATCTGTCTGGGATGATTTAGTGAATTGTGCTTTGAGCAGGGGGTTGGACCAGATGACCCAGGAGGTCCCTTCCAACTCTACCATTCTGTGATTCTGTGAAATCTCTGGTCCATCACTTCCAGGATCCCCCAGTAACCCCAGAACAGTATGCTGCCACTAGTTCCTCGTTAAATATAAGCCCTGTCTGTTAATAAGCTTATATCAGGTCATAAACCAGATAGTGTATAAGTACTAGCAAGACTCACTGACGTGGTAAATCAGGATTCGCTGTAAATGAGCAGCCTAACCTTAATTGATATTTTAATTGCTGAAAGGCACACTAGATAACACAAATAAATACAGAGTAATATATAGATATTACAGCCAGAAGTACATATAAAGGTAAGCTACAAGTATGGGATTGCAAGGGGTACGTTCAACGGAACTGAACTCTGGGTATTTATATTTATCTGTTTGCTTTACATTTGCTACTCTAATTAGTTCCCTTGATCTTTGATATGCATGACACTGCCCCTGATTGCCCTTAGGAGATTATGCACACTATACTCTATTACACATTTTTTCCTGAGGCCAATCAGGGAGAGAGGAACTCCCAGATACATGTGTGTGATGTATTAAGTATTTTATATCTGTCTTGAGAATCTTTTGGCTATGAGCACTATGCACTTTATTCTGTATTTACCTATATGCAATATTGAATTGTGCCTCAAGCGGATGATATGAAATTATTTATCTTGGATGTAATACACGTGGTATATTTATACCCAGAATCCTGTCATCATACATGTTCCTTCCAATGTATGTTTCTTTTCATCCTGTTTTTTCAGTTTGCTCTTATCTCCTTAAAACATTTTAGCACGTGTATTTTCAATAAAGACATTATTGATTCTTTACGCTGTGTTGGGAGACTTTTGTTGCTAGTTTACAGATTTTGTGGTTGATCACGGTCCTCCTTACTTTTGAAGCTATTCGGTTCAGTCAAGTATGGGATTGCTGTTAGCTGTATGTGTCACATTACTGGCCCTTTCATGTGGATCTATTGAAGCATTCGATTCCACAGGTACTTTCTTAGTTTCTGGTCCATCTCCACGCATGAAGTGACGCAGCTTCCATGGCAGAACAATAACACTGGCTAAAGGTGTGTGGCTAGTTTTTAACCCTTAGCTCGCCCCCTCCCATATTTCCCACCACTCCTCTGGGCTGCAATGAAATCTCCTCACCTGACCTCCTAGCTGAAATAATTCCCAATATCTAAGATGGGTCATAATAACTTCCTTGTGGGAGGTCCAAACGGGACGACTGACATCTCACTGGGTTTGTTGGGGCTTGACCGATATGGAGAATCCAAACTTGGGTTAGCTAAGTGGTTCTGGAGAGCCAGTCTTCATACCTTAGTATCTGGGACAGCTAGAGAATGAAGAGACCCAGGTGTGTGCATATGGCTCCCAGGATTCTGGTGGTATATTTTATTTAACCCTGAGATGCATGGTACTCTCATAATTCATCTCTATTTGTTTGTGCCACTCTGTCTAGGGCTTTCATTGATAGCTGGCTGCTCTGTGCAAAAGATAGCAGGGGGGCCCAGCTCTGTTCCTCCTCGCATTAATTAACACATTGCCTCTAATTCTCTGGCCATTTGGCAAGGTCCTGTTCTTTTGAGGAATTGTGTATTTATCCCGTTGGTGGAGGCCACAGTTCAGGAGCATGGGGAGAGGGAGAAGTCTGGATAATACATTTGTTCTGAAATTCATAAAACAAAATGGTGTCTCCCTCGTCCCTCACACCAGGGTACAAAATCTGTATCTGATGGTGAAACCACTGCCCCTTACCCTGTGTTACGGCCTTTCCAATCTGCTTTCCATGAAGCAGGCACTGATGCCTCCTGCCCAAAACCTGCAGTTGCACAGACACAATAGTTAGAAACCACATCCAGTTCATTGTCCCAGCACAGCATTCTCTTGTCACTGCCCCAGGAGTTTAACAGAAAGCAGAAATATTGACCACCCACAGACCAAAATGCTAAACAACCACATAGCCAGATTGATAGCCTTGGAAATGTTGCAGTTTCGACTTGTGGGAGCTGAGTCTTTCTGCAACCTCTTGGTGGTCGCATCCTCAGGGTACCATCCGACACTATTTTTCCCAGTGCGCTGTCAATGCATAACATAAGCAGTAGTGTTACACAATATCAGCAGTGCTATGGCCAATGCAGTCATAGGGAAGGTCTACTTTACAGACACGTGGACAAGTTCTTGTGGACAGGGATGCTACATTTCCCTTATGACACACTGGCTGAACCTGGTTTAGTCTGGGACAGAGTCTGAGGCTGGGACATTACACATCTTACACCAAGAATAGCGGGCCAAGCTTCCATCAGAGTTTCAGTCTTCTCGTACTACAGTTCCTGTCTCTCCTCCTCCTCCTCACTAAAAGTAGCCTCCCCATAACTCCTCAGTTGGGAGGTCTGTAGCACTGCCTTTGCAAAGCAACAAAACGCTCTGCTGAAGCTCATCTGTTTAGGTGATAAAGCTCACAATGCAGCTGAGCTGTTGAAGGTGATAAAAGAACAGACCGATCAGTGGCTCTCACCGCTAAACCTTCAACCAGGTCTGGTTGTGTGTGTTAATGGTTGTAACTTGCTGGCGACTTAAAATATCGGCAAGCTGGTTAGCACGTTCCATTCATGGCCCACGTGCTGAACTTGGTTGTACAGCATTTTTTAAAAACAAACCCTGACTTGCCAGACCTACTTGCCAAGGTATGGCATGTCAGCGCTCATTTCCGAAAGTCATCTCAGGCTTTCGTCGGACTAGCTTTGCTGCATCAGTGCTGTAATGTGCCTTGTCACCGACTGATTTGTAACCTGCCCACACGCTAATTCGAACTTTAATAATAATAATAATAATAATTTCTATAGTGCCAACATACTCTGCAGCAATTTACATTTTAGAGGGGACTTGTACAGACATTAAAAGACATTACATAATAGCAATAATCACTAACAACAGATACCAAGAGGAATGAGGGTCCTGTTCACAAGCTTACAATTTATGAGGAAATAGTGGAGACACCAACTGCTTTCATTGTTGTGACCAGCCATAATGTAAGAAATTGGGTGTTCATGTAATGCTGCATGAACCACTTACCAACCAGTATGTGTAAAAGTACAGACACAGAGGGCAATTAAATGCATAAAGCGTGTGAGAACAAGATACAAGGATCCTAGTTATGAAGAAAATTTTAAATGCGCAAAACAGGGATAGTTAGATAAATGTGTTGAAACGGTAGGTGGTTCATATGTTGGCAAGGCTTAGTGAACAGCAGAGAGCAGTGTCTGAATTCCAGCTTCTCAATGCCTGTCAGAGTAACACTAAGCCCGACACATAGCAACTGCTGAATGTGTGTGGATCAATGACATTTCTGAGGTTCTTCAAAACTTTGATTAGTGCACCAAGATAGTGAGCGCTGATGGTGCTATTGTCAGCATAACCATCCCGTTGCTCTGTCTATTAAAAATGTTCACTGCAGAATCTCAAAGAGGAAGCTTTGAATACTGAGCAGGAGTCCAGTGGAGCAAGATTGTATAGTGGCTGAAACCACACAGCCCAGCCTCACACAATATTCTCAAGCCACATTGGGTGATGACAAGAAACATGAGGAGGAGGAGGCAGAACAGGAGTTTTTGGTCTGTGCTACAGAAGGGACTTCCAATCCAAGCTTCATGCCTGTCCAGCATGCATGGCCTGAAGAGGAGAAGGAGGAGGAGGCTATGCATCTTGATGAGGAAAGGATGGTTAGTGCCCTTCCTGGTGAGGACACAGAACATTTGACTCTTTATAGTCTGCCACACATGGCACAGTTCATGTCCAGATGCCTTTCCCAAGACCTTGAGTGAAACACATTTTGTCCAACATGAAATACTGGCTGTCCACCTTTCTTGACCCACAGTAGAAGGAGAAATTTGCCTCTCTCATGTCGGAGGCAGACATGCCATTTTCAGTGCATGTATGCTAGAGGGCCGTTGTAAAACAATTGCTAAAAACATTACCCTCAGGCAATGCTGCTGGCAGAGGTATCAGCTTTTTTCACTTACATTGATTACAGGGGAGGGCCATACACACCAGGTGCAAATCAAGGGGGGCAATATACACCAACTGACACATTTTCATAAGACGGTCACATGAGCAAGGGCTATCTTTGGGTGTAACTATGATGAGAATGGAGAAGTTGACCAAGATAGTGAAAGACTACTTAAGTGACCATGCCTGTGTCCTTCCTTATTCTTCAGTGCCGTATAACTATGGATTGTCCAAACTCCACATTTGGCCTGACCCTCTTCTTCTACACCTTGGAGCTGCTGCCATGCCCAGCTGCAATCCAAACCCATTTTGTTCATGAAATCTCCTCCTCCTCCTGCTACATGAACAAGTACTTAGCGGTCATTTATGTATACCCCAATTTTTTGTATTTTGTGAAAACTTGGCACATAAGTAATGAAGATTATTGCTCCTGCTAAGTCAACACGTATGATTATCTGTACCCATATTGCGCCAGTCAAAGATGCACTATTTTTTAGTACAATAGAAAATTAAGATTTTTTTTTAAATTGGCTTGCTGACACACTGCAAATGCAGAGTAATGAAGATTATTGCCCCTGCTAAATTGTCACGTACAATTATCTGTACCCGTATTGCAACAGTTGCACAACTGCTAGACAAATATTAGGTATTTTAATTGGAAAATAGCAGAGAGATGCAGCATGTACTTGCAATGATCATAACACCCAGATGTCTGACTTTCACCAACCCTCCCTCCTTCCTATTAAATCTCTCACAATGAATCCATACCTAGCCAACAAAAACAAGTAATCTTGACAGTCTTCAGCTCTTAAAAGAGCTTTTTGGAATAAATAACGTTAATTATAACTTTATATCACTGTCCCTATGCTCCTTTCACTCTTTCTACACTCACACTATGCTCTCACTACGCAGTTTTTAGCTGCAATGTGTGCAAGATGGTGTTGGCAGCATTTAAATAGTCCCTATGATGCTGGAAGGTGTTGTGAATTCTGTGGCAGAGCTCCCTCCTGTGGTCACAAGTGGTACTTCGGCTGATTCTCTCTGTGAGCTTCCGTTGGTGGAGGAAAGTGGTACTGCGACTTCTGAGTTTCCTTCCTCAGGTGATGTGGTGAAGTCGTTAGGTGCTGCTCTATTTAACTCTACCTAGTGCTTTGATCCTGGCCTCCAGTCAATGTTCTAGTATTGGACCTGTTTCCTCCTGGATCGTTCCTGTGGCCTGCTGCTCTGCATAGCTAAGTTCCGCTTTGCTATTTTGTTTGCTGTATTTTTCTGTCCAGCTTGTCTATTTGTTTTTTACTGCTTGCTGGAAGCTCTGGGACACAGAGGGTGTACCTCCGTGCCGTTAGTTCGGTATGGAGGGTCTTTTTGCCCCCTTTGCGTGGTTTTTGTAGGGTTTTGTGTTGACCGCAAAGTTACCTTTCCTATCCTCACTCTGTTCAGAAAGTCGGGCCTCACTTTGCTAAATCTATTTCATCTCTACGTTTGTCTTTTCATCTTAACTCACAGTCATTATATGTGGGGGCTGCCTTTTCCTTTGGGGTATTTCTCTGAGACAAGGTAGGCTTATTTTCTATCTTCAGGCTAGCTAGTTTCTCAGGCTGTGCCGAGTTGCATAGGGAGCGTTAGGCGCAATCCACGGCTGCCTCCAGTGTGGTTGGAGAGGATTAGGGATTGTGGTCAGCAGAGTTCCACGTCTCAGAGCTCGTTCTATGTTTTTGGGTTTTTGTCAGGTCACTGTATGTGCTCTGACCTCTATGTCCATTGTGGTACTGAATTACCTTATCATAACAGTACTGGAGGCCCAAAGTACTAATGATTCTCAATAGAGGGAAAAAAGAAGTTCTGAGACCATTTTTTTCTCTGCACTGTGTTTTGCCTTTTTTTTCCCCTAGACATTTGGGTGGTTCAGGACACAGGTGTAGCGATGGACATTAAAGGTCTGTCTTCATGTGTGGATCAGCTCACGGCAAGAGTACAAAATATTCAAGACTTTGTGGTTCAGAATTCTATGTTAGAACCGAGAATTCCTATTCCTGATTTGTTTTTTGGAGATAGAACTAAATTTCTGAGTTTCAAAAATAATTGTAAACTATTTCTGGCTTTGAAACCTCGCTCCTCTGGTGACCCAGTTCAACAAGTTAGGATCATTATTTCTTTTTTACGTGGCGACCCTCAGGACTGGGCATTTTCTCTTGCGTCAGGAGATCCTGCATTAAGTAATATCGATGCGTTTTTCCTGGCGCTCGGATTGCTGTACGATGAACCTAATTCAGTGGATCAGGCAGAGAAAAACTTGCTGGCTCTGTGTCAGGGTCAGGATGAGATAGAGTTATATTGTCAGAAATTTAGAAAGTGGTCCGTACTCACTCAATGGAATGAAGGTGCGCTCACAGCTATTTTCAGAAAAGATCTCTCTGAAGCCCTTAAGGATGTCATGGTGGGATTTCCTATGCCTGCTGGTCTGAATGAGTCTATGTCTTTGGCCATTCAGATCGGTCGACGCTTGCGTGAGCGTAAATCTGTGCACCATTTGGCGGTATTACCTGAGCTTAAACCTGAGCCTGTGCAGTGCGATAGGACTTTGACCAGAGTTGAACGGCAAGAACACAGACGTCTGAATGGGCTGTGTTTCTACTGTGGTGATTCCACTCATGCTATCTCTGATTGTCCTAAGCGCACTAAGCAGTTCGCTAGGTCTGCCACCATTGGTACGGTACAGTCAAAATTTCTTCTGTCAGATACCTTGATCTGCTCTTTGTCATCGTATTCTGTCATGGCATTTGTGGATTCAGGCGCTGCCCTGAATTTGATGGACTTGGAGTATGCTAGGCGTTGTGGGTTTTTCTTGGAGCCCTTGCAGTGTCCTATTCCATTGAGAGGAATTGATGCTACGCCTTTGGCCAAGAATAAGCCTCAGTACTGGACCCAGCTGACCATGTGCATGGCTCCTGCACATCAGGAGGTTATTCGCTTTCTGGTGTTGCATAATCTGCATGATGTGGTCGTGTTGGGGTTGCCATGGCTACAAGTCCATAATCCAGTATTAGATTGGAAATACATGTCTGTGTCCAGCTGGGGTTGTCAGGGGGTACATGGTGATGTCCCATTTCTGACTATTTCGTCATCCACCCCTTCTGAGGTTCCAGAGTTCTTGTCTGATTACCGGGATGTATTTGATGAGCCCAAGTCCGATACCCTACCTCCGCATAGGGATTGTGATTGTGCTATCGATTTGATTCCTGGTAGTAAATTCCCAAAAGGTCGACTGTTTAATTTATCTGTGCCTGAACACGCCGCTATGCGGAGTTATGTGAAGGAGTCCTTGGAGAAGGGGCATATTCGCCCATCATCGTCGCCATTAGGAGCAGGGTTCTTTTTTGTAGCCAAGAAGGATGGTTCACTGAGACCTTGTATAGATTACCGCCTTCTAAATAAGATCACGGTTAAATTTCAGTAGCCCTTGCCGTTGTTATCTGATTTGTTTGCTCGGATTAAGGGGGCTAGTTGGTTCACCAAGATAGATCTTCGTGGTGCGTATAATCTTGTGCGTATTAAGCGAGGCGATGAATGGAAAACTGCATTTAATACGCCCGAGGGCCATTTTGAGTATCTAGTAATGCCATTCGGGCTTGCCAATGCTCCATCAGTGTTTCAGTCCTTTATGCATGACATCTTCCGAGAGTACCTGGATAAATTCCTGATTGTGTACTTGGATGACATTTTGATCTTCTCGGATGATTGGGAGTCTTATGTGAAGCAGGTCAGAACGGTGTTTCAGGTCCTGCGTGCTAATTCTTTGTTTGTGAAGTGATCAAAGTGTCTCTTTGGTGTTCAGAAGGTTTCATTTTTGGGGTTCATCTTTTCCCCTTCTACTATCGAGATGGACCCTGTTAAGGTCCAAGCCATCCATGATTGGACTCAGCCGACGTCTCTGAAAAGTCTGCAACAGTTCCTGGGCTTTGCTAATTTTTATCGTCGCTTCATCTGCAATTTTTCTAGTATTGCTAAACCATTGACCGATTTGACCAAGAAGAGTGCTGATGTGGTCAATTGGTCTTCTGCTGCTGTGGAAGCTTTTCAAGAGTTGAAGCGTCGTTTTTCTTCTGCCCCTGTGTTGTGTCAACCAGATGTTTCGCTTCCGTTCCAGGTCGAGGTTGATGCTTCTGAGATTGGAGCAGGGGCTGTTTTGTCGCAGAGAGGTTCTGATTGCTCGGCGATGAAACCATGCGCCTTCTTTTCCAGGAAGTTTTCGCCTGCTGAGCGAAATTATGATGTGGGCAATCGAGAGTTGCTGGCCATGAAGTGGGCATTCGAGGAGTGGCGTCATTGGCTTGAAGGAGCTAAGCATTGCGTGGTGGTCTTGACTGATCATAAGAACTTGACTTATCTCGAGTCTGCCAAGCGGTTGAATCCTAGACAGGCTCGTTGGTCGCTGTTTTTTGCCCGTTTTGACTTTGTGATTTCATACCTTCCGGGCTCTGAAAATGTGAAGGCGGATGCTCTGTCTAGGAGTTTTGTGCCCGACTCTCCGGGTTTATCTGAGCCGGTGGGTATCCTCAAAGAGGGAGTAATTGTGTCTGCCATCTCCCCTGATTTGCGGCGGGTGCTGCAAAAATTTCAGGCTAATAAACCTGATCGTTGCCCAGCGGAGAAACTGTTTGTCCCTGATAGGTGGATGAATAAAGTTATCTCTGAGGTTCATTGTTCGGTGTTGGCCGGTCATCCTGGAATCTTTGGTACCAGAGAGTTAGTGGCTAGATCCTTTTGGTGGCCATCTCTGTCGCGGGATGTGCATTCTTTTGTGCAGTCCTGTGGGATTTGTGCTCGGGCTAAGCCTTGCTGTTCTCGTGCCAGTGGGTTGCTTTTGCCCTTGCCGGTCCCGAAGAGGCCTTGCACACATATCTCTATGGATTTTATTTCAGATCTTCCCGTCTCTCAAAAGATGTCACTCATTTGGGTGGTCTGTGATCGCTTCTCTAAGATGGTCCATTTGGTACCCTTGTCTAAATTACCTTCCTCCTCTGATTTGGTGCCATTGTTCTTCCAGCATGTGGTTCGTTTACATGGCATTCCAGAGAATATCGTTTCTGACAGAGGTCCCCAGTTTGTTTCGAGGTTTTGGCGAGCCTTTTGTGGTAGGATGGGCATTGACTTGTCTTTTTCCTCGGCTTTCCATCCTCAGACTAATGGCCAGACCGAACGAACCAACCAGACCTTGGAAACATATCTGAGATGCTTTGTTTCTGCTGATCAGGATGACTGGGTGTCCTTTTTGCCTTTGGCTGAGTTCGCCCTTAATAATCGGGCCAGCTCGGCTACCTTGGTTTCGCCGTTTTTCTGCAACTCTGGGTTCCATCCTCGTTTCTCTTCAGGGCAGGTTGAGTCTTCGGACTGTCCTGGTGTGGATACTGTGGTGGACAGGTTGCAGCAGATTTGGACTCATGTAGTGGACAATTTGACCTTGTCCCAGGAGAAGGCTCAACGTTTCGCTAATCGCAGACACTGTGTGGGTCCTCGACTTCGTGTTGGGGATTTGGTTTGGTTATCTTCTCGTCATATTCCTATGAAGGTTTCCTCTCCTAAGTTTAAACCTCGTTTCATTGGTCCGTATAGGATTTCTGAGGTTCTTAATCCTGTGTCTTTTCATCTGACCCTTCCAGATTCTTTTTCCATACATAACGTATTCCATAGGTCATTGTTGCGGAGATACGTGGCACCTATGGTTCCATCTGTTGATCCTCCTGCCCCGGTTTTGGTGGAGGGGGAGTTGGAGTATATTGTGGAGAAGATTTTGGATTCTCGTGTTTCAAGACGGAAACTCCAGTATCTGGTTAAGTGGAAGGGTTATGCTCAGGAAGATAATTCCTGGGTCTTTGCCTCTGATGTCCATGCTCCCGATCTTGTTCGTGCCTTTCATATGGCTCATCCTGGTCGTCCTGGGGGCTCTGGTGAGGGTTCGGTGACCCCTCCTCAATGGGGGGGTACTGTTGTGAATTCTGTGGCAGAGCTCCCTCCTGTGGTCACAAGTGTTACTTCGGCTGATTCTCTCTGTGAGCTTCCGTTGGTGGAGGAAAGTGGTACTGCGACTTCTGAGTTTCCTTCCTCAGGTGATGTGGTGAATTCGTTAGGTGCTGCTCTATTTAACTCCACCTAGTGCTTTGATCCTGGCCTCCAGTCAATGTTCTAGTATTGGACCTGTTTCCTCCTGGATCGTTCCTGTGGCCTGCTGCTCTGCATAGCTAAGTTCCGCTTTGCTATTTTGTTTGCTGTATTTTTCTGTCCAGCTTGTCTATTTGTTTTTTACTGCTTGCTGGAAGCTCTGGGACGCAGAGGGTGTACCTCCGTGCCGTTAGTTCGGTACGGAGGGTCTTTTTGCCCCCTTTGCGTGGTTTTTGTAGGGTTTTGTGTTGACCGCAAAGTTACCTTTCCTATCCTCGCTCTGTTCAGAAAGTCGGGCCTCACTTTGCTAAATCTATTTCATCTCTACGTTTGTCTTTTCATCTTAACTCACAGTCATTATATGTGGGGGCTGCCTTTTCCTTTGGGATATTTCTCTGAGGCAAGGTAGGCTTATTTTCTATCTTCAGGCTAGCTAGTTTCTCAGGCTGTGCCGAGTTGCATAGGGAGCGTTAGGCGTAATCCACGGCTGCCTCTAGTGTGGTTGGAGAGGATTAGGGATTGCGGTCAGCAGAGTTACCACGTCTCAGAGCTTGTTCTATGTTTTTGGGTTTTTGTCAGGTCACTGTATGTTCTCTGACCTCTATGTCCATTGTGGTACTGAATTACCTTATCATAACAGGAAGGCCAGCCAATCACAGTAATGCCACACCAAAGATGGTGCCGACATTACTGTGATTGGCAAGCCATCCCAGCATGTTCATTGGCTGCAAATAAAGCGCCAAACATGCAGGGCGGGTCACTCAAATATACCGAGGCAAATACCTAATTACTCTCCAAGTAACAAATAGCCCGAATACTGCACTATTCATGAGAGTAACAAATAGTGCCGAATGTATTCACTCATTCCTATTAACCCTGCTGTTCTGTTCGGGTCATAGTGACCCGAACAGACTTTTTGCGGCCCTGTAGATTTTTTTCTGTAAGTCTCTAAAACTTGAGACTCCTTAACTTTTCCTCTTTTGGGGGGACCTACCTATGAGTATTTTTTTTTTTTCGTTTACTTTTTGCTACACGCAAAAAGTTACACTTGTTGTGTTCGGGTCATAGTGACCCAACATCGTTTTTTACAGCTGTGAGGCCATATTTTCAGTGAAATAAAGGTGTTATAACCTCAGTTGCGTCTATTCATTGCATCTACTATTGTATATCAATTGATTTATTTCCTAAATTATTTCAATGGGGTCGTACACGTGCTCTACCGGGGGTATGCATTGAGATCTGTGCACCATAAAAATGGCTTTATATTGATTATTTTTGGTGCGCAGTCTATTCTAAAATGTAGAGTGCATCCGGAGAGATCACTAGGTGTGCACTACAAGTGTATATTATGTGCAGAACGGACTGCTCAGAACGCGCTGTCTAAGACTTTTTTTTTTGTAAAGCTGAGCTGTAAAGTCTTGCAAATAATTTTTTTTTGCTAAGTAAGTCTGTCTTCCTGGCTTATCTGCTTGTTTTCAGAAGGTTCTTATCTTCTCTGCTCTTATCAGTATACATATGTACATGTTACCTTTCAGTTTCTTTGGAGAGCAGCTGTGTGCTTCTACCCCCTTGGCCTCTTCCGGCATCAAAAGAAAAAGATGCAGCTATTGCTCTTCTACTTGTGACAACAAGACGAGTATAACATGTTCTGGCTGTAAAACATTTCTATGCAAAAATCATGTGTATTGTTTTTCATGCAAGAATCCGTAAATTTATATGATCATGTAAATATATTCACATTGTAATGTTTATTATCTTTAATTTTTTATCACAAAATGTTTGATTTGATTGTTTTGTTTTTTGTTTTTTTTACAAAATGTGTAGTTTTCTATTTTCGTTTTGCTCATTGGATGTATCTGTTTTTTCAGAATAAAAACAAAAAAAAAAGATTTCTAGATCATTTTTCTTTTTTTTTTACTACCAAACATGTTCACAAACAGTTTAGTAAGCAAAAAGTATAAAAAAAATGGAGTTAGAGTGTCTAAAATCAAGGTTTAATAAGCCGGGTCATAGTGACCCGGAACACTACAAGTGTATAGTAAATGCGAACAAAACAGCAGGGTTAATGACCATAGTCATATTAAAACAAAAAGTACCAAATTTCTCAACTACCGCCCAGTAGGCTCCAGTTTTCATGACATAGTTATTCCATAAACCATTAAAGTTAGGAAAAAAAACTTAATTGTAATGCACTTAGATTCAGAGGTTAATGTTCAGCATAAAAAATGCAGTTACACTTAGAGAAGCAAGGCAGGCTGATCAAATCTGTATCTGATAGGCAGATCGTGTTGTGAAATTTTTTGAGTTCATAATTTGACATCCTTCTGCCACCAATTTCAATGGTGCTGGTGGTGCATCTTTTGAGAGGTGAGATAGGTGGTGATTTTTTTCAATCATCTTTGGGATTAAATCTTTTCAGCCGGACTTACAGGCTAAAGGAGATTCCACTCATATTCAGACTTCTTCAGTATAGCTCTCCATTCCCCACTTCATTAGTCAATATTTTCAGATAAATTCTTCTACATGGTGGTTTCAGTTGATTGCCTAGGTAAATTGCTTGTGAATTGATACCACCCACATTGAACATTGGAAATAAGATGACCATTGGCCAGCGCTTGGTGTTTCGGCTAACACTATTGGTGACTTCTTGCTCCACTTTGTCTTTTTATCTTTGCCCAAATAATAGGTGGTTTCTGTATCTTGTTCATCTGTATCAGTCTCCTCACCATCCTGCTCTGTTCCTGAATCAATTTTACATTCTTCCGCCTAATCTTGAGTTGTAATGTCACACTCTTCCCCTAAATCTTCACTCAGTGTGGAGTCTCCCTCCTCATCATTTAACAGCAAATTCTTCAACATAAAGGTAGTTAGATAAATCATACATTTTACTGGCCATTTCAGCAGAGAATCTGTAGTAAAAGAGAGAGTACGAGCGTTAGGCTACGCTCCCATGGTCAGTAATCGGCAGCGCTTTGGATGCAGCACATGCCTGCTGCGTCCAAAGCACTGCTGGCTTTTAAACACAGGTGATTCCGCATGTGTTCATTAAACCATGCGGAATCACCCCATCCAATAAATTGTATGGGTGATATTTATCTTGCGGAGACTAGCGTCTTTGCAAGATAAATAGACATGATGTGGTTTGGAAAGACGCGCTGCATGTCCGTCTCGGCGGGTGATCCGCTGGCATCTGTGCACGCATAGTGGACATGGGATTTCAAGAAATCCCAGCCACTATGCTGTAACATCTGGCCACTGCATGTTGGATGCTGTGGATGTATGCAGAGTCCAGCGTTTAATGACCATGGCAACATACCCTTAGAGCACAATGTGCCATGGGGGCCGCTCTCTCTTTTTTTTAGGAAAACTCCACTTTTTTCAACAAACTTTGCTTTATTCATTTATGAATAAAGGTAAATATACAAATGTGATTAATTAAAATAGAATATATTAACGTCAATTGTGGGACAAGTTCAGGCGTAGTGAGAAGCCACAAAGGTCAGATCTGCTCTCCACAAGGTCTGCTGTAACACTGTGAGAACAGGCTTCAAAGAGCATGTAAAGACCGGACATAATTGGGAGGGAGGGGATTTTCTGAACATTTGGAGAGGAGAGAGAAACAAAACTAATTGATCTGTGCCTGTCTGATTAGCTGCTCCTGACTGAGAATTAAGAGCTCATGGCATCCATATCATCTTAATGGGCCCATACTTTGCAACCGCTTTGTACTTGCAACTTCGGTAGAAAATAATTATGGCATGTCAAAACATTCTATATTATTCTCTTCTTGAAATAAGAATGCAGTGAAATTAGTCTAAATATTCATACATTCAAATATCTATTTTCTAACATAAAAGGGATTCTCAACTTGCAGAATAGCTGACCCATATGTGGATACAGACTTGTAAAGTAATAAATCAAGATGCTACTCACCCCCCTAACTACAAGACTGTCTCTACGCCACTGCTCTCACCTCTGTGCTTGGGCTGCAAAGGTTACATCAACATTACACAGCTGCATCCAATCACCTATTTTAGAAGAAAAATAATAATAATTTTTTTATTTTAATGATTATGACAAGCACACAGCTCAAAAATGTATATGGTAATTGCAGGCAGCACTGGGTCCACTGTGTCCATCACATGGCCAGGACAGATTTTTTTCTTATCCATGTAAATAATAAAGGTTCATATTAATCTCTTCCATGACATCCCTCATATATGTGCTGCGGATGTCACATGCCTGTGTTTGGAGCA
Source organism: Ranitomeya imitator (assembly GCF_032444005.1). Classification (NCBI taxonomy): domain Eukaryota; kingdom Metazoa; phylum Chordata; class Amphibia; order Anura; family Dendrobatidae; genus Ranitomeya; species Ranitomeya imitator. Next base: position 1,061,685,438 of record NC_091282.1, on the reverse strand, counting down.
AATTAAGGAATTGAACTCGCTCCTTTAGTAGCCAGTGCTGGCTGTTTTCTATAGCAGACACCTGTCTCTAACCTGAGAGTAGTGATCACCAACTAGCTCCAGTCATTGCTGTTTAGCTACATGCCATAAATGTCACTTTTAACCCTGCTGTACTGTTCGTGTCAATATGACCCGAAATTTTTTTTGAGACCCTGTAGATTTTTTATATGAGGATTTGAAACTAGTGGTATCTTGACTTCTCCTCATTTGTGGAGCTCTATATATTTTTTAGTTTTTGTTTTTTGTTTACTTTTTGCTACACGCTGATTGTTACACTTGTACTGTTCGGGTCAATATGACCCGATAGCATTTTATACTGTTCTACAGGTCTCTGATTATTTCTGACTGCAAAAGTTATGTTTTTTATGTGTACTTCATCTCAAAATGGTGGTGGTTTCACTGTTCTTATCAGTAAGCAAGTAATTATCTAGTATTATCCATGTGCTGTTTGTGAGAGAGGAGACTGTTGTTCTCGATTTGACTCATGGACTAAAAGGACAAAATGTCACATGTGACAACTTTTTTTACATCTCATCAACTAGGCCAGATGTTGAAGAAAAAACAACTTACCATGCTGGGTACTATAAGAAAAAACAAACCTGAACTACCGCAAGGTATCCTTAGCAAGAAAGAGGTGTACAGTTCTACTTTTTTTTTCTGGAAATACAACTGTTGTTTCTTATGTTCCAAAAAAAAACAAGCAGGTAATTCTACTGAGCACAATGCCGTAAGTGATAGAGATGACAGAAAGCCTGACATTATTTTGGATTATAATGCCACAAAGGGAGCAGTTGATACTTTAGACCAAGCAATATCAACATATACATGCAAACGCAAAACCAATCGGTGGCCAATGACTTTATTTTATAACATACTGGACGTTTCTGCATACAATGCATTTGTCTAATGGAGATAAATCAACCCCGATTGGAACCGGAATAAGCTGCATAAAAGAAGATTATTTTTTGAGGAATTGGGCAAATCCCTGGTTAGGCCACATATTGAGAGCAGAAAAGTGACCCCCAGAAGTGAAGGAGCAACAGCCATTGTAAAAAGTGTCCAGCATGCTCAAGAAAGAGACTCCACATCCACGGCCTTCACCAGCACAGCTACCAGCAGCACAGCTACCAGCAAAAAAGGAAGAGATGTAGCTTAAATAACAAAGAACCTAGACATGTTTGGAGTCTTTGAACTCGTAATGAGTTGACCTAGAGAATCATAATGGCAGGTCAGTTTTAGCATTTAGTGAACATGGTAAAAAAAATCCAAAAAACAATAATGGAATTGCCTTTTTTTGTTTGCAATTTCACTGCATTTGGATTTTTCCCCCCACTTTCCAGTACATGATATGGTAAAAGCAATGGTGCCATTCGAAAGTACAACTCGTCCCACAAAAAAAAAAAAAAAACCCACATGGCCATATTGATGGAAAAATAAAAAAGTTATAGCCGTGGGAAGAAGGGGAGCAAAAAATGGAAACGCAAAAACTGAAATATGCCTGGTCCTTAAGGGGTTAAATATGTTTTGATCACACCTTAGGATTTAGTTGCTGAATTTGATACAACCATTTAGGTCACTTTTACATGTGGTTACTGCTTGCAGTTTACTGCTAATCACTAGGCTGCCCCTGTACTTTGAACTTGAAGCATTTGTAAGCCTAAGTGCAAGATTCAAACAGCGGTAAATCAAGTCACGAAAACATGTGTCTTATAATTTTTAAAGCAGAATTGTCATCGGGTTTCATAATGCAAACTTGTTAAATATTAACTCCATCTCTTAATTATAATGAGGCTGTTGTATTTACTGAAAAATATATATCAGAACGTTTAATCTCAAAATTCATTTTTGAAAGTTTAATTTCAATATCACTACCTACCCTAGTTGACAGGTCCTCAGCTTCCTTCCTGCCTCTGAGATCTCACACTGTTCAGTACAAGCTGCAACTCTCAGTTAGGCAGGGTGGGTGGAAACTGAATAGACTCTTTTTTCATGACTATTTTAATTTCAGGATTATACAACCATTTTGAAATAGATTTTCATGGAAAGTTCACCTGGCTCATCACATCCAAAAAAAAATATTTAATAATATTTGTGAGATCAGGTGATAGGACCATCTTAAAGTGAAGTACAAAAGATTCCTACCTTATTTTGGTGTTGACAACACCTTGCAGCTTTCATGAAAAAATATTGGTATGATTACAATTTTATAATAAGAAACATGTCACCTGAGATGCTTGACTGAGCAAAATAGAAAAGTAGAATTCTCTTCCAACCATGTAAATTAATGGCACTGTCAAAATTTGTGAGGTGATTAGTGGTGAGCGAATATACTCGTTACTCGAGATTTCCCGAGCACGCTCAGGTGTCCTTCGAGTATTTTTTAGTGCTCGGAAATCTAGTTTTTATTGCCGCAGCTGAATGATTTACATCTGTTAGCCAGCATAAGTACATGTGGGGGTTGCCTGGTTGCTAGGGAATCGTAGTAATGAGTATATTCGCTCATCACTAGAGGTGATCAATATATTTCCCTTTCTGTGGTTTAATGATTAGTTTACTTGGCTTTTAAACTTAATGTGAAAATCGAGATGTTTTTAGATCCTTAATCTTATGCAGAATTATCAACTTTTAAAAAACAACGTATACACCTAAATGTATACAGGTACGCGCTGGGTAATAACAATAATAAGATGACCAATGTACCACACTAGACTAGTGCAACAAGGGTAATATACTGGAAGAGTAAAACGAAGTAACGCTATAGCGTAAAAGATAGTCCACTTAAAGAGTCCAAAAATATACAAATATGTATGTGCGTCTTCCTACCTCCAATACTGGGTCCTCGATATGCAGCAGCGTTGAGGTATTGCCGAGGTATTGCCGAAGTGGTTCCAGAAGGTCTCCCAATGTCGTCCCGAACAGCAGGGAAAAGTCCAAGACAAGTGGCTGCTTGTAAGATTGATCACTCTGCACTCCGTATTTTTTCCTCACTCTCGGTTTCGGGGAGGCGGTCACGTGACTGGTTACGTCACGAAGGTCCTGCACACCGCTTTCATTATACGCGGCGGCGTTCGGCTTTACCAGACCACGCTCCCACCCGGAGATCGGCTTTAGGTGGCTGCTACCGGCCGGAGCAGCCACTTGTCTTGGACTTTTCCCTGCTGTTCGGGACGACATTGGGAGACCTTCTGGAACCACTTCGGCAATACCTCGGCAATACCTCAACGCTGCTGCATATCGAGGACCCAGTAATGGAGGTAGGAAGACGCACATACATATTTGTATATTTTTGGACTCTTTAAGTGGACTATCTTTTACGCTATAGCGTTACTTCGTTTTACTCTTCCAGTATATTACCCTTGTTGCACTAGTCTAGTGTGGTACATTGGTCATCTTATTATTGTTATTACCCAGCGCGTACCTGTATACATTTAGGTGTATACGTTGTTTTTTAGTATTTATTTTCACAAACCATTTGTGGAGGTTTGTTGGTGTCGCTGCAGGGACGTTGTAACATACGGATATTTTGCGCCACCAAATTTCTATTGCATAGAATTATCAACTTTGTTGAGCATGTATATGATTCCATAGGATGTGTCACTAAGCTTGTTGTCTGTGTTAGAAGTAATGTTTGCGAAGTGAAAATGAACAAAATTCCTAGTGTCAACTATGCTCCTTTTTATTTGAAATAAGAGAGCAAATAAGAGCAATAAGAGAGCAAATTTTTATGGTCAAGTTCAGCTCAATTTGGCAACATTGGTCAAATAATATGAAGAGCTCAAAGACACAATGATGGTTGTCAATGTGGTCATGTTGCAGTACACAGCTAAATGCGACCATAAAGCAACTGACTTAAAAAATCCAAGCTTACCAAATTTGTGCCAGCAAGTCAGTCGTAGACATTAGAGGTTACAATGTAAGTCATCTGTGGCTTGTGACCTGACAGTGGGCTTTGGTTGATATTTTTCACAGCTGAACTGTAACTTGAAAATAGAAGTATAGCAACAATTTGGGGTCAGCTTTATCTGTGCTTACTTGTAGTGTATATCTGTGTGTATTATTTTAGATTTTAAAAGTCTTTGGGTATCAATAACTTTTTTAGTTTTTGATGTTTTTAAATTGGTAACACTTAGGTAACGTTCACATTTGCGTTGTTGGGTGCAGCGTCGGCGACGCAACCAACAACACATGTACACAACGCAGCGTTTTGTGATGCATGCATTGTCATAAGATCGTACAGAGCAGGAATTTCGGCGCAGGAAAAACGCTACACGTAACGTTTTCTGCACCCTCTCTGTGCGTCAATATGACGCATGCATCGTAAAATGCAATACAATGCATACCTGCGCATGTCCATGCGCCCCCATGTTAAAGATAGGGGCGCATGACGCATGCGTTGGTATGCGTCGACGATGCTGCGGCCAACACCGCAAATGTGAACGTAGCCTTATGTATCCCGTCTTGTAAAAGATATTTTAACAATTAATTTGTTCTTTTTCCAGTTCCACCTGTCATCCGAGTCAACCCTGAAAGCCAGGCCAGGGAGCCTGGAGTTACTGCCAGTCTTAGATGCCATGCTGATGGAATCCCTCAGCCACAGCTCAGCTGGCTAAAGAATGGAATAGACATTACAACAAAATTATCCAAACAGCTAACATTGCAAGGTAAGGATGTTACCATGATCCACATTTTGAAAATAATATATATTTTTTATAATTCTGCATTACCATTCAGGGCGAACAATGAAATGTTGGGGGACTGGATGATTTGTAATTTATTTTTTTTTTTGCTTTTGTTAGCAGTTTAAAATAGATTTTACTAATTGAAATATTTTGAAGATATGTAACTATTATTCTTGCTGGGGCCTTGCATTGCAGGAAAAATGTATGTAGGCTTCTAATTTTTCTACTTTGTGTGATAAAGAAACTGTCCTAGAAAAATACCAGCTTTCATGTGCATGTATTACTCTCACACTGCACCATAATAGTATGATTTTTCCACTGAAAGCTAATCTCTTCCCAACCTCACTAAGGGCTCTCTAACACATTTGAGAGAATCAGACGCTATACGCAAATGACCCTTGACTCACAAAGTCAGCAGCGAGTGTGAGCCGAGTGTTATTTAACTGTGATCCGATTATCTTGCATGCAAGAATCAGATCACTGGTGCGGAAACGATGGAGAACTTAATTTCTCCATCTTCTTCATTGTGTGAGTCAGTGTATAGCGGACTCCACTGGGATGACATCCGAGTGCAGTCCGATGATTTGCACACACCCATAGACTTGTAAGGGTGTGCACCGTCTGATATACTCTGCAAAATACAGCATGCAGCAATTTTTTTCATGCTGACTCAGCATGATAAAATAAACCCAAGTCGGCACTGCTCCTTAGATTAACATTGGAGCAAGTGCTAGCCAATGAAACATACTATATCTAATAATCTCAATATGCAAAGAACACCACACTAGTGCCACATTTGCTAATCAATTAAGGCAAAAACTAAAAAGCTTTGGTACAGCAATGTGCATAGCCTGCATATCCACACTAAAAATTAGCTACTGCACTTCTACAAATTCTACAGTTATCAAGATTAGAAAAAGAAGATAATTTAACAACAACAATGCATTAACAATTGGATGCTAGGAATAATTGATACAATTGATGTGCTAAGATTAGTAGACTCTGGCTAGCTAATAATTAAGTAAAAAGCAGACTTGCGCTGAAGAAGCCAAGGGAGAAATAGGATTTTTACTGATACAAAAATATGCAAACAGAAGATTGTTCAATAGGATTAATGCAAATACTTCTGAAATCCACACTTATTAATAGAGGCAGGGGGATATGATATTTTGTTCGTCTGTAGAATATACAACTTATATTGCACAATGCACATGAGAGTTTGAAAATAAAAGCTGTTAAAAAGTTTCTTGGTTAGTAAGGGGAAAATTGTGATAAATTCTCTTAGATGTAGCTGCGCTATGAGGAAAGAAAGGGAAAAAGGAGGGAAGGTTATTGAGCATAAAAATGAACAGCCGAGTTTATGTATTTAGCAAGGAAAATAGGGCTAGGTATAGGGCTAGGGTTAGGGTAAGGGCTAGGGTTAGGGCTAAAGTTAGGGCTAGGGTTGCTGCTAAAGTTAGGGTTAGAGTTGGGATTAGGGTTAGGGTTTTGAGGCTGGACATGCGCAACGCCAGCACCGGCGCATGTCCGGCCTCAGTCACATTATAGGTAAGCAAGGCTGAGATGAGGGAACGAGGGCTCTATTTATTGTGCACATTGGTTCCACCGCTGCTGCGGTGTTATATGGTTCATGCCCTGTATGTTCTGATTCCCTTACTTACAGTATGCACTAAGCACTTTATGTACTTGCCCATTTATGTTTTCTGTGTGCCTGGACATTGGTAGCCTTCACTACCTGATCCCAGTCCGTTATACTGTTTCTTTGTTTATTTATAAATAAATTTACCTTTTTTCAATTTGGACGTTTTTTACTCCTTTTTTTGTCCTATTTGGTTTATAGCATTTTATCAGGAGTGTCCTTTAGGTGCACTTATTTGGACATCCACATGGGGATTAGTCTTTGTAGCACCCTATTGTATATTTGGCCCTTGGTGGTCTTGTTTTCATAGATTATTGTTTGTGCAGTAATCTATTTGGTGAGATATTTCCAGCTTAGTCTTTTCAATTTGAATGACACTCTTCATTTTACCTTTCATAGTACTGGAAAATTATAAAAATGCAATTGAACCATGTTTTTTTGTTTGTTTGTTTTTTTGCTTTACAGCATCCATTATGTCGTAAATATGACTCAATCAAACTTACGTAGATTTTTTTCATTTCATCCGAGTGTCATGGTTTGAGCCGATAGAATGGAAACTAAAACTATAGCTTATGGCCCAATTTTTGGTTGAATAATACTCACTATGCAGATTGACTTCTACATAAAAAGCTCCCAGAAACAATCTTGTTCAACACAGTAGAGTTTGCTCAGTAGGTAAATGTGGTTAATTAGTCTTAAGCTATACCATTTTGACATTTTAAAAGATAAAGTTGTCTCCCAAATTACTACTCAGAACAAGCATTCATTCATTTCATTTTTAACCAAATGCTGTAGAACTGTACTCACATACTGTAATGTTAGCTAACCAGTCTCGCTTCTGTCTTCTGCTGCACCATGAAAGGTCGCATCTTTGTACTTTTTTCTTTTATAACTCTTTAATGTCTTAAATCCTTTTTACCTATCATTTCCATGTAGAGTTTCTTAGACTGAATATTCTTCAAACATCTCTTTCAATTTATAAAATCCAGTTGAAAATGTTTTACTGAAAAGTCTGTCTTTAAATTATTGATTCTCACCGACTCCTCAAGATGTACTTTATCTGCCCAGCTTGCACTTCTAATGAATAGATTTCCACTTCGTTCCTGAATTTTGCTTTTTACCTTATGTATTCTTTTATAATACATATATTGTTAATAATATATGGCAAATATCTTGATAAAAACTGCATATAATTTTATCTGCTTTTCATCTTGTTTCACAAACTTAATATGACTAGCTGAAGAGCCCAGCATTGCCCGGGCATAGTAACTAACTGTGGTTATTTATAACAAATTATAATGATTATATTCATTTTAAACACAACCGAGCCCAATGTGATTTTGGTGCAATTTTCTCAAAAACGTTCCAGAAATAGAGCGACTCTGTGCCAGACCCTCGTTCCAGACGTATTGCATTCCAAAAGGGGGCGCTGCTGTGTATTACTCGGTGCAGCACAGACTTCTGTTTTCCTACCTGACCAGGTACATATGACTTAGATGTCCCTTGCCATGGCCTCTCCCTGCCTCATACCTGAGTGCGCACCTACCGCCCAGCTCCTTAAAGGGAACCTGTCACCTGAATTTGGCGGGTCCTTTTTTGGGTCATATGGGTGGTGTTTTCGGGTCTTTTATTAACCCCTTTTTTTCCACTGGCCGCACGCTGGTCACGAAATTGACTTGCCGTTGATTCGCTTTCCTTCCTAGTTAACGCGTGCGCAAAGCAATCTTGCCTTGCGCACACGCAGTGTGCTTTGCCCAACTGTGGGCAAAGCCGAAAACCATTAGTGCGCATGCGCCGGCACACTATGTCCCGAAACACAGCAAAATACTTCCGGGACATAGTGCCACAAAAGATTTACAACAGGATTTGTCCGCGTTCAGTTTGGCCTGCAGCAGCAGGTTTTTTCCAGGGGCACCACGAGGAGGAACGGAATCACCCCTATACACTGCTTAGTCTTCTTATGCTTATAATTTAGATAATATCTTTTGCCCTGATTTTTAGTCTTATGTTTACTGTTCTTCTGCTTTTTGATCTGCAGCTTCTTGTTCTTTTGCTTCTCGGTCTTCAGGGTCGTCATCTTTAGGGTCTTGAACTTGGAAATGTAGCAGAAGGTACAAGAGCAAAAGACCCTGCCAAGAACCAGCTGACGGTACTGGAACCTGGATGGCTAGCCGAAGGTACAAGAGCCAATGGAACTACTGAGGACCAGCTGATGTTACTGGAACCCGGTTACTAAGCAGATGGTACCCGTGCCAGAAAGCACTACCAAGGACTATCTGATGTTGGTGGAATTTGGATACCCAGAAGGAGGCACCTAAGCCAAAGGCTCTGCCCAGAACCACTTGACGGTACTAGAATCAGGATGGGGAGCAGGAGGTACAAGAGCAAAAGACCCTGCCAAGAACCAGCTGACGGTACTGGAACCCGGATGGCTAGCCGAAGGTACAAGAGCCAATGGAACTACCGAGGACCAGCTGACGTTACTGGAACCTGGTTACAAAGCAGGAAGTACCCGTGCCAGAAAGCACTACCAAGGACCACCTGACATTGGTGGAACTCAGATACCCAGAAGGAGGCACCTAAGCCAAAGGCTCTGACCGGAACCAGCTGACTGTACTGGAACCAGGATGGGGAGCAGAAGGTACAAGAGCAAAAGTCACTGCTGAGAACCAGCTGACGGTACTGGAACCCGGATGGCTAGCCGAAGGTACAAGAGCCAATGGAACTACCGAGGACCAGCTGACGTTACTGGAACCCAGTTACTAAGCAGGCGGTACCCGTGCCAGAAAGCACTACCAAGGACTACCTGACGTTGGTGGAATTCGGATACCCAGAAGGAGGCACCTAAGCCAAAAGCTCTGCCCGGAACCAGCTGACTGTACTGGAACCAGGATGGGGAGCAGAAGGTACAAGAGCAAAAGACCCTGCCGAGAACCAGCTGACTGTACTGGAACCCGGATGGCTGGCCGAAGGTACAAGAGCCAATGGAACTACCGAGGACCAGCTGACGGTACTAGAACCTGGTTACTAAGCAGGAGGTACCCGTGCCAGAAAGCACTACCAAGGACCACCTGACATTGGTGGAACTTGGATACCCAGAAGGAGGCATCTAAGCCAAAGGCTCTGCCCGGAACCAGCTGATGGTACTGGAACCAGGATGGGCAGGAGGGACTACCCATGACAAAGACACTTCTGAGCAGCAACTGGCGGTGTTGGAATCCAGGAGAAGCAGAGTATAAGCTAAGGCCTAATTGGAGCCAGTTGAAAGGGAACCTTTAACACCCAAAGGTGTTTGCAACTAAAAGGGCCTCATTGTGCGGCACTAATGCTGCACAAGGAAAAGGTGCCTCTTTTCATTTTGCTCCTTGTACACGCTGAAGTTAGCGCTGCCCATCTTCAAACATCATTTGTTGTCAGGCTGGCTGAGCCTGTGCGACTACCCTGCCAGAGATCCCACCCGCCATGTCTTCTGATTTATTCATACTGCGGGCCTGGGATTCATGGGCATCCGCAGTGCATATCTTCACTACTCACTCATCTCCTTCCGCCTTCTTCAGACTGTGCCATGCCAGCTGATCCCAAATTGCATGCCACGGCCGTGACGCGGCACAGTCAGTAGAAGGCGGAAGATGAGTGAGAGGCAAATAAATGCACTGCGCATACCCATGAATCACAGGCCCGCAGTGTGAATAAATCTGAAGACACTGCGGGCCTGGGATTCATGGGCATCCGCAGTGCATATCTTCGTCTCTCACTCATCTCCTTCCACCTTCTTCAGACTGTGCCGCGCCAGCTGATCCCAAATTGCATGCCACGGGTGTGACGCAGCACAGTCAGAAGAAGAGGGAAGGAGATGAGTGAGAGACGAATAAATGCACTACGCATGCCCATGAATCACAGGCCAGCAGTGTGAATAAATCTGAAGACACTGCGGGCCTGGGATTCATGGGTATCCGCAGTGCATATCTTCGTCTCTCACTCATCTCCTTCCGCCTTCTTCAGACTGTGGCGTGCCAGCTGATCCCAAATTGCATGCCATGGCCGTGACGTGGCACAGTCAGAAGAAGGCAGAAGGAGATGAGTGAGAGGCGAAGATATGCACTGCGCATGTCCATGAATCACAGCCCCGCAGTGTCAATAAATCTGAAGACACTGCGGGCATGATCTCGGGTAGGGTGGCTGCACTGGCGTAGCCAGCCTGACAACAAATTATGTCTGAAGACGGGCAGCGCTAACTGCGCAGGCAAAGGGACAACATAGCAGCGCAGGCTCCGGGACAGATTCAAACAATGCTGAGGAGGGGGCGCACGGCACCAAGAGGGTGTGATTGACAGCTGTGCTGCGTCTCATGAAGAAGGAAAGTCCAGCCTTCGGGACGGTTTCAGGGTATGAGGGGACACATTTTATAAGCGTTAACTTCAGCATGTGAAAGGAGCATAATGAAAAGAGGCACCTTTTCCTTGTGCAGCATTAGTGCCGCACAAGGTGGCTCTTTGAGTTACAAACGCCTTGGGGGGACAGGTTCCCTTTAATATCTTTTGTTGTGTCAGCGTGGTGGTCGCATGACACATTGCCGGCTACACAGCAGGGGAACAGCTGACATTACTGAACCCCACTGACACAGTGGCAAGTGTTTTTCTCTGTGCAGCCAGCACTTCCGAGCACCAACTGGCGGTATTGGAGCCCAGGGAATCTAGGAGGAGCAGAGTGTAGGCCGAAGTCTGCACTGGAGGCAGTTTAATATCTGTTGTTGTGTCTGCGTGGCGGTCGCAGGACATGTTGCCGGCTACACAGCAGGGGAACAGCTGACATTACTGAACCCCACTGACACAGTGGCGAGTGTTTTTCTCTGTGCAGCCAGCACTTCCGAGCACCAACTGGTGGTATTGGAGCCCAGGGAATCTAGGAGGAGCAGATTGTAGGCCGAGGCCAGCACTGGAGGCAGTTTAATATCTGTTGTGTCTGCGTGGTGGTCGCAGGACACATTGCCTGCTACACAGCAGGGGAACAGCTGGCGTTACTGAACCCCACTAACACAGGAGCGAGTGTTTTTCTCTGTGCAGACAGCACTTCTGGGCAACAACTGGTGGTGTTAAAGCCCAGGGAAAGCAGGAGGAGCACATTTAAGTTATTGCCGCACACACAGCAGGGAAACAGCTGGCGTTACTGAACCCCAACAACAGAGGAGCAACTGTTGACTGTGCAGACAGCACTTCCGGGCAACGACTGGTGGTGTTGAAGCCCAGAGAAAGCAGGAGAAGCAGAGTGTAGGCCGAGGCCTAATTGTAGCAAGTTGAAAGGGAACCTTTAACCCCCCTAGGCGTTTGTAACTGAAAGAGCCACCTTGTGTAGCAGTAATGCTGCAAAAGGAAAAGGTGGCTATTTTAATTATGCTCCTTGCGAACGCAGTACTAAACACTTCTAAAATGTGTCCCCCTGATACCGTGAAACTGTCCCAGAGGTGGGACTTTCCTTTGTAATGACACGCAGCACAGCCGTCATTCTTACCCCCTTGGCGCAGAGCGCAGCTTCCTCAGCATTGTTTGAATATGTCCCAGGGCATGCACTGTTACATTAAACCTTGGCCATGCGCAGTTAGCGCTGCCCGTCTTCTGACAACATTTGGTGTCAGGCGGACAGTGCCTGTGCGGCCGCACAGCCTGACATCCCACCTCACATTGTCTTCTGATTTAATCATACTGTGGGCCTGGGATTCATGGGCATGTGCAGTGCATATCTTTGCCTCTCACTCACCTCCTTCCGGCTTCTTCAGACTGTGCGGCGTCATGGCCGTGGCATGCTATTAGTGATCAGCTGATGGCGCACAGTCTGAAGAAGGCGGAGGGAGATGAGTGAGAGCCTGAGGTGAAGATATGCACTGTGCATGCCCATGAATCCCAGGCCTGCAGTGCAGCGCGGCTGCACAGACACAGTTCGCTAGACACCAAATGATGTCAGAAGACGGGCAGCGCTAACTGCGCATGACCAAGGTTGAACATAACAGTGCAGGCTACAGGACAGATTCAAACAACGCTGAGGAGGTAGCACCTGGCGCCATGGGGGTAGGAATGACGACTGCGTTGGGTCTCATTTGGAAGGAATGTTCCACCTCCGGGCCGGTTTCACAGTGTGAGGGGACACATTTTATAAGTGTTAAGTTCAGCGTGTGCAAGGAGCATAACTAAAAGAGCCACTTTTTCCTTGTGCAGCATAACTGCTGCACAAGGTGGCTTTTTCAGTAACAAACGCCTAGGGGGACAGGTTGCCTTAAATTTCAGATGTAGTGTCAGCGTGGAGGTAGCAGGACACATTGCCAGATACACAGCTGGGAATCAGCTGACGTTACTGAAACCCAATAACACTGGGTCATGTGTTTTGACTGTGCAGACAGCACTTCTGAGCAGCAACCGCGGTGTTGGAGCCCAGGGATTACAGTTCAGGTGGTAGAAACATGAACAGAACAGGAGACCTGGATACTGTAGCCAACCAATTTTTTAATCTGGAAGAGGAGTTGCAAATTCCTGCGAGATCCAGGCCTTGTTCATTTTCAGAAAAGTAAGCCAGTCAACGTTATCGGAGGAGAGTCGCATGCGACGGTCTCTTAGTACACCACCTGCGGCACTAAAGACACGTTCCCATAATACACTAGCAGCAGGGCAAGCCAGCACCTCCAATGCATACTGGCTAAGCTCTGGCCATGTATCGAGCTTAGAGACCCAAAACTTGAAGGGGGAAGAGCCATCTGGGAGTACACTGAGAGGGCAAGCCATGTAGTCTGTCACCATCTGATGGAAACATTGCCTCCTGCTGACTGGAGCCATCTGTGATGGTGTAGACATTTGTGGCGGGCACACAAAAGTTTGCCACAGTTGGGCCATACTGGTCTTGCCTTGTGCTGAGGCACTGATTCTGCTCCCTGTTTGTGTCGACCTTCCTCCACTGCATAGACGCACTGAGCTGCTTTGTAAAGCGCTAGCAGCACTGCTCTCAGTTGGACAGGAGAAGATGATGGAATCCACCAGTGCGTCTATGTACTCCCGCATTTTAAGCTCCCGGCTCAATGGTGTTATGAGGCTTTGTAAGTTGTCCCGGTAGTGCGGATCTAGGAGGGTGTACACCCAATAATCAGCCGTGTTGAGAATGTGGGCGATGAGGCAGTCGTTTTTCAGGCACTGCAGCATGAAATCAACCATGTGCTGCAGACTGCCAACTGGCCAAGAAACGCTGTCCTCTGCTTGAGGCATGACCTCTGCCTGCTCAGCATCACCCCACCCTCGCTCTACACACTGACTACTTGAGAATTGTGTAACTCCCTCCTCTGGACTGATGTCTTCCTCCTCCATTAATTCCTCCTCATCCTCCTCACAAAGTGTCCCCTGCCTAGGCCTTTGTGAGGAACCACGCTGACTGTCCAGAAGCAGATGGAATTGGTGACTCCTCATCCTCCACCTCTTCCACAACATCATCCCTTAGCGCTTGCAGTGTTCTTTCAAGCAAGCAGATAAGGGGGACAGTCATGATGACTAGTGCATCATCTGCACTCGCCATCCACATGGAATCATCGAATGCACGCAAAACCTGGCAGACGTCTTCCATAGTGGCCCACTCAGTGGTTGTGAAGTCTGAACGGCGCGCAGTGCGACTTCTTTGCACCTGATGCAGCTGGTACTCCATTACTGCTTGCTGCTGCTCACACAACCGCTCCAACATATGTATCATGGAATTCCACCTGGTGGGTAGGTCACATATGATGCGATGTTCCGGAAGGCGGAATCGGCGCTGCAGAGCTGCAATGCGCGATCCTGCCATGCTGGAACGCCGCAAGTGAGCAGACTCTAGGCGGACCTTGTGCAGCAGTGCATCAAGATCCGGATAGTCTCTCAAAAAACTCTGCACGACCAAGTTGAGCACATGTGCCAGACATGGGATGTGAGTGAGGTTGCCTAGGGCCCGAGCTGCCACCAGATTTTGACCATTGTCACACACTACCATGCCTGGCTGGAGATTCGCTGGCACAAACCACACGTCGCTCTCCTGCTTGATGGCTTTCCAGAGCTCCTGCGCTGTGTGGCTTTGATTCCCCAAAGAAATTAATTTCAGTATGGCCTGTTGATATTTGGCCATGGCTGTGCTCATATCGGTCGTAACAGGTAAGCGTTCACGTGTCAAGGTGGAGGTAGACTGTGACGGCTCCTGCAGCGATGATTCTGAGGAACTGGAATATGAGGAGGAGGCAATGTGTACAGACTGGATTCCTTCAATCCTTGGAGTTGGCAGAACATGTCCTGCGCCACTTGCACGATCTGTACCCAGCTCCACAACATTAACCCAATGGGCAGTGAGGGAAAGGTATCGCCCCTGTCCATGGTGACTGGTCCACGCATCGGTGGTGAGGTGGACCTTGCTACTGACGGCGTTCAGTAGCGCGTGTTTTATGTGTCCCTCCACATGCTTTTGCAGGGCAGGGACGGCTTGCCTGCTGAAATAAAAGCGGCTAGACACATTGTATTGTGGGACTGCCAATGCCATCAAGTTATGGAAGGTGTCAGTCTCCACCAGCCTGAATGACAGCATTTCAAGGGATAGTAGTTTTGCAATGCCAGCATTCAGAGCCTGTGCTCGGGGGTGGTTTGCCAAGAATGGCCGCCTTTTCTCCCATGCCTATGCTACCGATGGCTGTAGTGTGGGCTGGGAGTGTGAGGATGACTGGGAACGTGGTGATGTGGGTGGAATTACACTGGGTCTCTGGACAAAAGTGCCAGAGGTTCTTCCATGGTGATCCTGTGAGGAAGCCGAACCAGCTGTGTGTGAGCTGGAGGAAGAGGCTACAACACGAGCTGAAGAGGTGGTAGGTGCCGCTGTAGGTTGGCCTAGGTCTTCAGTGTGTTTTTGTAACTCCACCGGGTGCTTGGTCCGCACATGTTTCCACATATTTGTGGTATTGAGGTTGCTGACACTTTTCCCTCTTTTGACTTTGATGACACACCTTGCATTTGACTAAGCAAATGTCATCTGCAACTGTGTCAAAAAAGGACTAGGCACTGAAAGTGTTGGGAGTGCCCGTTTTGGCTTTTGGAAGAGCCATGCTCCGAATGTGTGCCGAAGTGGAGGCTACAGGCACCGCAGGCTTCCCCTCCCTCTCCCTCTTTGGGCCGTTCGGGGAATCTCTTCCTCAGAGCTGCTCCCACCACCTTCCTGTACCTCACGCCAAGATGGGTCAAGGACATCATCATCTACACTACCCTCTTCCACCAACTGCTTCTCCTGGGTAGTCTCAGCAGCACAGTATGCACTAGAAAGTGGCACCTGAGTCTCATCATCAGATGCGTACTGAGGTGTGCTGGCCGGAAGCACTGGCCCACCCGCCTCTTAAGAATCAGAGAGACAAAGCTGTTGGGCATCACTGTATACTGCCTCTTCATCCATTTCTCTAATGCTGCTTGGCTGGCCCCCTCTTTCCAAGCCAAGAGATTCAGAGAACAGAAGTAGAGATGGCTCCTGTCCTTGGCTCTCTGACTGTCTGGGCAATTTGGCAGTTGGTGAAGAGACAGATGGGTGCTCTCCAGTGCTCTGTGCCTGAGAGGATGTGGTACTAATTGAAGTCGATGCGTTAGCTGCCATCCATCCAACAACGGCTTCAATTTATTCTTCCCGCTGCTACGGGGTACGGCGATCTCCTACAAATCTGTGCATGAAGGACTGTTCCCTGCTGAAACTGGGTGATGATGAGTCACCGGTGCCCGCAGCAGGCACAGAAACCCCACGACCCCTCCCTGCTCCATGCCCACTGATAAATATAGGCAGAAAATTACTAAGGGCTTAGTGTGCTTATTCCTGAACAGCTCCTAACAGGTATAAGAAACACTAATTTTCAAAAGTGTGGACTAGACTTTTATATGAGCTAATGTGGCCTACACAACTGTAAAGTGGTGTGTTTGGTGAACTTTATTATTTATTTTTTTTTGCAGAACAGACTAAAGCGTGAGCTGCACTCACACACAGACCTTGCAGAAAGCCGTGAACGGCGCTGCAAGGCCAAAACAAGCTCCTCTATGTAATCCTAAATAGTGCTTTTCCACAATCTAGCAGGATATGGGGGGAAAGCCACTAATAGGATAAAGTTGAAAAAATGTGCAGCAGGCTGCACTAATTGAGAAATGGACAATGGAATGGTATGAGGCAGTGACGCACCCTGAGCTGACTACAACCGGCTGTGGCGGTAGAACAGACTACAGAGCGTGCTGCACTCACACACAGACCGTGCAGACAGCCGTAAACGGCGCTGCAAGGCCAAAACAAGCTCCTCTATGTAATCCTATATAGTGTTTTTCCACAATCTAGCAGGTACGGAAGGAAAGCCACTAATAGGATAAATTTGAAAAAAATGTGCAGCAGGCTGCACTAATTGCAAAAAAGGACAATTGATTGAACAGTGTGAGGCAGTGACGCACCCTGAGCTGACTACAACCAGCGGTGGCTGTGGACAGACTACAGAGTGAGCTGCACTCACACACACAGAGACCTTGCAGACAGCTGTGAACAGCGCTGCAAGGGAAAAACAAGGTTCTAACACAGCGGTTGCTAAATTAGCCTGGCTAAAGCACAATGAAGCAAATCGCTATCTCTAAACTCGCCCTCAGTCAGAACACAGTGTCCTGTCCTTAACTGAATTCACAGCAGAGTGAGCTCAAAATGGCAGCGGCGACATTTATAATGCATCATGACATAATTTCAGCAGCCAATCACAGCCATGCCAGTAGTTACATGCCTACCATGCAGAACAGGGTGTGCCCACACTTCTAATCATTCCTCATTGGCTGAATTCGGGCTCTTTGAATTATGGGAACTTCTGATTCCGGTATCCGATATACTGAAAGTATCGGAACTCGGTAGCGGAATTCCGATACCGCAAATATCGGCCGATACCCGATACTTGCGGTATCGGAATGCTCAAAACTGGTTATTGTAATAAAAATGCTTAATTGGGCAATCCTAGCATGGATGTTCATGGTGCAGCTGGGATAGATGGAGATTGGATATAATGTTGTTTAACCATCAGCTATATTTAGGGATTATCCCATCTCACATGTTTATATCATATGTACAGGATGTTAGGGCTGGTGGAACGCACTGACTAAATATGTTAGTAAAGGTGCATTAGCAGCTCGGGGTGCAAGAGTG